>NC_138910.1:0-366873 GCF_965231255.1 Vanellus vanellus
GTTAAACACCATGGCTTTACACAGTATAAATATCAATAAGTTGCTATGATTAATTACTTAATAGCTATGCTAAGCAATGTCCAAAGAAGAGCTAGATTCAAAGAGGAGAGGCGTGCCAGGTCTGAAAAGCGCCTTTCCCCACCGAGAGACACGGAGTTCAGTCGGCTGCATGCCGGCCTCCTGAACTCGGGGGTCCCATGGCACCAGACCCCCACCTCCGGGGACGGTCCACGCACCTTGCCCACCCCCTGTTTTTCCCTGCAGCCCCCAACGCCTCCCAACTCCTCTCTGCCTCCCCGCCGGCCCCTGCGAAAGCAGCCAGACTGGAGTCTGCTCTTAACCCCCAAACCCGCTCGTTTAGTGCCCCTTTCTGAGCCCATAACCTCAGCTGCCGGGCCCCTTCTCAAGCCCCAAAAACGCAGGACTGCACCCCTGCTCCTCAGCCCAAAGCCACGCAACTCTGCCTGTTTCTGCACCCCAGAACCAGCCCCGGGAGCCTGCTTTCCAGCCCTCGGGGCAGAAGACCTGCTCTCTGTTTCGGGCCCCAAACCGGCTCACCCCCTCCGCTTCCTCACCCCCTCGGCAGTCCCCGCGGGCCACGCCGAGGGCCAGCCCGAGCGCAGCCACCCCCCAGCCCGCCACCCCCAGGGCCCACAGACGCTTTTGGGGAGCGCTGGGCAAGTGCGGAGGGCCCGACCCCACCGCGCTGCGGGGAAGCGCCGGCACGGCCCGGGCGCCGCTTCGCTATCACCCTTTCGGCCTTTATTTCTCCGGCACCACCAGCCCCGCACCCCAAACCCCCCAGGCCCAAGGCACCCCGCGGGGAGCCGGGCCCAGCCAGTCCCGCTCCGAGCCTACAGTGCCCCCCCTCAAGCCCCCCGTTGCCCCAGACCCCCTCAAGGCCCATCACCCCTCAGGGCCCTCTACAGCCCCCCCACCATGTTCCCTCGGGGCCCCCTCAGGCCCTCCCGCATCTTTGCCCACCGCCCCCCGCTCACCTTGACGCGCTCCAGCTGCCTCACGGCTGTCTCACGACTGCCTCGCGGCGAGCCCGCGGGCCCGGCCGGCACAGGGCCCGCGCGCCGGGCTGCGCTTTCCCCCCGCGCCGCTCCGCTCCGCTCCGCTTTCGAACTGGGCGCCATTCTCCCCCGGCCCTCTCTGCTTCCGGAGCGTCCCGGCCCGCCCTCGCCGCGCGCCCATTGGCCGTCGCCCGCACCCCTCTTTGGGAGGCCCCGCTCCATTGGCTCGGCGTTGCCGTCAATCCACGCCGCGCCCCACCCCGGCGAGGCAATTCGACCAACCGAAGCGCGGCCCCCGCGCTGTGATTGGCCCGTCCTCCCGCCCATCCGCCCGGGAGCGGTTGCCATGGTGAAGAGGCGGCGGCGGCGGCGTGGGGCCGTTGCCGGAGCGACGGGCAGGCGCGGCCGCCCCTGCGCGGCGCGGAGCGGGGGGGGGCGGATTTACCAAACCCGCGGCTTTTTCTTCTTCCAAACTGGATGGGTTTGTGTGCGACGGCACAAAATAAAATCCTCGCGCCTTTTTCCCCTCTTGCCTTCCGTCAGCTCTCGGGTAACGCCCGGGGGCCACGCGGAGCCGGCTCGCCTCCAGCGGAGCGGCAGCCTGCCGCAGGCGGCGGCTTGAAGCCCCCGCCCCGCCAGCGCCGGCGCCGGTCGGCCAGCGGGCGGGAGACACCCCCGCACGCGCCGAAGGAGCCCGCTCGTCTGCCCGGTGGTCCTGGCCCTCCCCCGCCGCCGGGGCCGGCGCCCGGCACCGGCCCGTGCGGGACCGGCGCTGTGCAGGGCGGGGCCGAGGCGGGCGGGGAGGCGGGGCCGAGACGGGGGAGGCGGGGCGGGAGAGGCCAGGGAGGCGGGGCCGGGACGAGCGGGGAGGAGGGGCCGAGGCGAGGGGGCGGCAGAGCCGCCGCAGGGGGGGCGGGGCGGAGTAGCCCGGGAGGCGGGGACGAGGCGAGGGGGGAGGCGGGGCGAGATGGGGGAGGCGGGGTGGAAGACGGCAGGGAGCCGGGGCCGAGGGCTAGTGGCGAGGCGGGGCTGAGATAGGTAGAGAGGCGGGGCCGGGACGAGCGGGGAGGCGCGGCCGAAGAGGGCGGGAGGCGCGGCAGAGGCCGAGAAGGAGGCAGGACCCACGAGAGCGCTGTACTGCGCGGGCGCGGCCGCCCGGCTGCAGTACCGGCTTGCGGCCGCCAGGCGGCAGATGCGAGCGCGGACCATCGCGCTGTAGCGCGCATGCGCCGATCCCCGGCCGCAGTACCGGCGTTCGGTCGCACGGCGGCGGCAGCGAGCGCGCAGCAGTTCGCGGTACTGCGCACGCGCGCCCCTCGCGCCGCAGCGCGAGCTCTCGGCCGCCATTCGGTAGCAGCGAGCGCAGAAACAGCCGCGCTGTACGCGCGTGCGCCGATCTCCCGTTGCGGTACCGGCGTGTCGGCAGGGCGCCGTGCAGCAGCGAGCGTGCAACATCGCGCTGTACTGCGCATGAGCGGCTCCCCGGGCGCAGGACCGGCTTTTGGTCGCCTGGTGGCAGCAGCGAGCGCAGTCAGACGCGCGCCGTAGCGCGCATGCGCACCTCCCCGCTGCAGGGGCGGGGGAGGCGGGGCCGAGCAGGGCTGGGCGGGGCCGGGGAGGCGGGGCCTCGGAGGAGGAGCCGGGGCGGGAGGCGGGGCCGAGGCCGGCGGGGGGTCCGCCAAGCATGGGACGCGGGGCGGCAGGTGGGGCAGCATGGGGAGGCGGGGCCTATGGCAACAGGGGGCGGGGCCGAGGAGGGCTACAACTCCCCTGCGCTGGGGGGACCTCCCCCAGGGGAGCCGGCCGGGGGAACCCACAGCGGGGGACTCACGGGGGGCACCCCACGCTCCGCAACTCGCCCACACTGGAGCCACCAAACTGCCGCCGCTGCACCCACCTTTTCCGTACATCGGGGTGGGGGTTTCTCCGCTTTTCCACAAGGCTCAGCTTTGGGGCTTTTTAACGCTTATCCACCACGCAACAATTGGTGATTTTTGCTTCTGAGCGTGGAAAAGGGGAGGGGTTTTTTGCTTTCCAGCTGCACCAAGCTAGGTGGATGGGGCTTGCCCAGGAGACCCAAATTGGGAAATTTTTTCTTCTTCTTTTTTTTTTTTTTTTCTTTTTTTTTTTTTTTTCCCCCAAAACAGAAAATCGGGTTTTTATTTTCTCCCCTGCAGACCCAGAAGCAGGGCTTTGGGGTACTTTTGTGCCGTGGCGGCAACTCCCGTTCTGCGTGCACGGCCCGGCAGGGGAAAGCGGCCCCAAATTGGCATGGGAAAAGGGGGAGAAGGGGAAGGGGGAAGGGGCAGCTTTTAAAAGCGCTTTTACATCTTCCAAAAAAAAAAAAATGGGGAGGAGTGCAGGGTGGTGTGTCGAGGTTTTCAGGGCTTTCCATAAATAGGCTTTCCTTGCATTTCAAAAACCTTACAGAGAATAGACATGTCACTTAGGTATCCATTTACACACAGAGAGAGATATATTTAGGGTCAATATAAGCCTGAGGAATACCGGAAAACCTCGAGGAGCTGAAGGGGAGAGACAGAGCAGGTAAAGAAAAGGGCGGGCAGCCCGGCAGAGAGAGAACGATAGAGCCAAAAATGGGCTCTGGGACACACCTTTTTAGAGTCTAAAATCCTTTACGTAACAGAGTACATCTAGGGCTTTATTTCAAACTCCTCCTATGTAAAGCAATGAATATTCATTTATTAATAGAGACTAAAATGTGAGATGTTTCTTTATTTCAATGCCTCACGCCCATATTTACGGGTTTTAAAGTTTGCTAATCCTCCCCCCCCCCCCCCCCCTGGATTTTCAGACATTTTGGGGCTGTGATTGGCCTCTTCTCGGGCGACCCCCATCTGACCCCCCCCCATCCCCCACTCACCTGGTCCTCCGCAGCATCACTGCCGACACTCCCTCAGGGCCCCTGGGCTGCCCCAAATGACATCATCACCCACACAGACACCCCCACACACACACCCACACCCCACACACACCCCCCCAGACACAAAGCCAGCAGACCCAGGGATGGCCCCGTCCCCTCGCGCCGCTCAGCCACCGGCAGGCAAACCTGGTGTGGAATCATTACTGGAGGTGACTTAGAAATTAAGGTAATGATGTCCCATTTTGAAGAAAAGTGCAGCGTGGAGGAAACTCTCCAGGGCAGAGTGCAGCTGGTGTGCAAAGGATGCGTTTCACAAAGGTCCCCGAGGCAACCTTAGATGTTGACGACATCGGGGGAGTCCGGTGCGCCAACTCGAAGGAAAAACAGTGCGGCGGATGGAGCGGAGTGGAGATGCCGCGGCCAAACTCTGCGATCAAATGGGAACTTGAGGGTCAAATGGAACCCCCGAAGGTCTTATGGAGCAGATAAGCTGCCAAATTGTTACCCTGAGCCAACCATCTGTCATTTTGGACAAAATGCTATCCTTTGGGTGAACTTTCCTCATTATAATGTCATTATAATACCAAAACACACCTCCATCCCAAAAGCTACCCACCTCCGAGATGCGACCGCTCCTCACGCAGACCACGCTCTGAATTTTTCGTAGTCTATACCTTTAAAAGCCAAGCGAGAGAATTTTACACCAATCATAACACAAGTAGGTATGACTAGAGTCCATCAAGCTCCACCTGAAAGGTAAAAAAAAAAAAAAAAAAGAGTATGAAAATAGCGTCAGAGAGGAGGGATGTCAGGGAAGATACCAACGCGGGCAGGGAAATGCCGTGGCCGACCACCCGTGACTGCTGGGATCCGTCGTCGACGGGCTGAGCCTCTCCTCCCCCCAACAAGGACGCTCGTGGGCAAGATTCCAACACTCGGCTACGCCGAGTGCTTCCCCGGGAAACTTAGAAATCTCTACAGAGTTGTTTTAGAACTTAGCGCATTTGTAGCCAGGCTGTATCACTAACATCTTTAGTATACGCACGGGCTTTGCGGACAGTCACTATCACCGGCACTCCAAAAGAACTTGTGCCCCTGTCGCTTCAATAAACGACACTTTTCACCAATCTAGCCGTGAGAGTTCCTAGTGAACGCCACCCAAATCCTTACGTGTGGCTGTGCTGGTTCACGGGACACAGCTTCATCCGATTGTGTGTGGTGCTATTAGTGCCTCCGTAAGCGTGATAGTTCAATAGTACATATTGAACGCCACTGGACTTCTAAGGCCAAATCGGGCGTTTCCTCAAGCCTACGTACAGCCAAGGTTTCCTCACCCTAGACGGCCCAAGGTGAACATTTTTGTTAAAGGGTACAGCAACCCACCGGCCCGCTGAACCGCCTCCTGCCAAAAAGGCAATGATTTGTTCCAGGCTCTTTCTCCAGACGGTCACGAGCTTTTCAAACTGCCATTGCGCCACCAAACCCGCTCAGGGTCCCTGCCAGCTTTCGACTGCCCTCCGCCTTACCGGGCACACGCTCTCTGCCGTCTCCCAAAAGCAGGAGTACGGCACGCGCCCAGACCCCAGCGCAACCCTGCCGGTGCCCACGCGCACCTCGCTCTTTGCACGAGGAGCGCCCGAGCATCCCTGCGAGCGCAGCCGCACGCGCAGGATCAGCTTCACCTACGCTGGTTTCAGTGGATGCCATTGCTGAAGCTTTAAACCGAAAACCGCCTCCTGACACTCGGCCACAGCAGAAGACGTCCATAACGAGGACTCCACAAACCCGCAGCAACGCAAATTGCAAACCCGCAGCAGCAGCTTCAGAGCTATTTAGACCAGGAACAAGGGAGAAAAATAAAACAGCTTCATGTCGCGCACACAGGAAAGCCGCAGACAGAGAAGAGGGTCTGCCTGTTTTCTGTCAGGGCTGAGAACGCTTTCTCCTTCCCTTCCAGAACCCCTCTGTTAGGTCTAAACATCTGTTACGTTTTGAGAGACCCGTAACAACTTCTTGCCGTTTAGACAATTGTTCTATCACCCGATGACCCCTCCCCACCCGGGAAAGGGCATCGGGAAAAAACAAGGAAACCCGGGAGGCAAAGTATAAACCGATTTAATAGAGTAGGATTCCATAAACAACATTGATAGCACTAAACAACCAATATTGATCCCGATAGCCATACAGAATACGCAAAGATTATACTCAGCCCATTCTATCCGTAGGAAGCTGTGCACTCCCAGCAGCGGACAGCAAACGTCGGACACTGCGAGCGCTACGACGGCAGGAGGAAGGGAAGGCCTCGGGGGTCCGGCACCAGGGCACGAAGTTCTCGGGACCGCAGCCATCAAGGGAGAGAGAGAACTTCCCAGCAAGCTTTCTAATTTATAGGGAACGTGACGCTGATGGTACGAAATAATCCTGTTGGCCGGCTTGGGTCAAGTGCCCGGCTCTCGCTCCTCCTCATCCCTGCACCTGTATTCCTCATCCCTGCACCTGCACCAAGTATTAGTAGAGAAATTAGTCCCGTGTCACTCAAATCAGGACAATATCGCAGCACCACCTTGCCAATACTCAGAGCGGGGACCGACCGCCCTGCCGCCGGATGTTTGTGGAGCGGGGCACGCAGACAGAGGGACGCGTTTTGCCACACGCAACCCTGAATCTCCTGAAAATTTACGTTTACCAAAGAGAGCCCCTTGGAAGGTACTGCCAAACAACATTTGGCGATAAAACTTTCACGGGTTTGACACACATCCAATTCGGGGGGAACTCGCTCTGCTTCCTGCTGCTGCTGTTCTGCCTTCAGAAATCCTACTCGGAGCCAAGTTTTTCACTACCGGTCCAAGCACTTCCCTTCCTGGTATCACCAGCACATTTACACAGGCAAGTTACTTCATTGCTCTGCTCAAATCAGCCAAAGGAAAGTTACAGCCCTGAGAGTGGAGTGGAAAAGGAGAGGTCAGGCAGCAAAAGAGCTCTGCAGGCTGCCACCAGGCAACACCGTGCTCTGCTTTGGAAACCACACGCACGCCCCAAACAAACCCACACACCCGCAAAAAAAAAAAAAAAAAAAACACAACATCAAAAACTCCCAGCCCTGAGGGAGCTGGGGGGAAAGGAGCGAAAGGGAACCGCAAGGTTAAGTGACTTTTGGCTGTAACACTGACCGGGTACTTCAGCGACTCTCTGAGCCTACCCCTCAATCTGCCCAACCACCAGTCCTTTTCTGGAAGGACAAGCTTTTCTGACTTAAAAACCCTAGATCGGAGGCTCCACGGAACAGAAGGTGAGTTGAGCCACAGGACAACATGCCATCAACGCTCAAAGAAAAAAAAAAAAAAAAAACAAACTTGAGTAAAACCCAAGCAAAACATCAGTTTCCATCGCGTTTCCTTCACTACGTTTCCACCGGCACCTAGGTGCTCCAAAATTAACCATGCTCGCGCCACAGACTCCTAACAATTCAGTACGCAGGGAAAGAGAAAAGGCTATTTCCAACTTGCCCATAAAATTAGCATGAACAGACAGAAGGGAAACACCGGACCCTAAAGAAGGTACCGGGCAGCTCTTAATTTATGCGAGAGGAAAGGTGGCTCTTTCACCCCAAAGGAAGACATTCCTAACTACCCAGGCACCAATCCGGGAAGGAGGCACGCTCTGTTCACTGCAGCCCTGCATCAGTTTTTCTGCGCTGGCAGCAAATTTGCCTTTTCTGCCCGTTTGACGTGGAGTGCCTGGAGCGCCCCCGAACTCGCAAACGTGTCTCCCCGCTCCCCCAGCCCCACGCCTGCAATTACCTGAGCAGCTGGCGGAATCAATCCCGCAGGATTTTCTTCCCGGGACGCACAAGGGGGCACTGGGAAAAGAGGAGGCGAGAAATGACCCTCTTTGTCGCGGCCAGACAACGGCCACAAGCCGGGGGACCCCCACCCCACCTCTGCCCTCGGGAACGGGGCCCAGACAGGTGCCTGGCGGGGATTTAACCCCCCCGGCAAGAGGCCGGGCTCCCCGCCGGCAGAAGCACCGCTCGCCTCCCCTCTGCTCGCAGCTCCTCGCTTGGGACAGCCCAGCCTGCACCCGGCCGCTCTTCAGCCCTGCGGGGAGTGCAGTTTGGCCAGCGGCTGCTCCAGCCAACACACGCTCCGGCTAATTGCAGCTCCTGCTCATTACCGCTGCCGGGAGCCTTGCCTCTGGCTAATGCGTGCTCCGGACAGAGGACACCCCATCTCCCTCCAGCTCCTGCTTGCCAAGCTCTGGCTAATTGAAGCCCCGGCTCTGCGCTGAAGCTCCAGCTGATTTCAACTCCTTCTTCCCAGCTCCAGCCACTTGCAATAGTCTGGGCTGTTGACGAGGCCGTCAACCAAGCAGCATCCTGACTTGAGTGTTAGGGTTAAACACCATGGCTTTACACAGTATAAATATCAATAAGTTGCTATGATTAATTACTTAATAGCTATGCTAAGCAATGTCCAAAGAAGAGCTAGATTCAAAGAGGAGAGGCGTGCCAGGTCTGAAAAGCGCCTTTCCCCACCGAGAGACACGGAGTTCAGTCGGCTGCATGCCGGCCTCCTGAACTCGGGGGTCCCATGGCACCAGACCCCCACCTCCGGGGACGGTCCACGCACCTTGCCCACCCCCTGTTTTTCCCTGCAGCCCCCAACGCCTCCCAACTCCTCTCTGCCTCCCCGCCGGCCCCTGCGAAAGCAGCCAGACTGGAGTCTGCTCTTAACCCCCAAACCCGCTCGTTTAGTGCCCCTTTCTGAGCCCATAACCTCAGCTGCCGGGCCCCTTCTCAAGCCCCAAAAACGCAGGACTGCACCCCTGCTCCTCAGCCCAAAGCCACGCAACTCTGCCTGTTTCTGCACCCCAGAACCAGCCCCGGGAGCCTGCTTTCCAGCCCTCGGGGCAGAAGACCTGCTCTCTGTTTCGGGCCCCAAACCGGCTCACCCCCTCCGCTTCCTCACCCCCTCGGCAGTCCCCGCGGGCCACGCCGAGGGCCAGCCCGAGCGCAGCCACCCCCCAGCCCGCCACCCCCAGGGCCCACAGACGCTTTTGGGGAGCGCTGGGCAAGTGCGGAGGGCCCGACCCCACCGCGCTGCGGGGAAGCGCCGGCACGGCCCGGGCGCCGCTTCGCTATCACCCTTTCGGCCTTTATTTCTCCGGCACCACCAGCCCCGCACCCCAAACCCCCCAGGCCCAAGGCACCCCGCGGGGAGCCGGGCCCAGCCAGTCCCGCTCCGAGCCTACAGTGCCCCCCCTCAAGCCCCCCGTTGCCCCAGACCCCCTCAAGGCCCATCACCCCTCAGGGCCCTCTACAGCCCCCCCACCATGTTCCCTCGGGGCCCCCTCAGGCCCTCCCGCATCTTTGCCCACCGCCCCCCGCTCACCTTGACGCGCTCCAGCTGCCTCACGGCTGTCTCACGACTGCCTCGCGGCGAGCCCGCGGGCCCGGCCGGCACAGGGCCCGCGCGCCGGGCTGCGCTTTCCCCCCGCGCCGCTCCGCTCCGCTCCGCTTTCGAACTGGGCGCCATTCTCCCCCGGCCCTCTCTGCTTCCGGAGCGTCCCGGCCCGCCCTCGCCGCGCGCCCATTGGCCGTCGCCCGCACCCCTCTTTGGGAGGCCCCGCTCCATTGGCTCGGCGTTGCCGTCAATCCACGCCGCGCCCCACCCCGGCGAGGCAATTCGACCAACCGAAGCGCGGCCCCCGCGCTGTGATTGGCCCGTCCTCCCGCCCATCCGCCCGGGAGCGGTTGCCATGGTGAAGAGGCGGCGGCGGCGGCGGCGGCGTGGGGCCGTTGCCGGAGCGACGGGCAGGCGCGGCCGCCCCTGCGCGGCGCGGAGCGGGGGGGGGCGGATTTACCAAACCCGCGGCTTTTTCTTCTTCCAAACTGGATGGGTTTGTGTGCGACGGCACAAAATAAAATCCTCGCGCCTTTTTCCCCTCTTGCCTTCCGTCAGCTCTCGGGTAACGCCCGGGGGCCACGCGGAGCCGGCTCGCCTCCAGCGGAGCGGCAGCCTGCCGCAGGCGGCGGCTTGAAGCCCCCGCCCCGCCAGCGCCGGCGCCGGTCGGCCAGCGGGCGGGAGACACCCCCGCACGCGCCGAAGGAGCCCGCTCGTCTGCCCGGTGGTCCTGGCCCTCCCCCGCCGCCGGGGCCGGCGCCCGGCACCGGCCCGTGCGGGACCGGCGCTGTGCAGGGCGGGGCCGAGGCGGGCGGGGAGGCGGGGCCGAGACGGGGGAGGCGGGGCGGGAGAGGCCAGGGAGGCGGGGCCGGGACGAGCGGGGAGGAGGGGCCGAGGCGAGGGGGCGGCAGAGCCGCCGCAGGGGGGGCGGGGCGGAGTAGCCCGGGAGGCGGGGACGAGGCGAGGGGGGAGGCGGGGCGAGATGGGGGAGGCGGGGTGGAAGACGGCAGGGAGCCGGGGCCGAGGGCTAGTGGCGAGGCGGGGCTGAGATAGGTAGAGAGGCGGGGCCGGGACGAGCGGGGAGGCGCGGCCGAAGAGGGCGGGAGGCGCGGCAGAGGCCGAGAAGGAGGCAGGACCCACGAGAGCGCTGTACTGCGCGGGCGCGGCCGCCCGGCTGCAGTACCGGCTTGCGGCCGCCAGGCGGCAGATGCGAGCGCGGACCATCGCGCTGTAGCGCGCATGCGCCGATCCCCGGCCGCAGTACCGGCGTTCGGTCGCACGGCGGCGGCAGCGAGCGCGCAGCAGTTCGCGGTACTGCGCACGCGCGCCCCTCGCGCCGCAGCGCGAGCTCTCGGCCGCCATTCGGTAGCAGCGAGCGCAGAAACAGCCGCGCTGTACGCGCGTGCGCCGATCTCCCGTTGCGGTACCGGCGTGTCGGCAGGGCGCCGTGCAGCAGCGAGCGTGCAACATCGCGCTGTACTGCGCATGAGCGGCTCCCCGGGCGCAGGACCGGCTTTTGGTCGCCTGGTGGCAGCAGCGAGCGCAGTCAGACGCGCGCCGTAGCGCGCATGCGCACCTCCCCGCTGCAGGGGCGGGGGAGGCGGGGCCGAGCAGGGCTGGGCGGGGCCGGGGAGGCGGGGCCTCGGAGGAGGAGCCGGGGCGGGAGGCGGGGCCGAGGCCGGCGGGGGGTCCGCCAAGCATGGGACGCGGGGCGGCAGGTGGGGCAGCATGGGGAGGCGGGGCCTATGGCAACAGGGGGCGGGGCCGAGGAGGGCTACAACTCCCCTGCGCTGGGGGGACCTCCCCCAGGGGAGCCGGCCGGGGGAACCCACAGCGGGGGACTCACGGGGGGCACCCCACGCTCCGCAACTCGCCCACACTGGAGCCACCAAACTGCCGCCGCTGCACCCACCTTTTCCGTACATCGGGGTGGGGGTTTCTCCGCTTTTCCACAAGGCTCAGCTTTGGGGCTTTTTAACGCTTATCCACCACGCAACAATTGGTGATTTTTGCTTCTGAGCGTGGAAAAGGGGAGGGGTTTTTTGCTTTCCAGCTGCACCAAGCCAGGTGGATGGGGCTTGCCCAGGAGACCCAAATTGGGAAATTTTTTCTTCTTCTTTTTTTTTTTTTTCCCCCAAAACAGAAAATCGGGTTTTTATTTTCTCCCCTGCAGACCCAGAAGCAGGGCTTTGGGGTACTTTTGTGCCGTGGCGGCAACTCCCGTTCTGCGTGCACGGCCCGGCAGGGGAAAGCGGCCCCAAATTGGCATGGGAAAAGGGGGAGAAGGGGAAGGGGGAAGGGGCAGCTTTTAAAAGCGCTTTTACATCTTCCAAAAAAAAAAAAATGGGGAGGAGTGCAGGGTGGTGTGTCGAGGTTTTCAGGGCTTTCCATAAATAGGCTTTCCTTGCATTTCAAAAACCTTACAGAGAATAGACATGTCACTTAGGTATCCATTTACACACAGAGAGAGATATATTTAGGGTCAATATAAGCCTGAGGAATACCGGAAAACCTCGAGGAGCTGAAGGGGAGAGACAGAGCAGGTAAAGAAAAGGGCGGGCAGCCCGGCAGAGAGAGAACGATAGAGCCAAAAATGGGCTCTGGGACACACCTTTTTAGAGTCTAAAATCCTTTACGTAACAGAGTACATCTAGGGCTTTATTTCAAACTCCTCCTATGTAAAGCAATGAATATTCATTTATTAATAGAGACTAAAATGTGAGATGTTTCTTTATTTCAATGCCTCACGCCCATATTTACGGGTTTTAAAGTTTGCTAATCCCCCCCCCCCCCCCCCCCCCGGATTTTCAGACATTTTGGGGCTGTGATTGGCCTCTTCTCGGGCGACCCCCATCTGACCCCCCCCATCCCCCACTCACCTGGTCCTCCGCAGCATCACTGCCGACACTCCCTCAGGGCCCCTGGGCTGCCCCAAATGACATCATCACCCACACACACACCCCCACACACACACCCACACCCCACACACACCCCCCCAGACACAAAGCCAGCAGACCCAGGGATGGCCCCGTCCCCTCGCGCCGCTCAGCCACCGGCAGGCAAACCTGGTGTGGAATCATTACTGGAGGTGACTTAGAAATTAAGGTAATGATGTCCCATTTTGAAGAAAAGTGCAGCGTGGAGGAAACTCTCCAGGGCAGAGTGCAGCTGGTGTGCAAAGGATGCGTTTCACAAAGGTCCCCGAGGCAACCTTAGATGTTGACGACATCGGGGGAGTCCGGTGCGCCAACTCGAAGGAAAAACAGTGCGGCGGATGGAGCGGAGTGGAGATGCCGCGGCCAAACTCTGCGATCAAATGGGAACTTGAGGGTCAAATGGAACCCCCGAAGGTCTTATGGAACAGATAAGCTGCCAAATTGTTACCCTGAGCCAACCATCATCCTTTGGGTGAACTTTCCTCATTATAATGTCATTATAATACCAATATAATACCCTCCCCGAGAGACATGGAGTTCAGTCGGCTGCATTCCGGCCTCCTGAACCCGGAGGTCCCATGGCTAAATATCAACAATAGTCTAAATATCAACAATAAAACCCCTGTAATATTTCAGTAGCGTCTTCTTAAAGGTTTACAACAAAGAGCTAGCTGCTTAAGTACACCTCATAAATTGTATGCTACAGCTATTGGCAGTTGCAGTTTAAAACAATGCAAGTCACGGAATCACGGAATTTTTCAGCGTTGGAAGGGACCTCTAGAGATCACCCAGCCCCACTCCCCTGCCAAAGCAGGATTGCCCGGAGCACATCACTCAGGACTGCATCCAGGCGGGTCTTGAAAATCTCCAGAGAAGGGGACTCCACCTCCTCCCTGGGCAGCCTGTGCCCGTGCTCTGTCACCCGAACCGTAAAGAAGTGTTTCCGTGTATTTGAACGGAACTTCCTGTGTTCTAACTTGTGCCCATTGCCCCTCGTCCTGTTACTTGGAACCACTGAAAAGAGCCCGGCTCCATCCTCCTTCAACCCACCCTTTAGATACTTGTACACCATAATAAGGTCTCCCCTCAGCCTTCTCTTCTCCAGGCTAAAGAGTCCCAGCGCTCTCAGCCTTTCCTCATAGGGGAGATGCTCCAATCCCTTCATCATCTTAGTTGCCCTTCACTGGACTCACTCCAGCAGTTCCCTGTCCCTCTTGAACTGGGGAGCCCAAAATTGGACACAGTATTCCAGTTGTGGCCTCACCAGTGCAGAGTAGAGGGGGAGAATGACCTCCCTCGACCTACTGGCCACAAGTCAGTTTGTAAATTCTACAATATTAACTTTTTAAAAGTTTCATTGATGATAGAAAAGTCAGTGAGATAAGAGATACCCTATATATTTTTACTTTTTTGGGGGGGTGGGGAGGAGTGTTTGGTGGAAATCAAATCCCTGGTGCTGCAATCCATATGGCTACCAAAAAGGAACGGCAGATGGGCTCATGCTTTTGGCTGTGCTGAATGTGCAGAGGAACATGGTTTTATGGTATCGTGGCTGTTACAACTGAGAAGCCAAAGACCGGCGACGCCATCATCTTTGGCAGACGGGCTGTGCTTGGGCCTTGGGAAGGAAAGGGCCCGCAGCGCCCGGCTGCAGTACCGGGTTTGGCCACATGGCGGCGGCAGCGAGGGCAGTGATGCACGCTGTACTGCACGCTGTACTGCGCACGCGCGACTGCCCACGGAACACACACTGTCACGCGATTTAAAAAAGTTAACACCGACGTCATCGTGACGGCAGACGAGAAGAAACGGAAAGGTGCTCTTGCGTGAGACGGGCAGCGGTGTTTATCGCGGAACAGCGCACGGGAGCGGACCGGCTGGAAGTGGCAGATCTGGGAACGGGCGCTGCCGCCGGCGCTCCCGGGGCAGCGCTGTGGTGGAGCGCCTTTCCCCCCGCTGCGCCCTCCCCTCCCCCCGGACACACACGGCTTCCTGCGGCGCGCGCCTCGCTCAGGGAAGAGGCACGGCACGATCACAGAATCACAGAGTGGTTTGGGTCGGAAGGGGCCTTAAAGACCATCTGGTTCCACCCCCCGGCCCCGGGCAGGGACACCTCCCCCCAGCCCAGGTTGCTCCCAGCCCCGTCCAACCCGGCCTTGAACACCTCCAGGGATGGGGCAGCCACAGCTCCTCGGGGCACCCTGCGCCGGGGGCTCACCGCCCCCACAGGAGAGAATTTCTTTCTCAGATCTCATCTCAATCTCCCTTCTTCCAGTTTGAAGCCATTCCCCCTCGTCCTATGGCTCCCATCCCCGATCCAGAGTGTCCCCCCCCAGCTCTCCTGGGGGCCCTTTAGGCACTGGAAGGGGCTCCGAGCTCTCCTCAGAGCCTTCTCTTCTCCAGGCTGATCCCCCCCAACTCTCCCAGCCTGTCCTCCCAGCAGAGGGACTCCAGGCCTCCCAGCATCTCCGGGGCCTTCTTTTTGGCCCTGCTCCAACATCTCCGTGTCTTTCCTATGTTGGGGGCTCCACTGCTAAATGCAGTACTCCAGATGGGGTCTCACCAGAGCAGAGTAGAGGGGCAAAGTCCCCCCCCAGCCCTGCTGGCCACACTGCTGATGCAGCCCGGGATACAGTTGACCTTCTGGGCTGCGATCATGCATTGCCGGCTCAATTATCGAGCTTCTCGTCAATCAGCATGATGTTACCTACCACTTATGATGTTACTTAACACTCTGCCCTCGAGCATATGAAGTAATTAGACACGAATCAGGGCAAGCGAAGAGGCGCGCTGGCAGAGCAGACCCCCTCAACAGATGGCCGCGGAGCCCCTGGCGGCTCCACCTCTGCGCTGTGCAGGAGCGTAGCTCTGCGCTCTGTGCCGCCCTGGCCAGCGAGCGTCATGGTGGCACATGCCCCCTGCAACATGCAGTGCGCGGAAGGCAGCATGGACCGTTCTGCTGACACGCAGGGTGAGCAGCTCAGTTCCGCTGGCTGCCTCATGTGGCTGCTCAAAACTATCACTTCACAATTCAGTTTCTTTAAGTCAGACCTCTCTGCACAGCTCCCGGCCTGCAAGCCAAGTTCACCAACACAGCTAAAATACAGCGCTGCCAGAAATCTGTCATCTTGCTTTGATGTCAAAAAGCTTTTGTACCTTGAACCCGTGATTGTTTTGGCATCAAGACTGGAAGGGAAGAAATACACCTCTGCTTGAACAAGCGAGACACCTGACAAACAGCTGCACACAGTAATCTGCGGCTGCCCGCGACCAACACTTTGTTCTGCTAAAACCAGAGCACGGCTCCCTTGTGAAGAGCCACCGGCAGTGCAGAAAAAATATATAGTTGTAGTATATATAGCGCGGGTATATATATACACACACAAACACACACTAGAAGTCACCACAAAATTACCACTAGGAAAGCAAGTATATGTATTACAAGAGTAAAGCAAATGTACGTGTACTACATGATGGTACAGAATTCCACTTTGTGAAGCAAGTATATATTTATAAACCTTTACCTGCGTGCACACCTATAAATGTATCATGTGAGGCATTACCAGTATTACGCTCACCACATTGCTCCCGTGAGTGAGGTTAATCAACAACGGACCAGCCTCACTTCAGCGATGGTCCACATCGTGCTCTGGAGCCAGCCCGGGCATCCCCTGCCAGGGTCCAGCAGGTCTCGTGCAAGGAAGCTCAGGCAGAACAGCTCATTTTGGGTAGGTAGCACATTACTTTTTATACCTTTTTGCTGTGGATACATAAGTGGGTGTAGGACATCAGTTCCTGGAATCGTTGTTGCTGACTCCTGTTGTCCTAGATGGTCAGTTCGTTATCACAGTTTCTTTGTCCTGCAACCATAAAGGTTTGTTTTGTCCTGCCAACTATTCCTCATCAAGGATGGCAAGCTCCCAGGAACATCTCGGGGAGATATCTTTGTCAGTATGTTTACCAGGTCACCGTTGTGGCCGCTCCATCTTACAGACATGACTTGAAAGAATAAAGCAATTGTTTATTAATTACTGCACATAAATGACACCCAGGATTGAGTGTATCACACGGCTCGGTGCCAGCACGCTCCCCTTTCCCCCATGACACCCGAGGAGCCATTCACACTGTTTGTCAGCCCAGTAGAGAAGGATCACCCCCTGCTCCTGCCCTTGATGAGGCAAGAAACTTAAGCAGCTCTCAAACCCACACCCTTTTTCCTTCAGGGATAGGATTCAGCTGTGGTATTTGAGAGGAAAAGCCTGATTTAATCTGTCTGTACTTCTGCCCTACCTCTGAAAAAAAGTCCCACAAGAGATTTTCATAGCTCTCAGCTCACTCATGGCACCTTAGCAGCCTGACTGCATGTGAGGTGGCTGTGCCTTATCAAACCCAGACCATAGATGAGAGCACAGAGCAGAACCCTGGTTGGCACAGGAGGTTACAAATCCCACAGAAGGGTTCACATCCTAGTGTTTAGAGTTCAGCACATAGTTTATTATCTTTGGATTTAGACTTTCCCTCACCTCCAACGCAGAAGCTGTAGAACCCCAGGATGGACGCTTGCAAGCAGCCAAGGACATCTGAGGGAGCCACAGCCACAAAGGACTCACAGCAGCACGGAACAACACCTTGGGGTCCTATCCACCCCACAGCTCTTAACTGGCCCCAGGATGAGATGAGGCACTCAACTCTGCTGTTAATTACTATCCATGGTGTGATGCCATCCACACCTGGAGCTGCTATCACTGGCCTCATTGGGGAGATTTGGACACATCACTGAGGATCAGGAACACCTGGGAACAGCTAGCACCAGCAACAAGCCGTGGCCATTCCCTATGTCTCCATCAGCAGACAAGACAAACGCATGCTTGCACAGACACTTGCATGAACATGTATATGCTTTGTGTTGGCACAAATATGCTTGCACGGACAGATGCTGCCATGGACAGAGATCTCCCAGCATAGGTATATGGAAAACAACAAATCCTGACTGCTCCCAGCCTCTACCCTGCTACAGCTAGGGGGCCTCTGGGTTGCGAGGCAGAGCTCTCCTCAGCAGCAGTCTTCCTAGCTGGTGCACTCAGACCCTCTGCTCTTTGCGATTCCACCCCAATATTCCCTTGTCACTCCTTTATTCGCACTGAAGCTCAACCAGGCTGCAGGACAACAAAATGACAATTGACTTGAACCAAATTTGTACATGGAACTGCACCTACTTAGATTACTCACCTCTACAGAATGCTATGTTACAAGGAGAGGAAAAAAAAAATTAAAGTGTCCTTCAAGTCATCAATTTATTACACTATCAGAGATCATATTTGTAACTCTAAATGTACTGAGTGCATATGAAATACTGTCTGTTTCACTGTATGATGTTTTATTAAGCTACACCAACTAACTCAGAAAGGATTAAACATTTAACTTTTATTATAAACCTGAAATCGCTTTCTTCAGAAATGAGTTAGAAACATTTTCACATATGCCTGGACCTTCACTTTTCAAATGAATGTCTGAAAAAGAGCTGTATTTCAACTAATTGCTGGAATGATACTTCTGAGTGTTGGCACGGAATACCCAATGCCTAAGGTTACCAGAAAGAGCACAGAACTGTGCAATTTCCTTAGCGTTCCATTTTCTTTCTTTCAGGTCTTAGGGATGATAGGCCATCTCATGTAATGCTAGCAAAGTTAACTTTTAAAATCATGTGAGTTCATTTCAGCTGTTAAGGCACATCCTTTCTTCCACACAAGTTAGTTTTACATACTGTAACAATAAACTAAAGTACTTCAACATACTGCACTCTTTGCAGAGACATTGTTACTGTAGTAATTAAAAAAACTAACGTAAATATTTATAGCAAATACAATTCCAATACATGTATGTCAATTTATTGTACCACCATTCATATAAAGCATTTCAATCCAAAATGGTCAGAAACAATCTTAAATATCTGCATAAGAATTTACAAACATTAGTAAAGATATACCACAGACTATAGCTTTCTAAGTTTTCAAGTGTAAGTTCTGGTAGATATCCATGTTTAAATAAAATGGACAATACCAGTAGAGATGCATACCTCTATTGTCTTTATTTATAAAGAAGTGACAACACTAGAAAACACATTGATAACCAGTGCTTTGAACAGTGAAGGTGGGATCTAAAAAAGTCGGATTAAACTAAACAACCTTAGGTCTTTATCGAGTTGCATACCTGCCAGGAATGCTGAAATGCAAGAGTTTAAACCTTCGATATTCCATAATGCAACAGCCACACAATATCAAATATAATCTCCAATTTCCAAATCATAAAAAAAGCCATCACTAACACTAAGTATCAGAAGATCAATGCAAGTTCTTATTGCTTTTTGAGTTAAATAATAATCTTCAAATAAACCGAAACCCAAACAATCTCTACAGTATCTTGCTCATCCTCCTGTTCACTCATTAACACTGGAAGCAATCAGTTATTAGATGATGTGGCAACAGAGGCATTTAAAAAAAAAAAAAACAACAAAACAAAAAAACCCAAACCAAACCAACCAAAACCTATTTTTAAGTACATGGACATCCCCACCCTCCCTACCCACCCTCACCCTGAAATCCACTATAACCACTTAGTGCCAGTAGAGGAGCAAAACTCGATAGACAAAACCAGAAATCTGACTACAGTAAGAAGGAAACATAAAGGGAGATATAGCTTCCTTAAATATTCAAAATCTGATGTCTTCCAAAACAAAGCACATCATCCTCATTATTTAAAAGGGAATTTGCTTTACATGTATCTAATCCTCGCACATGCTGAGTAGTTCTCAAGTCCACTGAGTTCCACTGTGCAGCAGTTGATTTTGAAATCAACAACGCTTCAAAAACTACATTAATATTCAATGCGCTTTTTACTAAGGAGAGGAAAAAACCAAATGCATGTTGATGTTCTTGCCAGTTCAGCATTTCTGCAGCAATTCCATTTCTCTTGCAGTATGAAGGTTCTATCAGCATCAGTCTTCAGAATCATCCTCAGAAGCTGTTGGAACAACACAGTATAATCAGAGGCCTTGACAGAGGTCTGTGAAATTAGAGCATTAAGATATGTAGAGGAAATAAAGGTAATTTTATAACACTGAACGGCAGATTGTAACAGCCACCCAAACCTTGTATAATTACATGGCCTAATTTTTAAATGCATCTCATTTCTGAAAAATGCAGCATTTTCAAATCAAAACTCGACATTACAAAATGCAGTGTCCTCCCACTGTTCTTCCTCAAATAAAAGGAAGAAAACTTAATCACGCCAGAGATTCAACTTTTATGTAGTGTTTACAGTGGCTAATTCCAACAGTAGTTAGAGGAGAATATATTCAATCCATGACAGCAGCACCCAACACAAGGGAAAGAAATGACGCGCAGAGTTAACAATTTGGATACTAAAACATCTAGAAGGGTTCAGCATTCTGAACAAAGAGAGAGACTCTTAAAAAAAAAAAAAAAAAAAAAAAAAAAAAAAAAAAAAAAAAGCGTTTTCTATGTATGTTGCTTAATGCAATTGAGTCAGGCCTGCTTGGAAGCAGCTCCTCTCTCCACCCCCATTCTTTCAGCATATGGAAAACGAACATAAAGCCCACCTATGCATAGCATTTTGTTGTTGCAAGGTGAATTCAAAGACAAATACACACTTGTCAACTATGATAAAAAGAATCAGTATACACATCTACAGTAGGTCTGTAAAGTGTTAGCTTGTCCATAACAGGAATTTAATCTGTCCTCTTAAGCAAACTCTGCAGACAAGGAAGTATTTACACTCAAGTAACTTGTTCCATCTCTGAACACAGAAAGAAGCAAGGTCTGTCTCTTCACTTCTCCAGTTCTTGGAAGAGAAATGTAACTAAAGTAGCATCAACAATAAATCTAAAACTCAGAATTCCTCACCTGCAAGTTAGATAAAGCCTGAATCAAATATAGATTAAATTACTGTGTAAAATGGCCCTTATTAAGATTAACTTTTACTCTAATAAGGATGCACATAACTTAGGAATAAATTCTGAACTCAAGTCCACTTTGTCTGCTCTGAATGCAGAAATAATCATCTGTTCCTCTAACTAAAAATTCAACACACACAACATTCCTTATTGTACTCCAAATAGGTCCTATGCACTGAAAATTCATATACAAACTTTGAATGCTGACAGATATTCACATGCACACTGCAAAAAAAAAAAAAAAAAAAAGTAGATCAACTAACTCCCTTCTACTGCCTATTAGTCATGCCCACTTTTGGCCTAAACCACGACACCCACAAACAATACTTAGATTCTGGATACATCTACCAGAAGTCAGCGTATAGTTTTGAATTCAAGCACACTGAAGAAACCATAAAGTTAACAGTAAGCTAGTCCTTTGCCAAAATTGGCAACTGTAAATTGCACTCCTGAAGTGGATAGGTCTGATCAAGGAACACACACAACCAAAAAGTGTGTGTGGATAGAAGAAAAAAAAAAAGGGGGGGCGGGGGGGCAGGAGGGGAAGAAGAGGGCAAAAAAAGGAAGGGGAGAAAAAGAAACGGCAAGAGAAGTATAGTAATTTAAGTACAGTGAAATTAAAACTTTAAATGTTTCTTTTCTACTAGGACTCATGTAAATGCCTACAACCTGAAGGTCACCACCAATTCCATAACTAGGTCCTACTAGAATTACAATAACCAAACTGTAACTACTAAGGAATCTCGTTATCACTCCAGAAAAACACTTCTGTGGTCTAAACAACTCTATGCTGTTGGGAAATTAATCATGGAGAATTAAAACCAGTTCCCCCTCGGAATAATTCTACTGATAATGGAAAAAGCACTGCTTGGTGAAGTCAAATTTTCAGTAATTAAGTCCGGTATTATGAATCTTGGCAAGGAGGATTGTACCCGTTTAACTTTGAGTTGATCTAATGGGAGGGGAGGGGAAGAGGGGAAGCACCTACTTTCAATATCTTCCATATGTGCCTGAAGAGTTCTTGCAAGGTTAATAAACTAGAAACAAGGCAGAAAGAAAGTAGTTTAAAAGTTGCAAAGTTATCTGCAGAAATTTGCAACAAGTTAGCAAAGTTTTCCTCACTTTTTACATCCCAAAGCTTCATCCCAGATGTCAGTTATCCTAACACATTTGCCCAACGTACAAAAATCAACACAAAATTTAATATAAATCCCCCCGCATTAGACTTCAAATTGCTATTGCACAGCTGTTTCAGCTTCCACTCTATGTCAAATGTTCCTGGTAGCAGTTAGTGGCATCATCTTCATGTTCTAAAGTCTGTAAAACACACCAATTTTGAAAGTAGCACACATAAACAAGTGCCCGTTTTATGGAAACTGTTCCTAGAAATTGTAATGCAGCGAAACATAATCTGCAAGGACTGCATTAGTTGGATCCATTTCATTTACTTCGCTTTTGATATGGCAAAACAGAGCCCTCTGACTGAATAAGATTTTAACTGTACGTAAAACATTTAAGAGCAAGATTACTATTAGGCAATGGTGGCAGTTTAATGTTAGAAGTACATGGTATCAAAACCCAAAGCCAAAATCCCTAGGATTCCTTGGGCAACTTTGAAAGTCTCAGCCAAGTGGTTTTTTTGTCAGTGACAATCTGCATCACTGTTTCAGACAGTCCAGATGTAAAATGAAACCAGATGTAACGCCAGTTTCCACAGCTCAGTTGTATGCTGGGTATCAAACACGCATTGGTGCTCTCAGTGGTTTAAAATGCATCATCACACAACTGTGTAGTGTCGCCTTTGACGAAATAACAGTAAAAACCATCTTATTTCCACAATACACTCAAGCTAATAACCTGTACTGGATGCTGGCTACTATTATATTATATGTCTTTTATGTCTCTACGCTTGCAGCGGAGAAAACGGGACAATTCATTTGTGGATCATGGAATACAAGCTCTACATTAGATGTGTACAGAAGAGGATCATTGTTCTAATACAGTAAGAGATTAGAGCACAGTCCTGCCTCTACCCCAAAGGCCTAGTACCTGCTACCAACCATTCCAATAAGCGTTGGACAAGCTTAATATTGTCAGTTCTTTGTATGTCATTAAAAAAAAAATAATCAGCTTTTCAGGAGTTCAGTTGATGAAGAGCACTGATTCATTACCTAGTATCAAATAAATGTGTAGAATACAGGATTCCTGAATGAGTCACTATGCAGAAATAACTTTGTACAATGATGTCTTACTGGTAAAATGTGTACTCACTGTATTCCTAAGCCAAGTCATTTAAGTGACAAGAATCCAGTCAAATAGAACTAATAAGAGTTTTGACTAATGCCGGAAAATCATACCGTAGCTAGTCAGTTTCAGAATGTAATATTTAAGCACGTATTTAGGCGCAATCCAGCAGACAAGCACTGCAAGGTCTAGACCTTTGCAATGCAGACTGGCATAATGAGAAAAATTAATCAAATAAGGTAGTCCAACATCCTCAACTGCATGTTTTGTACAGAGGGAGGTTAACCTTCCAGTTTTGCATAAATTCACAATAATCATGACAACATACATGCAAAGCAGTGAATTACCAACAACCTTGACAAAAATGATTTTGCAATGCAGTAACTGCAATAAAGTAGAACTCTCAGTTTCAAATCAAACATGGCGTTACTTGCATTGACAAACCTAGGCCATTTTTGACCTAAATTTGTTAAATAACCATGCTTCTTGGGTGTCTCGCTCCCAGGTCGCTCAAGGTAACAATCTAGTTCCAAGTTCTCCGTACAAGCAATTCCTGCCATAAAATCACTGCATACTTACTCTGACACGTGTGCTGGCCTCACTTGCAGTTCCCAGCATGTCAGAGAAGCGCTGCTCACATAAGTGTAACAACACTACAAGGTAGAGACCAGAGCTGATAAATTCATAGTCTGCCTTAAAGGAGAACAAAAGAAACATTCGGAATGTCAGTGACATGTCTGCTTATACAATTCAACAACTAGAACAAGAATTAAATTTTACTGGAAACACTATATATTTGATCTCTAGTTCTTCCAAGAAAACTATGGAAATGCAACACTAAAAAACTTTAATTACTGAAAAGCTATTTATACTTCAGGTTCTTCCCATTCACCACAGATCTAAGATGTTATGCTTGAAGATAAACAGAAAGAGTTCTACACATAAAATCTCAGTCAGCATGATTAGTTCACCAGAAGGAATCTGAGAATCAGAATATTCTGGGGAAAATAAAACCAACAAACCACTGGGGAAAATAAAACAAACAAACTTCGCTGGTTTCTTGTCAGTGGTCCCAATGCTTTAAAGACAGCCAAAATAAAGGAAAATATAAGAACTTTGTCATGTTATAAATATTTTGGGAAATTATTTTCCTTGCTGAGATAAAGCAAAACTTTCAAAACGCTACTGCTGCACTGATCATTTAGAGTCAACTCTTTAGGAAAAAGTTTCAAAGCTCTTATTTCAATCAAAGTACAGTGACAGTAACCAACAATCAGTAGCGCTAAAATGTAAGATGATAGCGCTCTACATGAAGACTTTTCAGAGTCTGGCCCAAGTGACAGGAACTAGAGTAAGAGCTTACTCTAAATAATAAGAAAATTAGAAGTTGATGTTTGACCCCAAAACTGGTGTCACTTTGTATTTTCTTTCAACTTCTGAGGCAGGCAAATTTCATTAGTCTTTCTATATTCACAGAATACAACCCAGAGAATAAGGAAAACACTCTGAGTAAAGTTCATTAAAGTAACTCCAGCTTTTTGTTATTTATTAATTTTTAAATACTACATGATACAGTAGTGCTACGATAATGTATTTTATATAACAAGAGTAACGCTAATTGAAACACTGGAACAGGCTGCCCAGGGAAGCGGCTGAATCATCATTTAAAAGGTATTTAACAGACAGGCAGATGTGGTGCTGAGGGACATGGGTTAGTGGTGGGTTTGGCAGCATTAGGTTGATGGTTGGACTTGATGATCTTAAAGGCTCCTTCCAACCTAGATGATTCTATGATTCTAATGGGCCTTTAATTATTTTCAATTTAGGAAAGGACTTGAAGGAGCAGCAGGAAACTGTTAGAAAAGAGGTTAGTTTCTACTCCAACGAAACAAAAGAAGTTTTTGTTTAAAACAACTGCTTAAGTGTGTTAAAAAACAGCAAAAATCAAATACAATTCATGACTTAATGTGAAATTCAATCTAATCATACTAGTACTGCACCTATGTGGCAGACACTGGACTGCAAAGCTAGATGACAGATCAGCAAGTAAGAAAAGGGTAAGAGATCTATTACACTTACTGAAACCTCAGCTATAGGAAGCACAGCAGGAAGACAGAATTTGTCCGAATATTGAGGAGAAAAATCTGTTCCATGTTGACATTACTTTATGTGTGTAACAGTCCTTCTGAAAAGGAGACACATTTTCCTTCTCTAAAGAAGAGCGCCCTTCCAGCACTAAACCAACACTTACCAAATTAGGCAAAATATACTAACTTGTTCATTTGCATGTGCCCTATAGAGTTCATGAATGTCAAAGTCTTCCAGGTTCAGATGCAACTTCTCCTTGCACAGTTCACAAGTTGTTACTGCTTCCAATGAAGAACCTGGTGGGGAGGGGCAGGGGAAAGTCAGTGTCAAGTTTATAACACAGGAGACAATTATACAAGCATTACAAATTGCAACTAATCCTTGGCTTTATTTTGCAGAGCAAGGTTAGAAGAAAAGGAAGCCTCTAATACAAATGTACTGACTATCTGCTAATGTCAAAATTTAAATGCTATAGAATGTTTATGGTCTATATCCAGCTCCACATATTTTGCCCCATGTTCGTTCTGGACACCATATGCCTCTTACTGAAAATCTGGCATAAAATCGCTGCTTGGGCTGTTTGAATTCTACATTGTAATCCAAATATACATGCAAGTACAATAATAAATATACTGGAATAGCTTAAAGTTACTGCCAGAGCAACATTTTGTCTTAAAGTACCAGGTTTAAAACAAGCTGCTCCATAAGCAACAAGATGAACAAAGCAAGTTTACAGTGGATTTATGTCTTTTATAGTTAAATACTTCAACTTCTACAGGCTGAGGCTTCTAATACATCCCTACTCTGATGTGGGTCCTCTGACACTGAGTAAAAAAAGTGAAGAGTTGCTAGCACCTTCCTTTGGTAAAAAGTATTCCATGATCTTCATGTCTTCTACCAAGTCACCTATTTTTGAGTCTTAAAAGTACCATAGACAACTTAGTTACAAACCAGTCTATCAATTTATTACAAAAACATTTGTACAGTGTGCACTTTCTGAAGTTTTTATTTAAAAAAATCCATATGCACTTTGAAGTAATTTTTTGAACTAGCAGTTTTAACTGCCTTGAACAGGAGTTAGTAACTTAAGTATGTTAGTATAGGTTAAGTATAACTTAGTATAACTTAAGTATAAGTTAAGTGTAAGTTAGTATTTAAGTATAGTTACAATAGAAAAACATTTTTGGATTTTCAAATTCCTATCACTCTACGACAGGCAGCATGGCTATACAAGTCTTAAAAACTAGAATCATGCACACAAGGAAGGATGGGGAAAAAACTCACCCGAACTGCTAGAGCAGCTCTAAAGCTACACTTCTGCAATGATATAGTTTGTCTAGTATCTTGGGAGATGATACCAAAAATCTAATTCTCTGAATGACAAATACAGTTCTTGGAACTACTCACATGAGAAGCGACAGATACACAATGCGCCTGAAAGTGCCACACTGCTGTTTGTCCCCAAATGCTTGTTTTTCAAATAAATACCTTAATATTACTAAGAGTAATCCTCCTGACAAGCCTCCTAATGTAACTGGGCGTCTACCTTAGTCTAGAGTCTGCTTTACCTGAATTAATCTTGGACTGCAGCCATTTTTTCATGCACTCCTGGTGAACATACCGCAGACTTCCAGTGCATTTGCATGGCTCTATTAAAAGGTTGTCAGAACTTGCAGAGGACATCTGACAGATTCTGCACAAGTCACCCTCTTCATCTTCAGAATCTTCTAAAAGCAGGCTGAATAGGAAGGAATATTGACAAATGCCGTGACACACTGCATATAAGGACAATTCCATTCATCAAACTGTTCTCAAACCTACAAGGATTAAACCAAGTTTCTCTAAAGACAAAAGTGAGAACACAGGTGACAGAGGACTGAGTTGCTGTCTTCTCTGAAAAAAAGTCTCCTTTTAACATCATGGTTACAGAAAACTCTCTCATGTTAAGTCAGGTACATTTTATTGTGTCAAAAGAACATAGTAATTTACCTCTCTTTAATTTTCTGGAGTCTTTCTGGGTCTCTTGAAGGTGTTACTTTAGACTTGCCACTTTCTTGTCCATCAGACTGATTCCAGCCAGAGGGAATAATATCTACAGTTATCATAACATTGTCAGACAGACTGCTTCCTAATGTGGGAGGCACTGCAAAGCGAAAGAGAGAACCAGGCAGAATTCCAGAACTTCTTCTACTGTGGGCTGAATCTGGTGGGGAGGCAGTAGCTGTAGGAATACCAGATACTGCAGGTGTTGGTGGTCTGCTAACAGAAGCCCGAGGAGGGCTATCTGATGCTTCAAGAGAGGTGTCCTCACCTGACTCTCTTCTTCTGAAGACATGTTGTGATCTAGCAGTGTTATCAGAGGTAGAGATCCTCGCAGATTCATCTCTTCCTTCTCTTCTTCTTCTGGAAAAGAGAGGTGTACATCTGTTCCTCAAAGATGATGATAACCAAGATCCTGTGCTCCTACTTTCAGAGTCTGGTCTGTAGCTTTCACCGTCTGAATCAGAGCTATGATTTTGCGAAACTCCTGATAAACCCCATCTTCGTCTAAGAAAACTAAATCCCTGAGAAGCTTCAGATGCCTGAAGTCCTGGAACTTCCGGAGTTGCAGCTCCATTACTGCTTGACAGAGCAGAAGCTTGAACTCTTGGGACCACTGTTGACTCTTCAGAGCCTAATGATCTTGTATGCAGTGAGTCTTGGCTAGACCTTCGAGAGAAAAACGTAGATGACATACTAGATGCTAAACGAGACAGCAGCTGTCTGGTTGTGCGCCTCCCTTCGCTGTCAGCTGCAGGCTCGTTCAATGACCTCTGAGATAAAACTCTTTCAGAACTACTTGAGGAAGGAGTTTCATCTCTAATGGCAGTAAGAGAAAATGCTGGCTGCACGCTCCTCTGGGGAGACTCCAATTCATTTCTCCTTTGTCTTGAAGAATAGTTGGATCTTGAAGAGCTCATGTTAGAGTCTCTGTTGAAAAAAGATGGCTGATGATCAGAAGGCAACTGGCGGTTCATGGATGCATTCAGCCTCAAAGTGCTCAATGAGTTGTCTTTTGGTCTTGCTCCCTCTGCATACGAAGCGGCAGGCCTGTCTTCAAGATCTGTTGCAGAAAAGCAGAGGAAAATACTATGACAAGGTGTGCTCTAGTAGTTACATTTCACGTGGATAACTCTAAAGTGTAAATACAGAGGTTCAGGATTTTGTGATCCTTACTCAAAATTGTTTCAAATCTGGCAGGTATAAGGGAGCTTATAAGAAAGATGGGGACATACATTTTAGCAGGGCCTGTAGCAACAGGACAAGGGGTAATGGTTTTAAACTAAAAGAGGGTAGATTCAGACTAGATATAAGGAAGAATTATTTTTTTTATGATGAGGGGGGGTGAAACACAGGTTGCCCAGAGAGGTGGTAGATCCACCATCCCTGGAAACATGCAAGGTGAGGTTGGATGGGGCTCTGAGCAACGTGATGTAGTTGAAGATGTCCCTGCTCATTGCAGGGGGGTGGACTAGATGACCTCTAAAGGCCTCTTCCAACCCAAACCATTCTGTGATTCTTATAGGCATGTTTTCTGTAAATACTGTGCAAGTACCTCAACACACTGAAAAGAATTCTACTGGAGCTGTTAACATTACAGAAAGCAGCCGAGGAGGCTAACATCAGCTAGTCTCCTCCTTCAAATAGCTAGATTTGGGAGCCGGGGGAAGAGGTGGGAGGAGGAAGCAGCTGAAGCCCTCTAAATTCACAAGAAGGGAAACTTCTTCAATATTTTAACTACTTAACAAGCATAGGCAGAGTAAGGTAGGAGGCAGAAGCCTTCTCTATTGAAACCTTTTAAGTTTTTAGTTTTGGTGGTGTTTTGTTTTTCTAACAGGTTCTGCATTGCAATCATGATTTACTGTTGAAGCTGAGGTTTATGCAGCTGGCAGACTCTAACTGAAGAAACATCTGCACAGATGCCAAGCATCTGCCATATAGCTTTGATTACATAGCAGGGAACACAGTTGGGAGTTATTTTTGTAACACTTAACAGAGGCACTACTGGTAGAAATGCAGCACGGACAGTACAAAGCAAGGCTGTCCACCCATCCATTTCTCCCATTAGGCTCTGCCAGGTAAACTTCAACTGTCCACTTATTAAAGAAATGTAGAGTCTGACGACATTAAAATATACTCTTCTGGTAAGGCAAGACTGCACAATGAAATCTGGAACTAGTTTTTATCTTTTCTGCTTTTCTTCTACACTTGTAAAAATGGAAGTTTTTTTTTTAAACTTCTGCATTATAAAATAGCCCTAATGCATCTGCAAAAGGTGGCAGATCAAGACTGATGATGAGCTTCCCCCAAGACAGCTCTAAAAGGCCACAACATTATGAATAAAAAGTGAAAATGACAGTGCAGAAATCCACACTAGTCCTAGCAGCTACCATGGAACAAACATCTCACTTCATGTAAAGTATGTGTTTATTCATTTTTATTTTCAGTGGTCTAGCAGTTTCACCTAATAACCACTCAAGAACCCAAATGGAAAGAGATAATACGATATGGGCACCTTCATGAAAACCCTTTCAAATTAATGTTATTTCTTTTCCCATACCTAAATACAAAGAGATCTTAAGGTGAACAAAGAAAAGAGGCTTACTGACTACTCACGCAGTTACAGCAGTAAACGCCAATACCACTTTCTTATAACTGAATGCATCTACAAGCCAGACAATTCATATATCCTTTGAAGGTTTAGCAAACACATGGAAAGTGGCCAACTAACTTTATTTAAAAAGATACCTTAAAATTAAATAGATATTTTGGCTTTGTGTTTTGAAGAAAATATTAAAAGAACATGTGAATAAACTGACAGGCACGCAACCTATGGGTTTACAAGCTTTCAGTTGTACAATACATACATGTTGAAGATGAAAAGTCACTGTTTCTGTAGCTGTGATCCACCAGGTTATTAACAGACAGATCTGTTCTTCTTTCTAACTCTCTTCGCTCCCTCACCAGCTCAGTTCCGAGGGAGCCAAGCATCACTGATGAAGATCTAGGAATCCTACTGTACCTCCAAGAGGAATCTAGAAAGAAGTAAATAAATCCCCTGTTTTTGTAATAATTTAAAAATCCATTACAGCTGGTACTTATGCATGCATTCTGGTTATACCATATCAAAGGAGAGTTTAACAATACCACTAAGCTGATCAAGTGACCAGCTGCCAGCATAAAGCCAAGAGTAAGCAGCATTCTGCTGATGCTGGAACTTATTTAGTCTTGCAGTGAGTTAGTTCTGAAAGCTAAACCAGAAAAAAGTAGTAATACTTTTGTGACAAGTCAGACCCATTAACACTCATACAGGTCAGGAGGAAGACAAATAGCATCTTGTTTTCAAATGGTAGCTAGTTTTTAAATAGGGTTCACAATATGGCAAAACAGCAGCTTGAGACTTAGTAAATGCTGCCATACTAATGATGCTTCTTAAATGCTCCTAAAATTCATTTCCCAGAAAGACTGCTGAAGCTTAAATGCAGCTTAGACGCAACTTTAAGAACAATGACTAATACTGTTCTTGCTCATACTGCACAGTAAAACACTTCAGTTTAAAGAGGGGTCTTGTGTTTTGCTAACAGCTTCAACAACTTACATAGGGAACTGTACATACTTCAGCTGCAAACAAAACTGTTGTTCAAAAAAAAGTGTTCTTCAATGGCTCTGGAAAGTCTACCTTGATTTTGTTTTACTGCTAAGTTATAAAATCCAAATTTAAGCACTCATTGGTCAGCAGTGTGATGACCAACCAAGCTAGGAATGGAAAGACAGATAGTCCTACACAATAACGAGAAACGTTAGTGGTGGCCATTTTATTAACAGAGCAAGAAAGCCTCAACAATAATGGGGTTTGAGCAAGAATTTATTAACTTTTATTTGGATGGCTGTGTGGTTTGATAAGAGAATATAAAAAGAACATTGATCCATACTCACACGGGTAATCTGAATGGATCTAACAGTCTATTTCAAAACATTCTATAAATATTTTCAATATAAGGTCTTGACCATCATTTCCTGACCTTTACACTTCCATTCAGCATATTGCTTAACTTACATTTGCCCAAGTATTACATACTTATTTACTGCTTTAATGAAAATCTCTGTTTTTACTGAAAGAGCTCCCAGTGTAGAATATAATTGCCTGACCTATAGAGTCCGTTTAGATGCTGCTAAAAAAAAAAAACCAACTCTTTCTTCCCTAACCCCTAACAACGGTGCTCTAACCAGCCATGACACTGTGCTTCTTGGAACACAGAGCTACGTAAGGTAAAGATTTCCCTTCTGCTGTCCCTGGCACACACAGGTTTACCAACACAATTTGACTCATGAAATGACAGCAGCTGCACTCATTCTTTCCTTGAAATCTTAACCAATTAAGATATATTTGAGCCATGAAGTTCAGCTTTACCGCAAATGGAATAGCTTCAGGTAATAATTTCTAAATGACATGAGTACAACTGGGTTTTCAAAAGACCACGTTAACAGCATTCTCAGTACTTTGGATACTGCTATCAGTGTGAACGTTCTCTTCTGTTAGGCATAGGTTTTTAATATTTGAGAATAAAAGCATAGAACTTCACAGCATGTCTTTTAAAACTTGATAAAACCTGATCTTACTATTCAGGTAATTTTCACATAACTCAGCTATAGTAATCAACCTCTCACCTGAAAAGGCAGTCAAGCCATTATTTCTCACAGAAGAGGTAGATGCACAAGATAGCTTAGGTCTCTTTGAATCACTGTCTCGCTGCTGGCTATGTAGTCTTGAATATGCTCCCTGAGTTCTCTCAGACTCACCATAACACCCAGATGTGAAATGAGAGGAAGAAGATGCAGACTGAAATAACATTAAAAAAAAATAATTTACAGACAGTATTTCAGATGTACTTACACTGAACAAAAGTTTACATAATGTAAAACTCACAAAAATAGTAAAGAACAACTTTAAGATGCAAAGCCTTTTTATTTAAAAATAACGTAGGATTTACGCTTGTGCTCTTGATCAGTATTCCCAGGTTTATTCAAGACAGTCCCACCAACAAAAGCCAATTTCTATTACAATCGGCATTATTTTTCCTTTATAGATAGATCTAGCTTACAGGGCAAAGAGATATTCCTGACTTGTAAAGATGCTGCGAACATGATCAACTATAGCTTTACAGCTCTCCAAGGAAACAGAGTTTTGCCATCCAGAAATGGCCCAAACTGACCAGCTTAATTATTTTATTTAATAGTTTAACTAATTCAGCTCATTTTTTACCAACCTAAAATATACTTGGCTAAGGAATCAACCCTAGCTTCTAGTAAGCTGTTTAGACCAGACTTACTTTGATTACATTAAACTCAAGTGCAACTGAAACTGTTCAGAGTGAAGAATGAGTACAAAACAATTCTTGCAGTGAACAGCACGGAAATAAAAGTTTTCAGAAACTAGTATTAAAAAAAAAAAATTAAATTGGGAAAGTCTGTAAAGCTGTTAGTCTGGTTACTTGCAGCCAAGACATTTGTTTTCTATTTGAAATGTTTTAATTTTATTTTTTGATATAAAAAACTTTAGCTCAACCAAAAAGCTCAGTTGAGCAGTCTGTCCTCCCAGAAAGTATCTACAACCAAGATCCTTTAAGGATCAATCAAATTAGAGTAGATGTTATAGTTGTGTTTTATTTTGCTGTTTTTCACTAAGCTTATAGCACTACTTTTTACTCTTTAAAACTAAGATGTATCCAAGTATTTCTGTTATCCCAACATGAAAGACAGGTGAGGAGACACAGAAACTAATATCACAAAGTACAAAGCAAGGTTAATTTCCCTCATGAATCATGTGTTTAATATATAACTTATCTTTTTATCATTTGTTATTTGATAAGTGGAAGTTTCAGGGTGTCTTCTGTAATGTTCACTTGCCTTGGAATTTAATTTAAGAGAAAAATTAACCTCTATGGGAAAAAATAATTATTTTGAAAAATCTAAAGTACCAATTTAACTAGATATGTAGGCCACTTACAACCACAGACTCCGTTTGCATTTCAACTATATGTAGAAACACCTACCATGACATACCCTGAAGGCCAGCATCTCCACACTAGTTCCTCCCTCCACTCCCCCTGTGCTTATCTCACTGTCTTCACCTTTAAGTCACAGTAAGAAAACAAACACCTATTTAAGGTGTGAGCACTCTCAAGTACCCAAACAGCTTTCAGTTTGAAAGTGAGCAGAATTTTCAATGGTTAACTACCTTCCCATCAAGCACCTTCAGTTTTGGGCTTTTCCCATCTTAATATTTCTACTGCAACTGGAAGTGTTTTATTGTCCCTCTATAGTGCATAAGCATGTCAAAGAAGCAAACTATTTTTGAAGTTAGGAAGGCACATTCTGGAGCCCAGTTAAGACAAGCTGTTAAGGCCTGGGGCTTGGATCTCAGTCAGGTGACAGTTCATCCTCCACCTCCTTTCGCAGTATGCTGTAAGCAGCACGTAAGCAAGCACGGGCTATGAACTGTTCCTCCACAACTAAGTTTTCTACAGCAGGTCTCCAAAACCATAAACTTTGTCTTAACTCACAAAGCTGGTACCATCCAAAAGACCCCCCCCCTAGAAATACCGGATGGAACAAGCTGAGTTTAAACTAATATTAATGTTGCTACCTGTAGGACTACAATATGTATGAGATTCTAAGCACTGCCTCCTTTTTTCTTTTAAAATGGATACTTGCAGAGTCACTCTCACTTCAAATTTGTTTCTTAACTATTAGTTTAACTAATGCACATTATTATTATTTTCATCCTCTGAATGATTTCTTACCATTGCTATGTTCTTGCTTTCCCTTCACCTTGACTTAATAAGATCTACTTATCTAGAAACATTACAGTGAGACCCTGTTAGTAGTAGGTTTTCAGATTGGGAAGGCTATGGTAAACGCCTGTTTTTTTTTGTTGTTGTTGTTTTTTTTTGGTTTTTTTTTTTTTTTAAGTATTATATACGTTAACAGTTCTCACCAATCTGCTTCTGCTTCCCAAAAATCTTCCAGCATGTGGATGATCAAGTGTCCCTGAGTATCGAGTTGGAGAGGACGTTGTAAGCTTCCAAGGAGTTTCATGGGTGTCTCTTTCTCCAATTGCCCAGTCTCTACTGGAGCTATTCAATACACCGGATTCCTGAAGAACATGTTATCATATGCATCTCATAACTCAAAATGAACTTGGTATCTGATCTGAATGTTGAAAATATGGGGAAGTGGAGGTACTAACAAATCTGGAAACCTTTAATGAGAAATCTCAAGGGATATCTGAGAGGAAATGGAACAGGCTTAAGAGAGAACTACTGGCAAAAGGAAAGGGTTTTTTTTTAAGTACTTTCCAGCAATTATCAGCTCCTTTATCTGTCCTCTTATTTGACCACGTACAATAAGTAATTGAAGTGTAAGGTTTTTGAGACACTACCCCAACATAGATACTCCAGCAACAGGGCGGAATTAAGGACCTCACTTTCAAGTGTTAAGTAAAAATCCAACACACGTAGGAAAACAGTCTCCGTGACAGCAAAAGTGCCACAGCGAAAGTGACTTTTTGGACACTAAAGCAAGCCATCTGTCTTGTCCTGGTCATCAGTTAATACAGGAAAGAGTGGGTGCAAGGAAGGGGGAAAAAGAAGAAAACCCACGCCTACTAACAGATAATTATTAACAAAAAAACCACCCATGCTACTGCAAATTACACAATATCTTCTCCAAGTCTTAAGCACTTCCCTTTTACCACAGCTTAAGTTTTTGATTTCTCTATCTAATAATTCTAATTATTCTAATCTATTCTAATAATCCACCATTGTGCTATTGGTAGGGAAAGCTTGCAAATTAGTCATTATTAATTCCAATTACATTTCACCCAAGTAGCAAAAATACATTTCCATTTTTCGCTACAAAATTGTGTCTCTAAGTTTCTTATAAATCACTAACATTCAAGACCACCCCAAAACAGTAAACAGCACTGGGTACAAAACCACTTTGGGCTTAAGAAATAAGCTAAATAGTTTTGGTAGCCGATTTCAGACACTGTGCAAGACAATGAATCCACAGTTTAATATACATAACAAACTACAACTGTTTGGCAAAACAGTCTTGCAAATAAATATTGTTTGCTGCACTACCTCAAACAAAGTGCTCAAATTACTTGAAGTCAAAACTGGGAACCATTTAACATACAAATCTGTCTACCTTTAAGGGAACTGAAGAGATGAGGTTCTACACTACCAGTTTCACTGAATTTCGATGAATAGATGACAACTAAAGAAAGACATTGCAACTTAATTTGCTCCACAGAATAATCATTAGCAAAATTAATAGAAATAACATAAATTCAACCATTTTGTTATAGCTATGCAGAGTTTGTAAGTGATTATTTGTCCATTCTCTTTCTATGAACTACTAATACTACAACTACAGTCGTTTCTGTCACTATTGCTTAAAAGTTGTAGTATTAGGAATTAAAAAGCTGAAGAAATATTCATGCTTGTCATTCTCACAAGCAAAATTAAACTGAAAATAAAGTATCAGCCAGTCAGTTCTCTCATATTTCAAAGCCTCAGTAGGATTCATCAGGTTTCTAAGTTATTTCACATATGGATAATCTGCCCATGGGCACAAGACTACACAACTTTAAGATAGAAGTAAAGCTCTCTTAAAATGTTCTTAATACAAGCCATACCTGCAAACTTAACTGACTTTGAAATACTTGCCTTTCCTTTTTCTCCAGCTGTTAGATTCTGAAGAGCTGAGAATTTCATCTTAAGTGTCTGGATCAGCACAATAAAGACCTTAACCCAAGAACACCACACTCGCACTAGCACAGCAGTGAAAACCAGTTCATGGAACTACACCATCTACCGATCTAATGCCAACACAGCTTTTGGAAGCTGTGGCATCTCTGCACTGTGCTCATTTCTTTGAAAGATGTCCCAAGGCCAAGATAGGAAGAAAAAAAGCAACATATTGGGTATCAAAAAAGTGGCTTTAAGAGAAATCAGGTGATCAGGCATAATGTCAGGAAAGCTCAACCTAATCGCTATATCTGAAATAAACAAACAAAAAAATAAAACACTTGGTTTGCTTTCTTCCTTCAGTTCAGCTTAAGACTATTTCACATCCTTTGTCAAAATTTAACAATTAAAGCATTACACGAGGTATTCTGCTTTTGGTGTCCACCTTCAGTAGGAAAGAAACACAATCGAGAAAACATTCAAAACAATTCTATACATTACACTTGACCCTATCACTCCATTAAAAAAATCAAACCAAACTTCATTTCTTATGAAACAGTTACAGTGTTGTATCATAAAGCATACGATTTTTTTTTTCTCATACCACTACACTAATTTGATTTGTGTTGTAATTCACCCAGAAACAATGCTATGTCACATACGTCAGATTACTTTACAATTAACCTGCTTGTTATGCCTCCTCAGATGAGCAGATGCTACTACCCAGACTGATCACAAAAGTGTATGACATACAAGAATCTATACCTACATGAAAAAAAAAAAAAAAAGAAGGGGGTGGAGAACAAACCCACCTGATAGAACCTTTTCTTTTTTTTTGTTTCTAGCCCTAGTCAAAACCAAATACTCAAAGTTTGACTGCTCTGTCTCCAAAAGTTTTTGAGTTAAGCTATAATCAAGTATGGTCTCTACCTGCAGAAACGACTTTATATTAAAAAGGCAAGTCTCCAAGTTCCCTTTCCTCTACATACCTAAAGCACTACTGACAGTCATATATTTTTTCTTCTAAATGACAAATCTTTTAAATGATTTGGAACTAAAGCAGCTCTTAATATTTTAAGGTAGGCTTCTGAATGGATTAATAAAGTGAAAAGGCCTGCCCGTTCCATTCCCATCTGACTGGACTTAATCTTATTTAGACTACTTGTTTCTTCTTGCCCCAGCCACTTGTAATCTTAACCTGCAAGCAAAAATGAAATTTGCTCCTACTAGCTCTGTAAGTACCAAAGGTTAGTCAAGAGAGGGGTCTTTCCTATGCTTTTATCACTAAGCACTAGTCTTGCGTAAGAAGGTCTCAGACTACCTTTTATGAACTGGAGTGGAAAGAAGAGATACAACATAATCTTCTACACAGTTATTTCCCCCTCTGTTTTAACTGGAAAATGTTATAAAGATCATTCCTCAGATTAGAAGCACTTTGCTCAACAGGAAATAGCCAAAAGGTAATATGTAGTGCAGTGAACACATTGCAGTTTGTTTAATAAATGAAATAATATAAAAGTACATGAACTTATAACACAAGAAAGGTGTAACAGCTGTAACACATCTAACTTCATAGCACCAGCTCAGCTTGAGACTCATCTTCTTATCAACAGCTTTCAGGATGATATGTAGACTGTGTGGGTCCATAAATCCCTACAAAAGAGTAAGACTATCTGATTTGGTTTTGCTGAGCAGCCAGCCAGTAAAAAACGTACAGGAATCCAAAAAGCAGAAATGACTGAAGACTACCCTTAGACACTCCCTATAGCCTATATACTAGTGAACACATGCATGCTAGATATGGCAAAAGATAACACATATACATATAATTGTGCTAAAAATAATTAATGTTCTATTACTTGTAAAACCATTTCTGGAAAAAGCATTATATAACACGATGTCCCAGACAGTTTGTCAGCAGGGACCAAACTCATAGCCATTTTATCAAAAAAATATGAACGTTTAATCACGGAGTTAAGTTTCTGCGGTTTCAAAGACCAAGATGGGCTTAGATTTTTGGGCCCAAAATTGAAGTGACAACTGCTGACAGGAGTAGAAACAAAACAATAAGAGAATTGAGCCAAACAGCCACCTGTTGTTTCCAAGTGCCCAAAATAACTTCTGAAGTAGTTTAATCTCTACTTCCCATAATACTCTTTCAAAGTGAAAGGACCTGCAGAGTGTGAGTTCTTATTCTTGAGCACGGCTTCCCTCCCGCACAAAAGCAATGTGGCTAGTGTAACATGTCACACGTGAAACAGCAAAGGCCTTTACCCTCGCCATGTCTATTGCACACAAAGCCTAGCTGCATCAACATACTGACATGACAGTATGACATATGCCTAAACGTCCTCTTCTTACCTTCACAAAATGCAAAAGAAGTAGGCACCGCAGAGCAGAGCAACTCTTAGAACTGCAATGTATTCCTGTACTTTCTGCATCATCCACACGTGTATAGAGGGCTACGCTTCACATCAAAATTCAAACAAAATCCTGACCTCCCCTCAACAGAAAATCCCATTTACCCAGGTTTAAGACTGCAGTGACTAGCACCAAAACAGACCCATAGTATCAGGATGCCCTTCATTCATCAAACAGCTGATTTTTAAAGGTGCAGCTAAAAACAAAAGTAGGTAAAGATGGCAAACCTAGAACCACCAGTTGATACTGCGGAATATTGTCATTGGCCTAGTTATTAAATCCTTGCATTTTAGAATTAATCTTGCGTTTTGTTCACAAATGGAGGGCCCTGGGTGGGACTTTTCCTTGTATTTCCCTTTTGTCTGGGTTTTAGGGTTTTTCTTGGTGAAAAACAGACGTTAAATTAATTTATACTTTCCAGAAAGAGACAAAACACATTACCTGGTATCCAGATTCAGATCTCTGTGAAGACTCTCTCGCACTATACGCACCAGCTAAACCGTTTCCAGTCAATGTTCGAGATCCCAGTGAGGAGCTGGAGGCCTGAACAGATATCCTTCGAGGAATTCTTGAGGGTTTTGACTCCATTCTTTGTATTCTGTATAAGGAAACTCTGATTATTTTTTCTTTTAGAAGCAGGGACCTACATGCAAAACATGCACAAGTCATTCTGAGCGTATCATAAATAAGACTCACACATACAAAATTTACACAGCACTTTGGTCTGACTGTGCATCAGTAAGATGTGGAACTAAGTTCTTACCCTAGTTTTTGTAACCTCCTTTTTACATCTCCTCCCATTCCATGTTAGAGAATGAGAAACATAGCCACTTTTGCTATTATTATTATTATTATATTACAATATATTCTTGCTATTACATTCGAAGTGGGACTCCCTAGCAGCACTAGTACTAACACAAGATGAGCCAGGAGTCACGGAAAGAGTCCTCGGATTTCCTAAATTCATATATTACCTCTTTGTTAATTAACTGCATCTCAACACTTGCAGAAACTACACTCAGACTTATTCTTCAGGGTCAAAACTATGAAACTTCATCCTCCTGTGAAAAAAATACATTTGCAGTCTACCTGCCTCAAAGAAATATCTAACTTCTCCAAAGACAACTCCCATGAAAATTAAGGGCTACAAAGATGATGAGGGGACTGAGGCATCTTTCTGATGAGGAAAGGCTGACGGACTTGGGGCTTTTTAGTCTGGAGAAAAGAAGACTGAGGGGGCATCTTACCAATGCTTATAAATCCTTAAAGGGAGGGTGCCAGGGGGATGGGAACAGTCTTTTTCCAGTGGTGCCCAGTGACAGGACAAGAGGGAACGGGCACAAACCTGACCATAGGAAGTTCCACCTAAACCTGAGGAGGGACTTCTCTCCTGTGAGGGCGGCAGAGCACTGGCACAGACTGCCCAGAGAGGCGGGGGAGTCTCCGGCTCTGGAGCCATTCCAAACCCGCCTGGACATGTCCTGTGCCACTGCTGGAGGTGGCCCTGCTCTGGCAGGGGGTGGCACTGGGGGAGCTCCAGAGGGCCCTGCCAACCCCCACCAGTCCGGGATTCTGCGACGTATACAAAAGAGACCATGCTGCCTCAAAGGTATATATAAATTTACTTTTGTGTCACTGAGTCTTTATTTGGTCTTTTGGTATTCTAGGCATTTCAAAAGAAATGCTGGTGCCTTTTCCACCTAAGAAGTGATCCTGTAGTCATTCCTGTCCTTGAAATGCTATCTGGACTTAACATTGCTCAAAAGCTCCAGATAGATAGCTAACTGGCTTACTAACATTCCCAGATTCTTCCTCCTCAGGATGGTACAGACAGAATCAGACCACAAAAGGTAGCTCTTAAATAAAAAAGTGAACAGAACTGCAGGACCCTCAGTAATGTGGTGTGGGAAGAGTAGCATAACTAAAAACTCTAAACAGATGGCCGAGAACTCCATTGGTACAAGGTGATTTTCAGAAGTGGCACAATCTGTTTTATTTAAGCACTTTTAATTCTGGCCTAACCTTCTGAGAAGGAGAATAAGCTACAACAAGAAAAAAAAAAATAATCAATCAGTACAGCACTTTTTTTTTTTTTTTTTTTCCCCACAGATCAGCCATGTTCATCAGTAACAGTTTGTGAAAAGCTCCTGCATCAATCCTGACGTACCTCGTGTCTGGCTGCAGTTTCAAGTTGAGTTCACATACTCAGGACTTTTAATCTTCACCGAAAGTCATACTACATTACATATTCTACCTGGTAAAAGCTAGTTTGTACAGAACTCCATTGGCCTAACAGTTGGACAGCTGAGGTTAATTTCCTTAATGGAAGGTTTTAACTACTGTTCTGGTGCATGTTCAGTTGATAGCTTTACAACACAGATCACAACACAAAATAGCCAAAACACTTCATCTTGCAAGTAGGACTTTTTTTTTTATTTGAAAAAAAAAAAAAAAAAAATTACAACATAAAGCATACGCAGTTTAAGTGAATGTTTACATTTGTGTACAAAAGAGCTACTGGATTGTATTATGGAGAAGCACAGCTTCTAGACCATGCTTCAGACATTAGCCACCCATTTGCTTTTGCCAGAACATCATCAGTTAAACAAGATCAGTTCAGGAATCTGAAATTCTCACTTGCCTAACTTTGGATTAGGAACCTGAAATCACAAATTTGTTAAATTTCGCAGATGACATTTAAACCCCTAAGTAAATATTGAGCAATTCTATGCAATTGTCAAAGTTGTAAATGCAGCTGTATCGATAAGAATGCCCTAAGCAATGTTCCAAAGTACAGAACAACACTGCCAATCATGGAAGTTTAAAAGAAATCCAGTAAGGGCAAATCTAAAATACACCACTTCAAGTGGATCATTTTTGCAATAGAATGTAACAATCATATTTCTTCATATTTGTACCATTATATAAGACACTGTAATGATGGTTAATTTAAGCTTGAGAGTAATCTGCCATAGTACGCACTGCAAGTCTAGTACTTGTCTGAAGCTGCACTGAGTGTGAAAAAGTAACTATTCAGGTTGCAAACTATGAAGCTAAATTAGTGTCACAATAATATAGACTAGGGTGTATGCTAGACAGGACAGCTGTAGGTCTTGATGAGATCTGACATCCAAAGCACTGTTTATCTACATTTTACCCTCATACAAACTATACGGGACACACAGAATAAGGGATCCAATTCTGTACTATTAAGTACTTGACAAAGAGCGCCAGCATTATTGCTTTTGTTATCGATCATTCTCTTTCTGGATCCCTTTGCTTCAGACGGGTGTGGAACCAGACTAATTAAATAACATAGATAAAAGTCAGACGCAGACATATGTAGAATACACAAAGATTCTAGAAGAAGGGATGGAAGCTCCTACCAGTAGAGATTAATGTCCAGATGACAGAAATGTAAGAAGTTGTAACAACTTCAAGACCAAATTAGAGATCATCTAGTACTAATAAAATTGCTTATGTACCATGCACAGAACAGCCAAAACAGTAACATTCAGATAGGAAAGCACAGAGTGGAAGACTGTGGACACCAGACCCAACTATCTCTAAGAGCTGAAATGGAGTCTAAGATTAGCAAATTGCTTCTACAAAAATACATAAAAAGGCACAAGACTAATTTTCTCCTCCAGTAGTAACCCCAAGAGGACAATGTTATCAATCAGCTTAATCTTGTAAAATAGCACAAGTTGTGATTTCAACCTGAATGTGTCAGAGTGATACTATCTATACAATATTTTCTTTCTCTAAGTAAAGAAATCTTGCAGAAACTATACCAAAAATTATGTTGAAACAAAATAAAGGCAGAACATTAGAAAATGCAAAATTTAGTATGTCAGTTTATGCACCCCCATTATGATTAATTTCTTTAATACTACCATTCATTTTTTCTGCAGTCCTGGCCTCAGCCAGCAAACGAGCAGGATCTGCTACAAAAATGCATCTGAGTTGTGTAAGAACAGGCATTTGACAAGAGAAGCCCTGCCTTGTTTGATGCGGAGGGGGAAAGGTACTGGAAAAAAAGGCTTTATGGTCTAGGCAAAGAACTTCTGCTTGAGGAAACAAGATTTTATCTTCGCCTTTCAACAAAGGTTCACTGACATGAAGCATGTCATTCAGATTAATATTTTTTTAAAAAACACTACACAAGAGCTCTTCAACTTCTGGGCATCCACCATAAAATTTACTTGGAATCCAACTAGAGGGAATCGTGAAAACACTTATCAGCAACAGAGCCATGACTTGAATATATTAGATAGATAAAACTGGATATTAGTTATGTCAACTTTGATAATCAACGCTAGTAAGAAGTTTTTTGGTTTCTTTTGTGGGTTTTGTGTTTTGTTGGGTTTTTTTGTCCAGAGTTCTTTGAAACCCATTTTAAGCACTCTACCTTGGAAGCTTGACAAGCAACCATCTTCATAGTTGGCTTGAACACACAATACACATAAGGCATATGCTGATCATGGTAACATAATGAGGTCATCAAGGCGAACATGGTAAACTATCACAGAACACAGGACAGAATGAGACAGTGGTCTCTCAATAAACAAAAAAAAAAAATAATTGTATTATTAAAGCCACAATAATACCCGTCTGCAAGGGGAATATCGTGTTAATATAGGATATTTCAGGATGACAATGGTTCCCTTTTACAGTGCTAGCATCTTAAGGGTTTTTTTGAATGAGCACAAAGACACTCAAATTAAAACCTCGAACATTTTGTTTACCCACATAGGAATTCAACAAATCCCAAGTGGTAATTAACATGCTTTAATGAGTTCTATAATGACCAAGTAGTCACATCAATTTACACTGAAGCTAGTGAGGCCAAAAAATACTTAAGTGACTTCACTGAGGAACAAATTAAAAAAAAAAAAACAAAATAAAAGTTGTGTTGCAGTCTGAACTGAGATAAAAGCCTGCTGTTGCCACAAAGGAAGGGAACACCTTACTCAAACATGACACCTGCTGTGTCCTTCACCAGGCAACTTCCAACACACTATCCTGGCAAAATACGCTTCTGTCTTCTCCATCATTTTGACACTACTCACACTGGTATCCAACAACAGAGAAAAGAGAAAGAAAACATCAGGGTGAGAAGCACTGCTCTCATCAAAGCAACATATTTCATCAGCTTGTGCCATGTTATGCAACTTAGCTATCAAAACCTCATCGAAAAATCTGGAAACAACTCACGCCTCCCGGAATAATGCATGCATGTGACGCCTCTCAAGGCTTGGTAAGAAACCAAGTTCTGAAATCCAACTTTAAAGTTGTACCTGGGAAACAGATGATCAACTTGTAATGGGAGATGAAGTTGAACAGCCTATTTTGAGTATGCTGCTCAGATGTCCTGCCCTTCTTGATCTGTCATCCCTCCAACTACGTTATAAAAAATCAACTGGACCCAATGTAACCACTGATAAAGATAACAAGAGATAAAAGATCCAAGAAGTCTTTGCAGGAAAGCAGTGTAATCTCAAAAGGTAAAGATAACACAAACAACAAATATTTCAAATAAAATCCTCTCGCTTCTCTCTTCTGCCCGGAGCCCCCTCTGCTGAGAAATGAGGAGCAATTTGAGGTAGTCATGTCCACCAGTAAGGGAAGCCTTTACTAGCTTCCACGTTTTCTACTAACAGCTTAAAGCATTCCTCTGCCCTCAGTCAGAGAGAAGCACACGCTTCACTCCCACCTCCTAAATTCAAGCTTCCTACCTTGGAACTATGTGGTGACGCTTCTATCCGAGACTCAAGCTTTTACATCTACGGGTTTTTGTGTACTTTGATATACAACTGTCATGAGACTCTTCCCCCCGAGCAACTTGTGATCACGTGTCTTCCTCCGTGTTTACTCACAATCACGGCTTTATGACAAACAAGATGGAGTTCAGGGGCAATTCCCTCAGTCTGCGCAACTCTTTGTTTCGGGTACTTTCTCAACCTTCAATCAAGGAAGACTGACACAAAACCCAGCAGCCTCTCAGGAGTCCCACGAGCAAGAAAAATATTCACAAACGCCGCCTGCCTGCGCTGCGGCAGCCGGTGCCATGGCGCTGGGCTGTTTCCCCAGCCCGGAGCCAGCAGGCCCCAGACAGCGGGCGCTCCGCAGAGCCGCTGAGGAGGGCACCGGTCCCTCCTCCCCAGGCCTGAGGGGAGAGGCCCAGCCTGCAAGGCTGAGGCCCGGCCAGAAGCCCGCGGCCGCGCCCCAGGCCAGCACCGAAGGGCAGCGCCGACCGCTCTGCCCCGACCCGCCGGGCAGAAGCTCCTCCGCGGGAGGGCAGGGACGGGGGCACAGAGGGTGTCATGCAGCTTCGCTGCCAGCGAAGGCGAGCGGCCGCCAGCGATGCCTGGCGGAGAGACGGGCGGCGGAGCCAGGCGCCAGCCCCGAGACAAAATGGTTCCCCCCGGCCCTGGCGCAGAGCCGCCGGCCCCGCACACAGGCGCGATCTGGGCCCTACAGTGTCGCCCTCCCCTCCTCGACACCGTAAGCGGTCTGCACTCACTCTCACGACGCGGACATTCAGGAGCGGAGGGGCCGAGTCGCACCGGGCCCGCAGGCTGCCGCGCCGAGCCAGCCGCCTCTCCCCGCAAACACAATGGCGACCGCGCCGAGCCTGCACGGCTGTCAATCACCGCCCGGGCCCCGCCCTGCCCGCCTCTCGCGAGAACTGCGGCGGGAGCAGAAGGGGGGAGGTGCTCGGCGGGGCGGGGAGCCAGGGCTGTGCCGTCCCGTCGCGGGCGGCCGAGCGGGTGCCGAGCGCGGAGCAGCGGCTGTGCGGGGCTGTGCGCGCACAGCACGAACGGTGCCGGGAGGAGAGCCGAGGCCGCCGGGAGCCGTGATCCCCTCCGCTGCCGAGAGGTTAAAACTAGGGCACCCCGCGAAGTGAGGTCTGAAAAATCCTCCTATTAGAGGCAGGATTTCTTTTGGTTTGGGGAAAAAACATCCCCAAAGCCACACTTTGAATCGACGCTCAACGTTCAGCCTTAAATCTGCAAGCAGAGGTTTTGAGTGTTCTTCTGTGCCACGTACTCCTCCCAGCGTCGCGGCTGTTTTGTACGTAAATGCGCTGTGTCATGGAGAGCCGCGGGTAGCCTGGATGGGAGTTGGGCTCCCTGAGGGACGTGGTGGGATGGCGGTGTTGGAGAACGCCGCCTCAACGGCGAAGCGGCGGAAATGCCATTTGTTTTCATTGTATTCAGACTTCAGATTTGTCCTCTGGAAAGTAACAGACTTTGGCAGACATTTTCACTAGGGAGGAAGATTCTGCATGACTTATGAAGTCGGGAGATAATCTTACCAAATCCTAAAAATGCCAAGCCATCACAAAATCTGTCAATCCGAAACAAGCAATGGTTTCCAGTGTCCCTGCCCATGACACAATACAGCAGAGGTCTCACACTGCTGTATTTTCTGAACCAGGCTCTCAAGACAGCCTGGTGTGTTGTTACGATGGAGTCTAGGCTTTGCACCACTGCTGTCACAAGGCTCAGTATTTTATTGATCCAATATCCACCTGTCATCAGTCAATAGCAGGGCTTTCCTGAATCCCAGTGCCACAGTGAGTGCCAGAGATGGCATTGTTGCAAGGCAGATAAAGGGGTGTGCAATAGTAGCAGGCTGGCCATTCTTTAAGGGAGGAAAAAAGAAGAGAAAAAAGAAAAGAAAACAACAACCCCCCAAAAAACAGAACACATGACCAGCCACTCTGGCACAGGGCTACAACACAGAAATTCAGTGTGTGCATGCCTAATAGCTCTGACAGATCTGGGACACACGTAAGACCAGCCAGGCTGGTTAGAAACTAGCCAGGTGGCATGTCTAAATGATGAGACAGTCCTGTGTTTAGCAATATCCTTGATTGTTTCCCATTCATGCCTTTAAATTTATTTATTTTGTATGTTTGGATTATGACAGGTTTTGTTCACTGATTCTCTTCCATAGAGCCCAGGTGGGCAAAGTACGAGTGAACTGGAGATGAGGACAAAGTGCGGGGAAGAGGTGTAAACAGAGAAAGAAGCAATTGAACAAAAACTGATAAGAGAGAATGCCGCTGGGTTTTTTTGCTCATGGACAGGTTGCCCTTAACCAGCATGCCCAAAGTGATTCTTCCTGGACTTGTAAAAATCTTGTCTATAGCAGCCAGAAGCAGGCTGCTGCCCCTGCCAATACCATTTATTTGGTGTATCTGTCTCCGGGGAGAAGACAGCTGGGAATGGACATCATGAATCATTCCAGCAGTAGTGGCTGCCCCTTTTTCTGGTTAGCAAACAAGAACACTTACAGAAAGACTTGGATCTACATTAAATTCAGTCCTTCAAGGAGGCATTCTGTCTTTTGGCCATGCACAAATCAACTGCAGTTCACAGATCAAGTAAAATGATTGTGTGAATGTGGAGGACAGAGCACACCGCCCTCCTGCAGCCAGAACAGATCAGGACCACCACTAAGCGAGTCCATTATGCTTTTCTTCTAAAAGCAAGTTAAAAGGTAAGTAGGGTAAGCCCTATTCAATACAAAACTTCAGAGCTCTTCAACTCAGTCTTGCTGTCACCAGAAGAGGATTTACTGGGGGTGCTAAGAAAGACCATAGAATCATAAAATGGTTAGTTAGCGTTGGAACGTACCTTAGAGATCATCTGCCACAGGCAGGGACACCTTCCACTAGACTAAACAAAAGCTGGGTTTCCACAAATGATCGAACTTTTCATAGAATCTGTCCTTAACTTCAGTTGATCATAGTCTGAAATTTTAAGATGATCTGAAATTGGTGTTGTCTAGTATTAATCTACCCATGTTTGTAAGTCATTCTTAAGTAAAATTCGCTTCTAATAACCATCTGGAGATAGACACTTTCCAAAGAGTTTTCATACCGTTTCTGACCAGACTGCAAGAATTGTATCAGAGAGCACTAATATTTTTTTAATGCAGTTTAGATTGCATTTGCTATGAAGGCAATATCCTAAGAATTTTGACCCTCTCCTTTCAGTGAGAAATGGCAGCAAAAAGGTCCCCAATCAAGAAAACATTTTTGGATGTGGCATGTCTTCACATAGATGGTCCCAAATAACAGTAACCATTCACGTTTGTAAAGCTGGGCACAGGCAGGAGGAAGACCTTCATGGATAGCAGACATTGTGTCCTAGAAGAAGGAAAATGCATCCCTGAGTCACACGTCAGTCCATTCGACACATACTATGAAATAAAATTTTTGGAATACATCACCTGCTGTTTATGTGTAACTTAAGTGTAAAAATATTTACTTCATTCTGTTGCCAGTCTATTTCAATCAAGAAGGTTTTACGTGCCTTCTGAATTACATCTGTTCTTGCTTTAAAAGAGTGTAAAGTAGATGGCAATGAAACTGTATTAATAGGTTAAATTTGTCAGGTAATAATACTTTGGGTAGATGGACCAAGGTTACCCCTATCTTCTTTTAAACTTTTAGTTTTATGCTACAGATATATTTCACAAGCTATAAGATTTTCAAATTGTTAAAAATTATTTGGTTTTGTTTTATAAGGGTGCTTAGGTATTTTACTTTAGCTACTATTTCTGGAATTCTAATACTATAGAAAGTGTTAAAAAAGTTTTAAAATCTTTGTTTAAAGTCTACTTCCTTCAACTGCATACTCCAAGTCAGGAAGAAGTCTAAAGCTCTATGAGGCACAGAATTCAACTTCTAGTAATGTTTTATTCACTGTGAAGCTCTTACAGCTGATTTGAATTAAAAACATTGATCAAAATGCTTCTGCTGGTTTGTCTTCTCAGAATACCTATATTCTCTTCCATTAATTTTTGTGGAATAACTAATCTTTCTAAAGCCAAGGCTTTTATTACATGCTTAAAAAAAAGAAAAAACTATGTGTTTTTATACAAGGTATACAAATGCCCTAATAAATAGGAAGAATTCTTCACATGAAATCACATATATGGATTGATTTGCATTTTTTAATACATTAAGCTAATAGTGAAAAGTCACAAAACATTTTAGAGAAAATGGAATATTTAGACATTAATATTCTCTTCTGTCTTCTTATCCAGGTCAATGTCTTCCATTAGGGACAGTGCTTGCAGATTTAAGAATACCCGATCTCTGCAGGTGCAGAAAAACGCAGGTGGCAGTTCATTTCTATTGCTTAACCCAGGCTAGAGCAAATTACTCCTTTGAAGATGAAAATGTCTTTGCTTATTGTCATTTAGGAAGACATTTTTGCTACCGAAAACTTAAGAAAACTTGGATAGCCTTAAGAGATCTTTCTATGTACCTGAGTTATAAGAATCAAATAATTGCACAAACCCAACACACGTACATACATAAACATATGGGGTTAAAAAAGTTTTTGAACAAGAATAATACCAATGTAAGATTTTATCAAAATCTATCTGCGCTCTGTTACTGAGGAGTGTATGAAAGTAGGGTGGGGAGTACATTATGTTTTACTGCTGTGTTGATGAGAATGGACGGGAATCCAGGAACAACATAATTATTGTTATTGTGTTATAGTGACTACTTTAGTGTTAAAGCAGAGAAGGAAGTGGGAGGAGCAAAGCTCTAGGAATTATTAGTTGCATATGTACACACAACAAGGCAATCATTGTGCTTTTCCTGTAATTGAAATACGGGCAGTAGAGTTGTCTCTCTCTCTCTCAAAATAACTACTTGGATTTATTTATTTATTTATTTATTTTCCTTAATTTATATCATGTCTATCATTTTTATGGGTAGGAACAAATGACTATGATAAAAGAAGATATTTTCAACTCTTGGTGAAACTACACCTCTCTATTGCTCTCGTGATATGGTTGAAAAGATTAATAACCCTTTCTTGAGGTTCAACAAAGAAAAAGTCAAAATGAACAATTGTGTTTTGCTGTGCACTTAACAAGATCAGACTAAATCTCATCTTGTGCTTAACACCAATGAGAAAATAAATATCAAGAAGATTTGACTTAATAAATCAAGTGTCGGCTTAGGTACATGGTCCTGCCTTCTACCGCTGTATGTACCGGAAGTGTATTTCGCCTGTGGAAAAGCTGCTTAGCTGCTCCCTGGCTGCCCGACTTTCCTCTGCTTGACAGTGCAGGTGTGGTAGATAACGTAACGTAGTTTTTTAAAAAAATGCAAGTCTTGATTTCAAACGAAAGGGCATGTACATAAATACAACAACGGCCTAGTTAGAGTTTATCCGATAACAAGTGATTTGCACTAAAAAAACAAACCATATTTTCTACTGTGTCTATTTTGTACCAACTTAAGATAAAGAAATTGAGATAGAAAAGAAAAGGATTTTGTTTTGACCCAGGATGGGGAGCCACCCGTCAGCAGAGATGGGAAGGGGAGAAAGCGGAGGTGAGGTCACACTTCTGCTTTTGGCATAAGGAATTCTTGGAGGTTTTTGTCAGGGAGGGGCACGTGGGCCTGCAACAGCATGTCTTCACCTTTGCCTCCCAGAGAGGACTGGGAATAACAAGAGGACAACATAGACAATGCTGGAAACAGATCAGGGAGTAAAGACGCTCCTTGATTCCATGGGATATTGGACAATGGGGGCATTTTTGTTGCCTTTGTTGAGTTTGTCACGGATGTGATGATATGCACCATGCGCGTCTCACAGACCCTGATACTGGACATTCATGGTGTTTGTGGGAAGAGACACCAAATACCAGACTCGCAGCCCAGAGCTATACATCGAAAACAGGTGGTGACACATCTTCAGTCTTCATTTTTATGGTGACTGATGATTTTATCCTCGCAGACAGAGACTGATGCTAAAAAATACATTTTCTTTCTCATGTTCCATTAAGTGTGAAACAAGAACATAACTGGTTCTAATGCTTCATGTCTTTGTTTAGAGGAGGTGCTGTAGGCAAGTTACCTGAAGCAGGCTTCTGCCTTCGTCTCGTCTGGACAAAGGCAGGGGAATCTCAGAGCACACGGCGCTTCTGGCCGTGGAGTCCCGAGTGCAGTGTGCCGTCCCCGCGAGCAGGCCCAGCCTTTCCTTCCGCACTCTCCTACTCTGTGTGCTGGATCACACTACGTTGTTCTGACCTCCATGTAAATGTTCTCATTTATTTCTACGTCTCCCAGCGGAACCGGCTGCCCACAGCACACTGCTGTTATATGCTGACTGTTAGGATCTGCTTTTTGCCAGTACTTTATTTGAGCTCACTATCATTTGTTTGTATTTGGCAGCAGAAAAAAAAAATGGTTTTACACTAAAGAATCCTAAAATATTTTGATACTTTACCCTGTGTCTGTTTTCTGAACTCATCAGTCTTTGGGAGAGTGCTCGGCTTTGCTGTTCCTTTCCATAGTCCCACACTCCCTCACGAGAGCCCAAAGTTTCAGGCTGTCGCGTGGCTGTTCAGAGCGGTACTAGGTGGAGCATGGGGTGCGGCGGAAAGGATATTTATGAATAAGTCATGGGTGTTAATACTTATGGTGACTAATGAACGGGAAATACTAAGGGACAGCATACCTGGGCAATTGCATTCCATGTTACCTGCCATGACCGGTAAAGCCCAGTGTGCTTTGCATGTGAGCAGAGCTATATGTTCCTCTGTTTCTAAAAATGAGTATGACTTAAATGAAGATGCAATGTGTATCCTAGCCCTGGTGCAATTAGACAGACCATGCTGCAGGGCCAACCTGGTAGTTTTGAGCAAAAGCAGCATCCAGCACATGTTCCCACACGGACACTGTAATAATGGACGTAGTACCACAGTCCATCGTGGCCTCTAGCTTCTAGATGAGGATGTGGTCTTACAAAGAGGAGCACTGCTAGTCCGTATTAGCATTATCTCTAATGTTACAAAAGGATAGTTCGATAGCTCTGTCCTGCTGCTTGCAAGCTTTTGATCCTTTCCATTTAAGTGGAGTTCCAAGGGCAGAAATGTAGGAGTTGGCTGTACATCTATTATCATTCCTTTATATTAATGGTGTTCCAGCTGTACTGTTCTTAATAGTTCGTCACTCTTTTGATCTCCTAAGTATGTGAAGGAAGCAGAGGTGGTTATTGTCTCCGTCTTTACCTAAAAATCAGTGTGACTATGAAGCAAAAAATTAGCTTGCTGATCGTGCAGTTCTTCCAGCGTTACCCCAATGCAGAGCACACACGAGGAATTTCTACACTAATTCGAGCAGAGAAACACTTGTAAATACTGCAGTCATGTTTCCAATGCTGTTGTCCATTATGTTCTACACCTTTTTTTGAGAGGCCAAAATGCATATGAGCATGAATGATGGGAAAGAAGAATTCCTATGAATTGAATATTAGGTTGCCAACACAATGCAGTCAATTACTTTTTAAAATATGCTAAATACAAGTCTTTGAGGGCATATGCAAGACTACATAATTTACCAAATAATTTTCTTATTGATTTAATGTTAATAAAATGTTAGCTCTGTAATATGACTCCACACACATTCCCTCCTCATTTGAAAAAAAGGGAACATAGCCTTTCTGCTTTCTCCAAAGATCATTTGAAGTCTTGCAAACAGATCGGAAAATCCCCTCTGAAATAATCAGTACAGCGAAATCACACAGAAAAAAAAAGATTACTCCAATCTTAGCTGGAATAATTTTTTTTTAAGACTCTATAACTTAGAATCAGAAACTTAAAAGTCATCTTGAAATGTGTTGAAAACTTCTGCTACATATGCACATAAGTATATATGTGTATGCATACACATATAAGTGTATATATACACACACAGGACAAGCAGTATCTTCTCACTCTCCATTTTATACAGTGAGGGGATGTTCTTGGAGGTTTGTCCTTGAAGTAAGTATGGATCTTGGTAAGAAGTGAGCAGGCTCAACCTGAAATAAGGAGGATCTAGTTCTGGGTGAGTAGTCACGAGAAGGGAATTAGAGTGCAGTGAAGCCAAGGGGTTGAGGTGGAACTGTACTCCCTTGTTAGAACACAGGAATAGCCACATTAGGCTGATGAAAGGCCCCGTCAGTGTGGCATCTCCTCTCAAATAATGGCTGGTAGACACACCTAGCATGGAGGAGAAGAACAGGGCAAAGCACACTGTGAAACTTTCCTCTGTTTCACCAGTCCTGGATTTCAGAAATTTGGACATAATGCCCATGTTTTCAACAGCCTTTGATGGATCATAATTTTACTTAATTCTTTTTTGGAACCTCTTGGATATTTTTATACATCATGTATAAATAAGCTTCCAGAATTTAGCTTTGTGCTGTGCAAAAAAAAGGATCCTCATGTTGTTTGTTTAGAACTTGCTACCTGATAATTTAATCTGATACTTCCTAATTCTTGCAATAAGAGAAACAGCAAGTAATTGTTTCCTTTTCAAGTTCTGACTTTATAGATGCCTGTCATCTTTACTTTAAGTATTGCCTCTCCTGAGTTACAAGATCCTAGTCCATTTTTCAATCCATAAGTTCTTCTATAACTTTGAACATACTTCCTTTTCATTTTTTGGTCCTACTATATCTTTTCTGACAGGAGTAGCTGGAACAGAACTGACTGTTCAGGATGTGGGCACACCGTGGATTAATAATGGCTTAGTGGTGCTTTCACTTTTGTCCTGTTTTCCCTTTCTAAGCATTTATAACCTTGTACTCAGGTTTTAGATCACTACAGAGCATGAAGAAGTACAGGTGCTGAAGGATTCAGCCTGGGATGAATTTCGTCCTGCTTCCCAGGAGGAGGGTTGCACAGTGCCTCCTCCTCGTGCTGGATTCTAAAGCAAACCAAGAAGCTGCCTGTCACTGTATCTTGTGTTATTCCCGTACTCTCACTAGATACCTATTTTTAGCTTATATTGGGTTTACGTGGCAAGGGTTTGGTAGCAGGGGGGCTGCAGGGGTGGCTTCTGTGAGAAGGCACCAGGAGATGCCCCCGTGTCTTACAGAACCTGTTCCAGCTGGCTCCGAGACAGACCCACCGCTGGCCAAAGCTGAGCCCACCAGTGATGGTGGTGGTGCCTCTGTGATAACATATTTAAGAAAGGTTAAAAACACTGTGCAGCAGCCGTGTGAGAGAGGAGTGAGAAAAATGTGAAACAACCTTGCAGCCACCGAGGTCAGCGAAGAAGGAGGGAGAGGAGGTGCTCCAGGCACCAGAGCAGAGATTCCCCTGCAGCCCGTGGAGGACCACGGTGGAGCAGATATCCGCACTGCAGCCCATGGAGGACCCCATGCCAGAGCAGGCTCCTGGCAGAAACTGTGGCCCATGGAGAGGAATCCATGCAGGAGCAGGTTTGCTGGCAGGACCTATGGCCTGTGGGGGACCCACGCTGGAGCAGTCTCTTCCTGAAGAACCGTACCCCATGCAAAGGACCCGTGCTGGAGCAGTTGGTGGAGGTCTGTCTCCTGTGGGATGGACCCCATGCTGGAGAAGGGGAACAGTGTGAAGAGGAAGGAGCGGTAGGGAAGTGTGTACTGGTTTTGGCCGGGACAGAGGTAATTTTCTTCATAGTAGCTTGTATGGTCCTATGTTTTGGATTTGTGATGAAAACAGTGTTAATAACTGGAATGTTTCATTGCTGAATAGTGCAATCCCCATTCCCCATCCCCGCTGCACTGCTCGTGCGGGAGGAGGTAGAAGAGTCAGGACAAAGGAGAAAAGTTGAGCCTGGGAAGAAGGTGGGGGCTGGGAGGGGGTGGTGGTGGAAGGAGGGTGACTTTCGTTTTGGCTTTGTTTCTCACCATCCTGCTGAATTTTAAATTGGCAATAAATTAAATTAATCTTCTACCAGTCAGTTCTGTTTTGCCCCTGACGGTAATCAGTAAGTGATCTCCCTGTCTTTATCTCAAGCCATGAGCTTTTTCATCTTATTTTCTCCCTCTGAGCTACTGAGGAGTGGGAGTGGGAGAGTGGCTTTAGAGGGTGTCTGGCAGCCAGCGAAGGTTAACCCACCACACAGACACTGTTGGAAACAAGACACTGCCCTGGATATGCTCATTTTCTGACCCTGTATAAGCACACTTGTGTGTTTATTCACATTCTTTGAATGCCCCATAAGTAGGAAAGGTGTCAGACTAAATCTCTGCCAATTACTGAGTCATTCCTTTCTTGTGTGAGTTTGTGATAGCTCTACTGGAAAGATGGCTTTACATCAACCTGAGGAGGGGTCTATTAATTACCGTGGATAGTTGCATGACAGAAGGAGAGTTAGAGAGGACACATAGCTGTCACATAGCAAATATCTTTGCTATTTTCACTATGTCTGAGGTTACGTGGCTGTGGGGAATTTCAGTACGGCAAGTTGAAAACACCAAGCTACGGAACAATCTCATGACACGGTGAACTCAGAATTCCAACTAATTTTGGTCAGGTCCGTGTCTAGAAACATCTAGGTGCTGAAGTGGAATTTAATTTTGTACATCTGGGAGTAGGACTCAGAAAAGCAAAAACAAAACAAAACAAAGCAGCTAACCTCTTTTGTGTCTGTCTGTAGGCGACTATGTTTTTTCCACTGCTTTCATACACACTTGCTGCTCTGCCACTGTAAGTAGCTAAAGACATAGCCACAGATCTTCAAAGCCTCTTTGCATGCACAAAATAGGCATCTTTAAGTCCTTTAATGACTGAGATTTGGTGCCATAACTAGTACACAGATAATACATTCAGCATAGAGCACATCAGCGATTTAATTCCTTTAATGACTGAGATTTGGTGCCATAACTAGTACACAGATAATACATTCAGCATAGAGCACATCAGCGATTTAATTCAGCTGAAGGGAGAGGTAGCGATCTCCACTGCTTACAAAATAGCCACATGATTAGCTAACTTTATTACTGCTATGCACGTGCCCCTAAATAAATCTGAATCTTCCTGCCTGGAAGGAACCCGAAATCAGATCTATAGTTAGTGATATATGGCTTTTTCATTTAAGGCAAGCTCATGTGAAATTTGGCAAGTCTGAAACAACTTAATTAGATTATTTATTTCCTAATACTCATATCATAGAATCACAGAATGGTTTGGGTTGGAAGGGACCTTAAAGATCATGAGGTTCCGACCCCCCCTGCCCTGGGCAGGGACACCTCCCCCCAGCCCAGGTTGCTCCCAGCCCTGTCCAACCTGGCCTTGAACACCTCCAGAGTTGGGGCAGCCACAGCTGCTCTGGGCAACCTGCGCCTGGGGCTCACCACCCTCAGAGTAAAGAATTTCTTCCTAATATCTCATCTAAATCTCCCCTCTTTCAGTTTGAAACTATTCCTCCACGTCCTATTGCTCCACTCCCTGATAAAGCTTCACATTCCCCACCAGCCCCTCCTTGTTGGTGAGAACAAGGTCCAGCATGACACCTCTCCTCGTTGGCTCCTCTGTCACTTCAAGAAGGAAGTTAACATCAACGCACTCCAGGAACCTCCTGCGTTGCTTTTGTCCTGCTGTGTTGTCCTTCCAACAGATACTGGGGTGGTTGAAGTGTTCCATGAGGACCAGGGGTTGTGAACATGATGCTGCTCCTAATACTGTAATAATACCGGATCTGAAACTGCGTAATGACAGTATAATTACTGTATAATACTGTATCAAAAACCATTAGGTGTCTCAAACGCAGCACCTTACATAAAAAGGTATTAAATTGTGGTCATACTGCCTTGATCCAGAAAATGTGAATTTATATGTGTTAATTTCTGTTCCAGTAATTGTAGTACATCTAGCCCTTATCCACATGCTTAAAGGAAGTGGCAGCTGTGAATACCCTTCTCTTCTTTCTCTTTACATACAATCTTAAAGATCTTTTTGGTCCTCTCCTCCGTGCCTGAAGAGGTGTGTGATCCAGAGAGGTTCTAAAAGCTTTGGCCTTGTGCCTGAGCAGTTGTGGACAGGGAGAGGGACAGGAAGGTTATCCAGGATGCCCTGTTGCGAGTGAGGTAGCACGTTTGTGCCCTGCAGATACCATTTTCTTGGTTTTTTTTTGGCCAAAGTCTTAGAAGAAATACACAGTCCTCACTAAATACGGGACCTATTGCTCTTACTGTGTTCCATTGAAAGGTCACATACCAGTGACTCAGGGGGCTGTGTTCTTCATGCTGGAAATCAGGACCTAATATTCAGCAATAATTAAATGCAGGCTTCTCCTATTTCACATGCATCTTAACTTTGTTTTTTAGGAAAATAAGACTGTCTTTGTCTCCCCTAGCTTCATGTAATTTATTTCTTTTTCTTTCTTCATTTTAAATGTCTAATACAATATAAAACATTTATATAATACATTTAGATGTTTTGTACATTTTTTGGGTTTGTAAATAGTAACTTGCTTTTTATCCAACCTCTATAGCCTGAATAATAAATATACAACATCACATTCATAAGATAGAATAAGAAAAAATAGATCTTACATTTTTAATCATATTCTTAATACAGTTATTTATCACCTCTTAACCTTTTCGTTATTACAGCTTAAGACTACTAACAAATCTATTGCTTCCTAAAGTAGTCAGGGGAGGGTTTGGCCACAAGCTGTGAAAATAAGAAACTATCATAGCTAGAAGTATCTGCTTTTTTTGTGTTTGTTGAGTAGATGGGAACTAAAATGTTAGTGAAACAATCACATTTTTCAAACCACTATTCAAATTACTCTTACTGTTAACATAAAAAATGTTAGTGTTTTGACTGCTGATTTAGCTGTCTTGCCCAAAAGTCATAGAAAGAAAATGCATGGCAGACTATTAGCATTTTCACTTCTCAGTAAAGATGTAAAGAATAAAACAACCTAAAAATACAACCAGTAACATTTCACTCCCAAAACAACGAAATGTGTGAGAAAAGGCTTTTACAATGGGAGCAGCTCTTACACACTGAATAGCAGCTGGTAGAGGCTTATTTAGAAGACCTTTGTGTGAATGCCGTGCTGAACAAAATGTGGAATTTAAGCTGTTGTTAAATGCAGACAAAGGTCAGAGATCACGATCCCCAGAAATGATCGTTTGCAATATTTCTAACTTCCTTTGTGCACAGGAGGGATGTGCAATGCGAAAAACTAGACAAATCACTGCAAAATAAGGTTTTCTTGGCAACCAGGAGGAATTTACGGCTCCTGACAAAGACTGGCATACAAATGGGTTTGAAATTCAGACACCAACAACTGTTGGAAAAGAACTGCAGAGCAGCATTTGTCTTGCATCAGCTGGCTGCTGGGGAAAGGATATAATCTGTCATTTTTTCTAGGAAGTTCCCCCTTCACTGCTGGAGCTCTTTCTTATGATCTCACACTTACAATTTGTAAACTTCATTTTTAGTTATAACCATTTACAGATGTAAATAATGTTACAAAAAATGTAGTTCATACATATTAACAGACCTGTCCCATTTACTTTTATTATAAAAATGTATGTAAAGATTCCTACCCATGCTGTTGCAGAAATGGAATAGCGCTCACACAGTATATTTATCATCTTATCTATTAAAAATTAACATATGTATTATGTTTGCATGATTTTTTTTTAGTTTATTTATCATACATCCTCCAATAAATCACAGATATGTGTTTTGGTTTTGACCTGTGCAGATATTGATATCTTATCATGCTCTTCACATTCTAGTGAAAACTAATACTGCATCTAGTATCTGCTAGCGGAGTGATTACTGATATATGGAATTGGTCCTGCAGACTTCACTCAAATAAATAAGCTTTGTATATACAACTGACAACTTAATATTAAACTTATATTTACAGATGTTACCGACATCCTCTATAAGACAGCCTGTGACATTCATACTTAGATCTCTAGCCTGACTATCAAGCAACTGCCCTTCTATGCCGTGTGGGTTATGGAGCTTCTCACAAACCATAAAGCTTAGCGTACCCAAATCTTTGTAATGCTGGAGGTTAAGAGTAGCAAAATATAAAACTATATTGATATAGGCTGTACAAGCAGTGTGTTCATAAGTTTGCTGAAGGAACTTGGGCTTGGACACCATTAGCACATATTAAAAAGTATGGTTTACAATTTATTGAAAAAATACCGTTTTTCGCTGGAAACAATTTTGGGATAGCTGTTTTAAGTGGTTTGGAAATGTAGCCTTGATTTTGCTCACTGATTACATTGAGATCTTGCCACTTTACTGGACTAACTACAGTAATTTTTTTATCTTGAAAAGACAGATGTTTACAGTCAGGTTGCTTGCATAATGTATACTGCATTTCTCTTTTCCAGTGAGACCGGTGCAAAACTAGAAAGCGGTTTAATTTCCTGTTTTCAAGTGTACACAGTCTTAATGTTTTTATATAAATGCACCAAAGCTTAGTTCTAATTAATATCCATCTAATATATTTATGATCAACAAAAATATAAACAATGATTCAAGCCGTCTTAAATGTTTTCAAAGAAGCATTTATCCAAAGAAAATCAAGCTGCATAGGATTAACTTATGACTGTGATGGTAATTTAAATGCTTTTTTAAATGGAAAATGTATGTAAGAAGAACTTTATGTATGAGCATGCACAGAAATGCTTGCAAACATTTCTGCTTATATTGCTTGCCTGTACAGCACCCAGTAAATGGATTGTTTCATACATAAGATCAATTACATCTACTGGTAGAAAAATTAACATAGTTTATTTTGGGTTTCAGGGAAGACACGACTCCTCATGTAAGCTGTTTCAGTATAGATATGGTTTAGTACAGGGCTATTATACCCTTTTTTTATCTATGTTATAGCAAGTTAGAATAGTTTCATGTTTCCCTTCAGATGAAGCTCCTGCATCTGCAACATAATGGGCTTTGACATGAATCAAAATAGGCAGAAGGACAGACAATTTTTATTCCCCAGACATCCAGTTGTATGCCAGTGGAGCTTTTCTGGTTTTAAGGCAGCTATACAAGAAAAGAATTGCAGAATGTAAACTTATTTTAGCCAACTAGAAGTTCACACCCCTCTCCTGAGTTTTAGTTTGTGATCATTTTCAAGACTTGATGGGGAAGCAATGGATGATGCTAAGCAAGCACATTTCTATCATATATAATCATAGAATTATTTAGGTCAGAAAAGACCTTCAAGATCAAGTCCAACCATCAGCCTAACACTGCCAAAACCACCACTAACCCATGTCCCTCAGCACCATGTCTACACATCTTTTAAATCTCGCCAGGGATGATGACTCCACCACTGCCCTGGGCAGCCTGTCCCAATGCTTGACAACAGTTTCCGTAAAGAAATTTTCCCTAATACCTAATCTAAACCGCCCCTGGCACAACTTGAAGCCATTTCCTCTTGTCCTATCGCCTGTTCCTTGGGAGCAGAGACCGACCCCCCCTCACCTCCTTTCAGGGAGCTGTAGGGAGCGAGAAGGTCTCCCCTCAGCCTCCTCTTCTCCAGGCTGAACAACCCCAGGTCCCTCAGCCGCTCCTCATCAGACGTGTGCTCCAGACCCCTCACCAGCTCCGTTGCCCTTCTCTGGACATGCTTCAGCACCTCAAGGTCCGTCTTGTTGTGAGGGGCCCAAAACTGAACACAGCACTCGAGGTGGGGCCTCACCAGTGCCAAGGACAGGGGGACCATCACTGCCCCGGTCCTGCTGGCCACACTGTTCCTGACACAGGCCAGGATGCCGTTGGCCTTCTTGGCCACCTGGGCACATTGCTGGCCCATATTCAGTCAGCTGTCCACCAACTCCCGCAGGTCCCTCTCTGCTGGGCAGCTCTCCCGACACTCTGACCCAAGCCTGTAGCGCTGTGTGGGGTTGGTGTGACCCAAGGGCAGGACCCAGCACTTGGCCTTGGTGAACCTCACACCATTGGCCTTGGCCCATCCATCCAGCCTGTCCAGATCCCTCTGTAGAGCCATCCTGCCCTCCAGCAGACCCACACTCCCGCCCAACTTGGTGTCGTCTGCAAACTGACTGAGGGAGCACTTGCTCCCCTTGTCCAGGTCATTAATAAAGATAAAGATATTAAAGAGAACCAGCTCCAGTACTGAGCCCTGGGGAACACCACTTGTGACAGGCCACCAACTGGATTGAACTCCATTCACCACCACTCTCTGGACACAGCCATCCAGCCACATTTTACCCAGCGAACAGTCTGCCTGTCCAAGCCATGAGCAGCTGGTTTCTCCAGGAGAATGCTGTGGGAAACGGTGTCAGAGGCTTTCCTAAAGTCCAGGTAGACAACATCCGCAGCCTTTCCCTCATCCATTAAGCGGGTCACCTAGTTGTAGGAGATCAGGTTAGTCAAGCAGGACCTGCCTTTCCTAAACCCATGCTGACTGGGCCTGATCACCTGTTTGTCCTGCATGTGCTGCATGATGACACTGAAGATGATCTGCTCCATGTTACAGAAAAGTTCTAGAAGCCCCTCCTGCTGAGTCACGAGGTCCAGACTAGACCCCCTTGCTTTCTAAACTCCTTCTCAGAGAGGAGTCCAAGTGTGTCTGGATCCAGTCTTGGCCCCTGACTGTAAAGAAGAGTTTGGACCCTAGGTTCTGCCACAGAGTCAGTTTATTTCAGCTCAAGCTGGGTATCACTGAAGATAGACCCCCTCAGTTATTGTCCTGCGCCTTTTAAGGCCTCACAATCTACTACTATATGAGGTGTTCATGCACCTGCCCATGCAGAATGCATGGACTTTTTATCCAATCAATTTACAGAATCACAGAATCACAGAATCACAGAATTATCAGAGTTGGAAGAGATCATCTAGTCCAACTCCCCTGCTAAAGCAGGATTGCCCAGAGCACATTACTCAGGACTGCATCCAGGCGGGTCTTGAAAATCTCCAGGGAAGGGGACTCCCCCCCCTCCCTGGGCAGCCTGTTCCAGTGCTCTGTCACCCGAACCGTAAAGAAGTGTTTCCGTGTATTTGAACGGAACTTCCTGTGTTCTAACTTGTGCCCATTGCCCCTCGTCCTGTCACTGGGAACCATTGAAAAGAGCCTGGCTCCATCCTCCTTCAGCCCACCCTTTAGATACTTGTATGCCATAATAAGGTCTCCCCTCAGCCTTCTCTTCTCCAGGCTAAAGAGTCCCAGCGCTCTCAGCCTTTCCTCATAAGGCAGATGCTCCAAGCCCTTCATCATCTTAGTTGCCCTTCGCTGGACTCGCTCCAGCAGTTCCCTGTCCCTCTTGAACTGGGGAGCCCAAAATTGGACACAGTATTCCAGTTGTGGCCTCACCAGTGCAGAGTAGAGGGGGAGAATGACCTCCCTTGACCTACTGCCCACACTCTTCCCTATGCAGCCCAGGATTCCATTGGCCTTTTTGGCGACAAGGGCACATTGCTGGGCCATGGATAATTTACTGTCTACCAGGACCCCCAGATCCTTCTCCTCCAAGCTACTTCCCAGCAGGTCTGCCCCTAACCTGTACTGGTGCCTAGCATTCTTCCTCCCCAGGTGCAGGACCTTGCACTTGGTTTTGTTGAACCTCATTAGGTTCTTCTCTGCCCAGCATCTCCAGCCTGTCCAGGTCACGCTGGATGGCAGCACGGCCCTCTGGGGTGTCAGCCACCCCACCCAGTTTGGTATCATCAGCAAACTTGCTGAGGATACACTCTGTCCCCTCATCCAGGTCGTTAATGAATATATTAAACAAAATTGGACCGAGTATTGACCCCTGGGGGACACCACTGGTTACAGGCCTCCAACTAGACTCTGTGCTGCTGATCACAATCCTCTGAGTTCTGTCCCGCAGCCAACTCTCAATCCACCTCACTGTCACCTCATCTAGCCCATACTTCCTCAGCTTCCTAACGAGGATGTCATGGGAGACAGTGTCAAAAGCCTTGCTAAAGTCAAGGTAGATGACATCCACGACTTTCCCCTCATCCAGCCAACCAGTTATAACATCATAGAAAGCTATCAGATTGGTCAAGCATGATTTACCCTCGGTAAATCCATGTTGACCACTTCCAATAACTTCCTGTTCCTGAACGTGTTTGGAGATGACATCCAGAATGAGTCGCTCAATTTATTAGCCGCTTTTCCTCTACAATGATTGGGGTAGCATTTTTTGAATTTTATCTACTCATGCAGTTTCATCATCCTCCTGTCTTATCCCCACTTGGGTCTTGTCTCTCTTCTGTTGACTTCAGATGGAACGTTTTCTCTTTTTCTTTGAATGTCTTTCCCTTGAATTATAAACTCGGTCAAGTTTATCGCATTGTGCAACACTCACAGTACTTCTCCTTTATGACTAAGCAAAGGTTCAACTAAAGTTCACTTAAAGTTTGCGGTTTAAGGCTTCTGCACTCATGCCAAGCAAAATCACTCATGCCAAGCAAAGCCACTCAAGTTTCAATTCAACCTAATTTTAAGCAATCACACAATTAATTCTAGTATTCTATAAGTAAATTATTTTAATTCCCAAGACTCCATAACCTTCCCTGGCACCAAGCTCAGACTGACAGGCCTGTAGTTCCCCAGATCCTCCTTGCGGTCCTTCTTTTAGATGGGCACTGCATTTGCTAACCTCCAGTCAACTGGGACCTCCCCGGTTAGCCAGGACCGCTGATAAATGACGAAAAGTGGCTTGTTGAGCACTACCGCCAGCTCCCACAGCACACCTGGGTTGATCCCATCTGGCCCCAGACTTGCATGTATTGACGTGCTGTAGCAGGTCACTCACCATTTCCCAGTGGATTATGGGGGCTTTGTTCTGCTCCTCGTCCCTGTCTTCCAGCTCAGGGGGCTGGGTACCTGGAGAACACCTGGTCTTACCATTAAAGACGGAGGCAAAGAAGGCATTAAGTACTTCAGCCTTTTCCTCATCCTTGCTCACTATGTTTCCCCCCGCATCCAATCAAGAATGGAGATTCTCCTTAGACCTCCTTTTGTTGCTCATGTATTTATAGAAACGTTTTTAGTTGTCTTTTACAGCAGTGGCCAGACTAAGTTGCAGTTGGGCTTTGGCCCTTCTGATTTTCTCCCGGCATAACCTCAGGACATCCTTGTAGTCCTCCTGAGTGGCCTGCCCCTTCCTCCAAAGGTCATAAACTCTCTTTTTCCGCCCGCACTCCCAGCCCCGAGTTCCAACCAATGCGCTCTGTTCAGCCAGGCCGGTCTTCCCCACTGTCTCATCTTTCAGCACATAGGGACAGCCAGCTCCTGAGTCTTTCCTTCTTGAAGAACGTCCAGCCTCCCTGGACTCCTTTGCCCTTCAGGATGGCCTCCCAAGGGACTCTGACAGCCAGGCTCTGAAACGGGCCAAAATCTGCCCTCTGGAAGGGAGGGAGCACTCCTACTTGGAGTGCATTTGATTGTGGTGGTGTGATTGAACTGCTTGCTTATGAGTACCACTTTCATGCATGGGATTTTTCTTCTATTCTTCACCTTGATTAAATACGGAATGTCAAAATGCTTTTGGAAACAAATCTATACAAGCTAATATTTGCTTAATGCAGTGTCAAAAGCTTGAAATGTGATTAGGCTGTCACCATCCTGTAGCTGTGGGTCTGTTGAACTGCATTCACCAAATAGGAATGCAGTTTTGTTTTGCAGAAACCTTATGACTGACTATAAAAGTGGATTAAGTGCTACGGTGTATTTTTTTTATATATATGGATACACATATTTCTGCTGAGCTTGTGAAGTAACATATGCTAATACAAGGTACAAGGTCCTATGCGAACTTGCCGAATAATTTACTGACTTATCAAAACAGCTGAATTACTTTTAAACAGGAATTTAAATGGTTTTCACCTTTTTGGAGCAAAGACTAAAAGGAAGAAAAAAAAAAGGGGGGCTGCATAGGAGAAAATACTCTGAATGTGGTAAAGGCAGACCCCTTAAAGCACATCTGAATCAAAACAACACACCATTACCAGAGTTATTATAACTAAATACTGGTGTAATGTGTTGGTCCTTACATGTAAGCAGTGGTATAGATACACAAAGCAAGAGCTGTAGTAGCTGGGAATAAGAGTGAGTTCTATGGCAACATGAAGTTACAGCAACAGTCACTTTGGCATAGCAACCGTCATCCCATTGTAGTGTTTTGCAAGACTACCCCCGTGTTTGCGGTCTGGGTGCTGGGAGTGGGAGATGTGCACTGTATCGAGTTAGGACTTATCTGCAGGAACAAGTTCTTGGACTGAAACAAGATCCTGCTTGTTTGCTGATCTGTGTGCACCCTGGCAGAGGGCCCAGTCTTGGACCATGGTAAATATTAGGTGATGTATGCTAATTTAACCCTCTTCCCTTTCAATGTAATCCAAATTAATCTCAGGTTTGCTATGGGTAAGGAGCACTCATGGGTAGTTAGGATTGCTCAGCTGATATGCAGTTAATTTCCAGTAATTTGAGCTTCCATCTTCCTCCAGATATCCTTAGGGTGTAGCTCAATGGTACCACAGACTGATCTGTACTAGCATTGGCAAGGTCTGTTCCTCCTGCCAAGACACAGGCCTGTTCAAAGGCACTAGTACTTGTGCAACCTAGTGATGTTCTGGTTCAAGGACCAGATCTGGCCATAAGCTTTTTCCTATTTGCTGTGTTAACTGTCTATCCTTAGGCTGGTTCCACGAGCAGCTGAGCTCATCTAGTGGCTCATGACCATCAAAAGGTAACCTCATCTGTCCGTCCTTGCTCATCCCCTTTCCTGCTCCTCAGCTCCTGACTCTCCACTAGTGGATATTCACAGATCATACCTTCCTTTGTACCGTTTCTCCTCTGTGATTCTTATGTGTGTGAATTTATATTACTAAACTGCTGAAAATCATCTGTGTTGGCAGGGAAGGGGGGGGGGATTGTTTTGTATCACTTTAATTGACATCAAAATAAAGTCACAGTACAAGTTAAGGGCAAGAGTAAATCGCTGGGAGTTGGGAGGAAGATGTGAGCTGAATGGTATCTCCCTTTTTTCTCTGTAGTTACCTATTTAATCACATTAAGTGGTTAATAGAAACAGCATTAAGCTAATTCTGCATTTAAGGGAATAATTCAAAGGGATCAGTGATTAGTATTGGACTTAATGACAAATGCGAGAAAGTATCCGCCAGGTTGTAATAAAAAGGATGGATATCTTTAAACAAATATATTGTATAACTAACTCAGCCAAAAGTTTTGGAATAGAATAGACTATTTCAGTTGGAAGGGACCCACAAGGGTCACCCATTCCAACTGCCTGACCAATGCAGGGATGACCACGTTAAAGCGTGGTATTAAGGGCATTGTCCAAATGCCTCTTAAGCACTGATGGGCTTGGGGCATCCACCACCTCTCCAGGAAGCCTGTGCCAGTGTTTGACCACCCCCTCAGTAAAGAAATGCTTCCTCATGTCCAGTCTGAACCTCCCCTGATGCAGCTTTGAGCCATTCCCAGGCACCCTGTCCCTGGATCCCGGGGAGGAGAGCTCAGTACCTCCATCTCCACGTCCCCTCCTCAGGAAGGTGTAGAGAGAGAGCCATGAGGTGGCCCCTCGGCCTCCTTCTCTCCAAAGCAGACAAACCCCAAGTCCCCAGCAGCTCCCCAGAGGACATGCCTTCAGCCCTTCACCGGCTTGGCTGCACTCCTCTGGATCCGTTCAAGGACGTTCACATCCTTCTCAAATGGTGGTGCCCATCACTGTGCACCATGCTGCAGGTGAGGCCACACCACCGCTGAGCACAGCGGGACGATCCCCGCTCTGGACCCGCTGGTTCTACCATGTGTGATGGACCCCAGGATGTGGTTTGCCCTCGTGGTGCCAGGGCACACTGCCGGCTCCTGTCGAGCTGCTGCCCACCAGCACCCCCAGGTTGAGTAAGGCCTTTGTGAATTGCTTTGAGAGTGTAACATAGCCATTCATGCTAGGACACAAAAAGTAATGAAGAAGACAAATGCAAATACTCAGTCAGGAACTTGGGAAACATGCCGTGTAGGCTAAACAGAAAAATGCCAGATCATTCCTAAATAATGTCAAACCATCAAAACCACAAACTATGACCTGGATCTATAAGAGGAATTAGGTATATAATACAAGAGTTGCATCTTTTTGTGGTCAGCTGACCCTTTGCCTAGCAGAGGTAAAAATCAAGGTAAAAATCAAGGTCAGTCTCCTCCTGGGGAAACTCTCTCCTATGGTTCATGAAGTGTCTTTACGTTAGATTGTCGGCTAGGCTGTGTGTATGAGAAAGTGAGGAGGGTAGGTCCTGTCACTGGAAGCTGTTATGCAGAAAAAGGTTAAAAATAGTTCAGTATCCATGAAACCAGGAAATATGATTGTCTCTTAAAATATGATTGCCTTTACCACTAATAATCAGACATATTCACATATGCATAATTGGTTTGTTTTCACAGAAACAAATTATTTTTCTGGATTAAAAGGTAACTTTACGTATAGATTTTCTCTTCCAAGACATTTAAAAATCAAGAGTCTATTGGGAATGTTAATGAGGGCAAATGCATTTATGAAGACCTCATCCAAAATCCAATTAGAAGAATTGTTCTTGCAAAGGCATGTTTTTCTTTTGCTGATTTACTATATTTTCTCCCCTTTCTAAGAATTATAATTTTGCATTACATATATTTCTCATGCCTTTTTGACGCTTCATATGTGGTCCATGAGTCAATGCCTTAGTGATACTTTCTAATATATTACCTGTACCATGAAGCACACATAAGCTGCAAGAACCTGTTGGATCTTTTCGAAACACCTGCTGTTCTAATACAGAAAGAAAAAAAAATATATATGGTCTTAACCCCGATAGCATGTAAAGTAAGTAGACAGAAAATGGGACACTGGACAATGAGAGCATATTTCTCACTAGATAGACCTCAGCAAAAGGTCATTGTGTATTTAAAGACTGAGTCCTAATCCATATGTATGGGAGACCAACGCGAAGATGGCTAAGGTGCAAGTGCTTAAAGATTTCTAAATACAAGATGCTGTGTATCGAGGTGTCCTGGGAAATACATTGCTTATGTACACTGGCACTTCAGCAGACGGCACCCTTTCCTCTGAGTAACTCAGGTACAGATGTCCCGTGCTGTAATGGGGGACAGTGTTCTACAGGTGGTAGCCTGTTTCTTTCTCCTGTTGGACACAAAATCAAGATCCTTAGCATCTGTAATTATGTATTCTAGGTCGTTATTTGCAAGAGCTAAAAAATTGATATTTGTGTACTCCTTATGTCCTCATTTGGGAAGCATGAGTGTCTGTCTTACTTTTTGCAGTTTCAGATTTGACACTATTCCTCTTTGTTTTAAACGGTCTGTAATGTTGCCATATATTGTCAAATAGATGTTGGGTTCCAGTTCAGGAGTGGATTCAGTTAGCACCGAGTGACAGGATCCCTATATACAGTTTGCATTTTGGCTTGTTATGTTACAGTTATAAAATATTTTGAATATTCAGGATGAAAATTGCAAAACATCTCTAAAATAATTACTGATGTAATAGACATACTGCAAAGCCTGGGTAAATAAAATGCATATAGTTTTTAATTGAATTTTCAAGTATAAAAATAAGAAGAATATAGCCGGAAACAAATAAGGAGAGAGTCCTAAATGCACAGGCTGTCAACTGCATACATCCATCGGAAATGTTTAAGTTTCAGACCGCTAGGTGGGGTTGTAAACAATATTGTATTGGTTTTCTTTATTAGATTTGTTAGATTTCGCTGAAACTATACACTGCCAAAAACGTAATCTCCAGGAAATAAAGAAAGCAATAGTACACTAACAAAACAGAAACAAGGCTTTCGCAATAATTTATTTATTTTAAAATACCAAATCCCATATGTTTTAGAAAAAGGTTTCTAAAACATACTCCAGGCTCAATGACTCTATTGTGTAATCACACAATACCGTGTTCTCTTTTTTTTCCTTTCTGTATCTTGGTATCCATTCTCCTCACTGATGCAGCATATTTTTTCCCCCTTTGTTGTAATGGTTTATTAGCAGCAGTTGACACAGTAGCACTGGCTGCTGAAATCAGAAACCCCGTGCTGCAGTAAAAACTGATTTTGATGTACTGTTCCTGGTTTTTCTTCCGCTTGTGAGGAAAACCATTCAGATGAGTAGACCTTGCTCTGGAAAGTACACATTGTGCTCTGGAAAGTACACATTGAAGCAATTTTATAACTGAATTCTTATTGATTAACTGTATCCCAGTGATGTACAAAGAGGGGCAAGACAAACTGTACCACCCAGTCCTAATACTCTCAAACTGCTTTTAAATACCCTTTGAGAAATTGCTTTGTTGCAAGACATTATGATGCTTTGTTTTGTCATTTATGCATACTTTTTGAATGTAATGTGAGAAGGACAAGGTCACTTATTACGTCACTGAAATGGGTGAGTGTATGTTCTGGGGATAAGTCATCCTCTTTAATTTTTGAGCATATCCGTTGCATCTTCTGGTAAATTTACTCCTTTTCTTTCTCTCCCTTGCAAATAAGACTTGCATCCATGTAACTGCATGCAAAGCCAGCAGTATTGTTTGTTTATATGTCACTATCAATGTTAAGGATTCTTCTTCTAATATATTAGAGACTTTCTTCTCAGTTACAATTATAAAGGCTGATGTTATTTTCTTTTTTCCTTCTGAGTCTCAATCAATTAAGCATTGGTCAGCTTTCAAATCAGTCATGGATTTTTTAACTGCCTCTTGCTCGTCTTGAAGATCATCTGTCTTCTTAGCTCAGGCTATAATAAGAGTTTAGCATATTGCTGAACAAGTAATATTGTCTGGAATTTAAATAATGTAGATCCAGTAAGAAAAATATTTGCATTTGAGGAAGAGTGGATTGAATTATGGATTATTGCTTATCTGTGAAGTTAAGAACCCTGGATTTGAATCTAGCTCCGGAGAGCAGAATAAGGGTCTGACAAAAAGAAAGCTTATATCTTACATTTTTTATAACATAATTTGGTCTACTTCTATTTACTGTGCAGAATTATAATATTCTTATGCTAATATATTTAGATTCCTGTGATTACACTTGACATAATTAAATTTACAACGTGTTTTGTTTGGAAGGTGTCATTTAGCCTCTGTATTATTGTCACTTAATAAGATAAAGAACAAATATGGTAAAAAATACTCATCATTTCTCATCATTTAAGGCACATTCATGGAATTAGTTAAATCAATATATTTTATTTGATATCAAAACCATAGGTTCTTTTATTTGCCTTAATAAATAAGAATGACTGGCAGTTTCATATGAAGAGGGGAAAGGAGAACACACGATTTTAGTTCCATCACAAAGCTCTATAAGTTGCAAGTGAGAGGTGAAAATAAATACAGTACTCCTTTAAAATAATCAGCCTGCATTTATTGTCAGCTCTGAAATAACTAGTTAAGGGTAATGTTTACTTTATGATAAACAGTCATCCAAGCAATTATCCAAAACAAATATATGCAATTAACATTGATTACAGTCCTGAATCCAAATAGTTGAGGAGAGGAGAGGAGAGGAGAGGAGAGGAGAGGAGAGGAGAGGAGAGGAGAGGAGAGGAGAGGAGAGGAGAGGAGAGGAGAGGAGAGGAGAGGAGAGGAGAGGAGAGGAGAGGAGAGGAGAGGTGAAAGGCACCCTCCACCACGAATGACCAGAATAGGGGAACTGAGTTTGTGTATTGCACCCTCCCAGCAATTTTGTCAGAAATCATTTAGGCAACAGTTCTAGACTTTTAAAAGCCTAGAGCCATCTGAAGATTCACAGAGGCTTTTCAAAAGTGTGGATAAAACTGATGTTCAAGCCTTGGGCTCACAGATGCCTATTCGATTGGCATAATATTAATTGCTTAACAAGAATCCTAATTGCTGTTTTCTGTCTGAGACTGAAATAGAGGTTATATTGTGGCTCTGCAAAGATTTGTTTACTAATAGGCTTGGTGCTTTTTGCAGTGTCTTTTCATTGGATGGTGGTTATTACCCTGGCCCAAGATATCGGTGACAATGGTCCCTAAAACCATCAGTGGGGCTTTCTGTGTCACCTTCCCCTGCCCTGACACGCCGAGGCATGGCAGTTTTGGCTGATACAGCATTTGGAAAGAAGTCCTGCAGCGTGCGGTGAGTCGACTGCCTGCAGAAGGCTAATGCTTCTCATGCTCGCTATCTGTCAGGATTGCTTCTGAATGATGGAGGAAAAGGTGACATATGACAAGGGGAAAAATTAACCACTAAAACAGTAAATCACTTAGTGATACTTTACCTATTCCACCCAACTTCTGTTGCACATCTCTTTCTAAAGTTACTAAAATTGTTCTCTGTGTTCTTTGTTTCCTCTGTGTTGTGTATGCATAGCGACTGATTTGGGAGTCCTCCAAATACGAAGTGGGGTAGCTTTTTTAACATTACACTTGACCAGCTATTTATATTACTATTTTTGCCCACTGTTGCCAAATATGCACTTCTTTTCACTGGTACTTTATAATGAGAAAAAAGAGTATCCTGTTAGAGCCAACAACCCAAGAATCATGAGAAACCATCATTATTGTCAAAGTAGAAAGAACAAACAAGCATGAGAAACTTGTGCCTTTGTCATGTGGAAACAAAGCTAATTGAAGAAAGTATAGGAATAATGCAAAAAGTTGAAGAGAGTCATATTATTTTGAGGAATTTTCCTCCATTTTGTACTAAAAGTATTGTATCTATCCCAGCATCTTCTCTGATCCTCTGCAATAAAAAAATACAGATAGCAATATATATATATATTCTTGGAGGAGTCTGCAGTCAACCATATGCATTAAGCAAAACAGCTAGTCCCATACTGCTGGAAAACATGTGAATGCCGGGAATCAGCTGCTGCTTTCTTACCTTTTACTTACTTAAAATGAAACTATTTTGAATCTATTAACCAATGTGTGTGCGGCAATTGTTTGCTTTGTCTAGAAGACTGCTTGTGTGTATAAAATGAAGAAGGACAGCAAGCTTCCACCTCTTGTACTGGAGCAATGTACACTTTGGAAAGGCTCGTGAGGAATTTATCAATTCAGAGGCAGGAAGTAGGCTATAAGTAATGATCATTTCACAGGTGAAAATTAATCTGGAACAAGAGCAGGCATGAATTTAAAGTAGATTCTTTATAATATGGTGATTAGGCCATGCACGAGCCCTTGTTTACGCGACAGCTTATTCTGGAATAAGTAATCCTGATTTGGCATACCAGTTTATATGTATCACAGAAGATTTTCTCATTTTTCATATGTGCCATATTGTAATACGTGTCTGCTGACTTTGCTTGACTGGTTTGTATACTCAGATCAAGCACTTGTGTTTTGTGAAGATCTTTGCTCAAACAACAGCTCTACATTTATGTAAATTGCAGTTGTGAATACACTATACTTTCAGAAAACAGGTGGTCAAACCGCATATTTAGGTAATGAAGATTAATTACTGACCAGCTCGGAAAATTCAGTTTAAGAAAGATGTCAGAGGTAGAGATAGAAAGCCTGCTCTCCTGTGTGGTGTTCATTTTCCTTAACTTAAAGACCAACAACTCAATATTTCATTAATTCTGTGCTCCAACTTCTGCAGCGAATGAGTCAGGAATTCAACAGGCAACCGCCTCCTTTGTGTACAGCCCTGATACCCCACCAAGCCACACTGGAATAATAAGCTCATGAGCACAAGCTGGCCAAACTGCTGTCACACATGCAGCTTTAGTTCTGTTCGTTCTTAACTCAGAGAGCTTGTATTTGCGATCGTGGCAATATTTTTTCATATAACAGCAAAATGTAAGGCCAGTGAAGAAGTAGAGAGTTATTTCTATGATATATGTAAATTTTTGGTCCTTAGGCCTGGCTCAGCTCATAGATGATTGACATTCAGTAGCTGTCAACTTTGTAGTCCCTGACAGGAAGCTAAATCTGAGATCTTTGGCTGTTCGGTTTACTGAAAAACTTAAACCAATGGAATAGGAATCAAAGTTGTCAGTTCTCACTGCTCCCCTCCAAAAGTCTGTTCCTTCTTTCTTCTTTTACAGCTGCCACCCAGGATTTAGGAATCCAGACGCTGCTTCCATGGCCATCCAAATCTCTATTGCACTGGAGTGTTATTACAGATGTGCACATCAGTATACAGTTGTCTTTTGTGACGAAGATCTTGTGCGCGTGAGCAATGCCAGTACTGTCCTCTGGTGTGTGGATTTTCAAGCATCCATGAAAAGAGGGATATTTGGGTTTGTGAGTTTCTTAGGTCAAAAAAAAACAAACAAACCAACTCAAAAGACGGACAGTTGCACTTACTATTCTGCATACATCTTAATATATAAATACATAAATGAAGCTACAGAGTTTGAAGCCAGCATAGCTGCACTTAGAACAGATCAGATTGAAAGGGATCTCATGAACAGCATTTGTAGTCCACTGAAATTAAGAAAATATGGGCAGGTGTGGACAAGATAATTTCCAGGGCCGACTGCATCAAGCCAGCCCTTCAAAACCAAAGTTGTTATTAGGGGGCAAGTTGTGCTGCGCTTTCAACCTAGCGCTAGTTGAAATCCAACTAGCTTCTGGACTTGAGAGCAAAAAGCCGAATTTCTCAACTTCCTCAAATTGTGTATAAAGCTTAGGCTTGTAGACCAAGGGACCTGACCCCCATTTTATTGTGATTCCATATACTTCAGTGCCCACAGAAGACAGCCAAGCATTTACAAATGCTGGTGACTGCAAGAGAGAAGATCAAGTTAAGTCGCAGACAACCTTAAGAGGTAACTTAATAGCTAATAGTAAATACCTGCTGGTGTGCTTATAGAACTCATACTTTTTTATGAAAGGACATAGCATCAATAAATACAATTAACATTATGCAGCAAAAGTAGAGCAAAGAAATCAAAACTCATTCCTTTTGTCAATTCATTTCACTTGAGACAAATTGGTGGAAGTTAGGATGGCTCAGAGAACTGAACTAATATATTTGACATTGAGGAAAATAAAAACCCCTATTTTTATCTGAACTCTTCAGTAGAGTGAATGGAAAAATATTAGTAAAACCCAACACATAGCTCAAGGTCTTAGAGCAGAGGCATACTCTTTTGAACCCTGTAAGATGGAAGATTAATGCTTGGTAAGAATGGGTTCAGAAATTCAGTGTTTCCTTAGTAAACACATTTTCTTAATAAATGCCTCGTGGAGGAAAAGACAGACTATAGAGGACTTGCTTAGTGATAGGTTTCAAATATAACTACAGGAATTCTTTGCTAGCAGTTTCCTTGCCAGCATCTAGATCTCTTGACAATAGCACTATAATGATACTACTAAGGTTAGCTATTAAGGTTGTCTGTGACTTACCTTGATCTTCTCTCTTGCAGTCATCAGTATCTATAGATTTCTTGGCTGTCTTCTGTGTGCACTGAAGTATACGGAATGAAATCATTTGAGGTTAGTCTGAAATGGGAAAATGGCCTGTTGTTGGCAGTTTGTCCTTACTCTTAAACAATGTTCAGCACTGGATAAACTTGTTGAACTGCCTCTACTACCAACACCAATGTTTGACAGCAGATAATATGTCTAACAGAGATCAAGCCTTTGTTTTAATTCTTTGTCATTGGAACTCTTCATTCAATTTCCACATTGGTATCTCATGGGAAGAATTATTCCTCTCTTTCTGTACATACTGAGAGAAAAAGATCCAAAGCTGACCTGTTTTTTTTTTTTCCTGTAAAATTTAAGACTTTCACTTATGATTAGTTCAGATGCATTATTATTATCTTTACATTGACTGTTTACTTTGACTGTGTTAAAGCTCAGTGTTCTTGGCTTCATAGTTTAGAGTGCATCTACGCCCAAATGCACATCTCCTTTCAAGTTGAAGCTCATATATTTGCCCCAAAACTTTAAAAAATGCTTCCATAGCCTCTTGTTCAGATACTGTTAATAGGACATTGAGAAGAGTTTCTGTCATTAGCTTCAGTACTTTTGATTTCCACATTAGTGAAAAAAGGTTAATAAATAGTTAAAAGGTTAATAAAGGTTTTTTCCAGCAGTGAAAAAAGGTTAATAAATCTGCTTAGCCCAGCTTTTTCATAGTCCTTTCATAAAAGACATAGTGTTTTAAGAAGCAAGTACACCTACTCACCTGTGCGTGTAACTGCATTGGGAAATGAAGGAAAACCACTGTCTCTTGTTTTCCATCTAAACTGTGTGTTGATGGCTACTACTCCTTTCCTCCATTGTCTGCATTGATTCCTCTGCGTGCAAATATGCTCTTACTCACTCCAAACATTCACGTATTTTACACTAAACATTTCACTTGCTGTTGCCTAACACTTTTTATGTGCATAAATTGACTCATTCAGAAGCACCACCCTATTTGACACCTGCATACATGTTAAAGGAGCATAAACTGGATTTCACTGTATGTGGAAGAATCCTTGCCAATGAGTGAGGTAGGTGAGGAAACTTAATTGTGCAATAAACCACTCCAGTTGAGCATGAGGTCACCTCCAGTCCATATTGTACCAGCAAAACCCCACTTCAAGCAAAGATATGGTTTAACCCAAGGTGGGACCTGGGCCCAGGCACTTTCAGGCGCTCGGAGGCTGGTCTGGCAGTGGGAACACAAGCTCTGGAAACGCGAGGGTCAGCGGAGCGCGGTGCCGTCGGGCAGTTTTGCAGCTGTGCCGCGGGCGCTGTACAACCATGAGGCAAAGCTGCCGCGCCTGCGCTCTGCCAGCCAGGCAGGCCAGCACGGCCGCCCGGCGGCAAGCGGGGCTTGGCCATCGCTGTGAAGGTTACTGCATGGCCGTCCTGGGTGCAGGCGGCTCTGCCCCAGAGCGGGCCGTGAGGGTGAGGGCCGTGGCCGAGGGCCAGGCTGCAGCCGTGTGTGCGAGAGCCGCCCCATGGGCCAGCGGTGCAGCAAGGGCCATGTTTCCCCGCGTCGCTAGCTAGGTGGAATGCACATCGTTTCATGCAGAATTGGAGAATTGTTTAGGTTGGAAATTACCTTTAAGATCATCGAGTCCAACCGTTAACCCAACACTGCCAAGGCCACCACTAAACCATGTCCTCAGCGCATGTGAGCGTATATGCCTGTGAGCTTACACTATATGTGTATGAGCTTATACATTTATAAGCTTATATGTGTATGATCTTGTATGTTTATGAGCTTACAGTGGGCCTTGTTTGGATATGCATGAGCATAAGAGAAGAGGTGGACCACTTGGAGTCATCCTTGGGGCTTCAGGGGTGATGAAGGCACCGAGATGCTCCTTGGCTTGATGGTTTGCGTGTGCTGGTGTCGGACACTGAAAATCCAGGTGGGCTCTAGTTTGTGTGCTGTCTTCAACAGCTAGAAATTAAAAACATGGCTGAAAACATGGCCATTAATATGGCAAAATCAGAGAAAGGCTGCAGGGTCTAGCATTTAACTCTACAGATATTCCACTATTTGCTCCAACCTATTTTTTTTTAATACCTTTTTAAAGGTTTTGCTAAACTGCTGAAGTACCACAGAAAAGGATCTTTAATTTAGTATAGATAGCTTATTAAAAATGCTGGGGAAAGCATCGAAGTTATTTTTAACTCTTGCATTTTATAAATGTATGTAATCTTTTATATTATCCACCATGCAGCTGTATTTATATTTGCTGAGTATGATTTGATGTTGAAATTCAAGACTAGACACTTGGAATGTTTTGGTTTTGTTTTTTTTTTTCTTTTAGTATTTCTCTGTTTATGTTAAAAAAAAATGACATAAGAAGCATCAACGGCATCTTTACTGTTTTCCTCGATCAAAATGTGATCAGAAAACTAATTTTTAGAAGCCAAAATTTGGACTGACATGCTTAATTTGAGAACAGTATCTATTACAGTCATAAAAAGTTCAGACATGATATACTTTTCCCACTTATGAGAATTCCTATGTGCTTTCACAGAACCGCAAACGAGTTGTTTTGCCATGCCAGCAAGTGCGTTAGGCAAGGTTTTGTCACAGAGCTTTGCCAAAAGCTCTCTGTAGGGGATAGTAATGAATTTATGGAGTTTTAACTTTCAACAAAGGAAGTTAGTACAATTTGAGGTGAGCGAAGAAGGGAAAAGGTAGCAGGAAGGCCAAGATTGTGAAAGTTTTGAGCTATCAATATGTGTGTGTCAGCTTTCTACTTTTCTAGTTACGGTAAGTAGCTTTTTGTTACAATTGTTTGCCTAAGATACCCCCAAACAGATAACAACAATCCTAGGGGTGTTTTAAGTTTTTACTAGTAAGGAAAAGGTCCTTTTCATGGTTGCTTTCATATCAAGAAATGCTAATTATTGCATGTATGAAACAGTGCAAAACTTCCTTAATACATGTTTCAATCCTTTCAGAAACACTTTGGGAAAATATTCAGGTTCTGAAAGCTGCAATAATAATTTCTAGATCTGTAGTTCAGCACTCTCTAGTCCTGAAAGAAGCCTGATCTGTATTTGGGTTATGTTGTGCCATGCATGGTGATGATGTTCTGAGGTTTCTAAGTGACTGTGAAGAGTTGAGAAATCAAACTGATGATGCAGAAAACGTGCTCAGATTAAGAAATAGTGGATTAGCAAGTGTTTCTCAAGGCATGGAGATAGGATAAACATTTTTTAAAAAAATGGCAATAGTCAGTATTTCATTCAGGAAGAATACTTCTGAACTCTTCCACAAACTCCCTTATTATAAACCAAATTCCTAGAAAACAGTCAGTTTCTGGAGTGTGTATTTCTTTACCAACATGCACAACTAAACCTAGTACAAAACTCTTCCTAAAAAGGTTTTGTCTGGTGTTTGGAAGGTGTAACTTTGTAGGACCTAGAATCAAAGGCTTAGGATTTCAGCTTTTAGTTCTGTCTACATCAATCTTTACCGATAAAAAGGACATAATTGTTAGCAGTTTTCACATTTAGGGGTTACTGTTTGTGAGGCAATGAAGAAAGAATAAGTAAATGTAACTTTTAAGGGTCATTGTACCATTTACCTTTGAATCTAGCTCTCATCTAGAATAGCATTTATGATATAGGGGAAAAATGAAATACAGTGATTGGTTGATTCTGTTACTCTAAGGACATTCTTTGGACATTAGACCCGTGTCCTCTGTATTTCTTTCACTTAATGGTATTGTTGCGAAAGCCATTCAATGGCTGAAGAGATGAGTCAGAGCGCTTTGACGTATTGCGTACTTGGTCTTAAATTACTTCACGTGTTATTGTACCTGCCATATTTAATCAAATCAATGAAGTTATCTGCAATGATACGGTATGAGATTAAGTTAAATAATTTTCTGGGAAGAAGTAGTTAATAGAGGCTTTTGTAACTGAAAGGTACCAGAGGTTAATTTGATCAAACATACACGTGTATGTTGGTTGAATGGCATTTTAGGATGTCGGTTCTTTTCTTTATGAACATGGTTTTGTAAATTCATCCAACTTATCCTCCAGGTTAGCTTTCTTGCAGTTATCCTTATTCTGTTTTATGTTTTCTGTTTTATGGATGCATCACTAAGTTCTTGAAAGATACAAGTGTGTTTATAATGCCTTTAGCAACATTATTTGTAAATGCAGTAAGGATTGATTAAGAGAAGAGCTAGAAGCCAAAGAATTTGAACTGCAGAAGCAAAGACAGTTTGCGCCTCAAAACTAAAGGTTTTGCAGGCATCAGAGATCTTAGTCAAATAAAATTTGCCCAGCATGCATCTCTTTAGAAAAAAGAAAAACGAAACACCAAAAACCAACCAACCAAAAACCATCTCTGTTGTGTCACTCTATTGGTGAGTGTTGAAAAGACATTCTGCATTATTCTGTTTTAATATACCAAAAATCAGATAGACAATATGTATAAATTCAATGTAGCTTTAAAGGAAGCCAACTGCATAGTATTTTATGGATAAAACTATTTAAAGTACAGTAAAGGTAACTTATCTTTAATAGCCCAGGTGCAACTTGAATGTGTACATACTGACGAAATAATTTGTCATGGCTTCTTTTGGTGCATACTGTACTATATATGCAGTAGTAATATGCTGTGCTTTCAAATTAGGTTCATGGACAAATAAGGAAGAGCGCGTTGAACTTTTTGCAAGAGTCCTTAGTCCTGGTGACCTGGCCAGATTCCAAGTTGGCTAATTACATAAGGTTATTTCCTGCTCAGCTCTAGTTTAATAAGGGATGCCATCACTTCCGCTCCTACACTATTGTGTAGTCTTGTCCGCCGTGTAACAGCTGTTGTGCACTGCCCCTGAAAGAGCTGCTTTTCAGTTGTGGGTGTAATTGCTACAGGTCCACGCTAAATTTTGAGGTGGGCTTTTTTGAATCCTTGTGGTTAAAGAAGCAACAGGAGGGGGAAAAAAAACCCTAACCATACTACATCCTTTCATCAGAGAAAACTCAGGTTTAATTTTGGTCCAGAAAAAAAGAGAGCTTCACAGCCATAAAGAAAATTAACCGAGCTATTTTACAAGGTATTTCGTAGAGTTATACAGGGAAGGGGAAATGCCAAATATGCCTAGATAGCAAAAAGCATCTGATTTTTTTGGAAGAAGATAAAAATGAACTGGATTTGCAAGTTAGTATTTCCCTGTCTTATTTCTTTTAAAAGATTTAGAAAACAATGACACAAACTCCCCAGATTTTTTTGTTTTTTATATATCTCTTTTTGTCACTTTATTTTGCAAAGATTTTGATAGAACAATGTGAGCTCTCGTGGTGATAAGATTTTCATTACCGTAGTTGCTAACATTACTGTTGGTGAGGCTGGTGTTTTTCTGGTCAAATAAAACCCAGTAACCTAAGTCTTTTCTAACGTAGGAGTATTTTATTACCTGACTGGAAATATTTAAATGATCTTATTTTTCATTCATTCCAAGGGTCAAAATTACATGGCTATCTGGCCTAAACGGCTGGAAGCTGAAAGCCCTCTAGTACTTAGAGTCCAACATTGGTTCTGAGTATGAGACAGAGCCACGTATATTATAACTGTAAAATGGAATGAGAACACCAATATAGAGGGGACACAGTGAAGAATATTTTTTTGCCTATCTACTTTTAAAGGGTTAATAGTTTAATTGTTTAGAATGAACTGACATTACTCATTGTTAGTGATTGAAATGGTTAGTAAAAACATTACTCTTGTTCACGCTCTGGTCTTTCAGGTGGGAGAAGACATGAAAGAGATGCTGGAGGAGCTACCGAAGGCGAGGTTGAGGTATGAGACCGCTAAAATGGGGTTGGCAGAATAAATCATAGGTTTCTCTATAGGTTAAGGAGAGCAGAAGTGCCCTTTAACAATTGAGGACCGAAAGGAAATAACTCGTAGCTAATTTTGTCTCTTTCACAGTGAGACGTGTGGTAAGAGGAATGCACTTTCCAGTAAGCGTATTTGGTAAGTCGTCTGTAACATAGGCTGGTGCAGAACCTCCTTAGGGAAGGTTTTTAGGCTTTGATAGTATGTGTGAAGTTGCAGTCTGAAGTCTTGCCCATCCTTTCGAAGATCTAATTTTGGCCCTTGTTCAGATCACCTTACTTCCAACCTGTATTTTCTGCAAACACTTACGGCTGTTCTTCTGGGGATTCATTTGCCTCAGCTCCTTTGCAAAGGTTTGGAAGAAAAGTTACCTACGTACTTATTTTCAGCAATTAAACACCATGTCTTACTGGAAGCAACTCAGTGTTGAACACATCAATCCAGTTGCAAAGCTATTACGTTTGGTTTATGTTGTATATAAGCTTATTTGTGCTTTTAAAGATTCCTTGGCCTCTCGTACTTCTAACCTCTTTCATTACAGTGAGGAGAAGCAGATCCTCATTTGACTGCTCCAGGATGACGTAATAAAACCAGGGGTGTAAGTGCGTAAAGGCAGGAGTGATTAGACCTGTTAATGTGCATAAATAGGGGCCATAGAGGGGTAGCATAACCTCTGCGGTGCCGACGAGGATCTGTGATGAGAATAAACCTCCTAAACACAGAGTAATTTCAGCAAAAAGGGTATGCTTTTAACTGGTTTACTCTGTTACCACTTTGGAATGTGATGTTTTAGAACATAGATTGCACATCAAAATCGAATTTTTTATTAAAATTTTTTATTAAAATCAACCTTTATATTTTTTATTAATAGCATGCATTAAATGCTAACTGTTTCTACCCTTCATTGGATGAATGACTAGTCCTGCTCACCTTGCAAAAACTTTGTTATTTTCCCTTCGATGGTAACTTTCTGCTGCTCCTTACGCTGCGTCAAATCTGTCTTAATATATTTTATAATAGTAAACTACATGATTTGCAAACACTACCCCAGGACATCTGTTATCAGAAGTATAGAGTATGCTTTCCAGCCTCCAGTGAATACTGCACAGCCTTTTGAAATGCTTTCAAAGACTTTTCTTTAGGTGGATAAGAAGTTGTGCCCAGAACAGTGTGTGTGACAAGATCAGAGTCTGGAAGTGTTTGTGTGGGTTTCAGCGTTACTCACCGACCTCAGAGTGCGGCCCCACAGACAGCTGAACGGCCGCAAATGAAGGGCTGTGAACCTGTGCTGTGAGGTGGAGAAGAGGGGAACCTCTGAAACTGGCTTTGCCTTTGGGGAGATCGTTACGTGAACTCCACCTATGCAGTCCCGTAGGAATTTTGGGCTTGACCTTCCAGACATTTGTGTGCGGTATGTAAATGGTCCTGGTGACATCGGTGTAATTATTCAAGTGTGTAAGGTTACATGTCTGTAAACATGGAGCTTACTTGATTTTATTTCTGTTTTCTCCCAGCTCAGAAATTAAGTTTATGAATGGATTGGTGGGCGCAGCTAGTTAAAGGAATATCAATGACAGGGTCCATAAGTGTAGCAGAAAAGGCAAAAGGAACTACAAAACAGAACTCTGACATGGGATATTGTTTTGGGTCTTTTTATGGCACTCACGCTGGAAGCCTGATAATAATGCGAAGGCTAACTATATTTGTAATAAGCAAGGATCCTGTTTTTGTAGTATATATGCTACAGTTTGAATTTGCATTTTTTAAAATTGAGAATTACAGCTTTAATATTGCCTGGGGGAGAACAGCCAAATTTGAAAGCTAGGAACCCTTCTGATGGAATAGTTAATCGCTTTGAATGCATCAGTAGCATCCACTAACAACAGCTTCTGTTGAATAAGCATATTAAAACAAAGGAATTGCTAATACATTTTTAAAACCTTAGTAAGTTTTGCAGTAGCAAAACTGATTTGTTTGTGACCAATGGAAAACCAGTAACTTTTAAAACATATTTTGGTATAGAATATAAAATACTATGCATTACCTAAAACTATTTTAAATTGTTGACTGAAGGCCAAATTAACACTCAGTGTAATGAGAAAGACATTGCTCATATTTTGATGTCAAATATATCCCAGCGGTTTAAATTTGGACAGTTGGCTGAACTTTGCGAAGAGAAGAAGTATGTGTTAGGGCCTGTGGTTCTGTATCCAAGTTGATTAAATTCTGTCCTGCTGAGCATTACGGAAAACAAAGATTACATAACATTGTCCAAACATACACACGCCTTTATTTTTTCACAAGATACTACGGTTCAGCTTATTAACAGCAAAAAAAAAAAAAGTATTTAGAATGGTTATTTAGAGTAGTCGTAATAATAATAGACACTAGAATTTAAGTGTTAGAAGCAGAGATATTAATATATATATATATATGTATGTAACAGCCAGTAATTTGATAGGGAATTATCTAAACCCATTGTTTGCTTCCCCTTATAAAATCCTGTTATTTCCTGAGTGACAATATTGTTGTCTTGGAAAATGCATGAGATTTTGATGCATAACATTCTGAGCAAAACAGCTATTTATTGTACTCACACTCGTTCTTATCCCACACTCTTTTTTCAAGACCATTATTAGTAAATTTTGAGGTTAGAGAGGTACTGACCCAATCAAACATGTACAGAGCTTGGCCATCAAGTTAATTAAATACGGGTTAATAACATATTATAAGGAAATCATTGTCCTTATTACAGTTATTAGGTAGTTAGTCAAATTATAGCTTCAAAGGAACGCAGAGCATGGAGAACTCAGGACTAAATTATGCATTTGAACCTTAGGCCAGCTTTTACTGTTGAGACAGTTTGCTGCTAAAAGAAATTGTGTGTCATTGAAATTAAATGCCTTTCTGGGGATGGAAGGTTCCAGTTTTTAATGAAATTACGGAGTGTGGTGTAGTGAAATGATTAAAATCTGTATTCCGGGAATGTGGCGGACAAAAAAAATCAATAAACGCTAGCAAAACCTTTGCTGCTGGTCCTGAATCCTGGGAATGAAATAAACTAGTACAAAAATAATAATTAAAAACATATCGGCACATTAATGTATTTAGCGTGAGTCTCACGAGACATTATCTTCACTAATTTTTAGCATACATTTCACTGCGTAATGAGCAGCTTGCTTTTCTCCTGTCCGTATTAGGCAGCATTTTTGCCCTTCCCCCCCGTGTTCCTGCATCGCAATCATTGTGCTCGCACTTATTATGTTACAAATGACCGAGGTAAGGCTGACATTCTCATCGCATGCGAAAAGAGCTCGCCTGCCAAGCTTTTTTTTTCCCCCCTAATGAAGCAGCTTTGTGAAATCTCCCCATGTGTTAATACTAATGAAGATCCTCCAGCACAATTAAAATCACAGCCAGCGGCTGGAGAGGAAACAGAAAACAATGGCATCTTTCTACATACGCGTATTTCTTTATGCTGAGATCAGCTCTATGTAGAAATAATGTTGATTTTTGAAACGCCCGTGCGCAGCGCCTGGCGAGGCTGACGCGCTCTACGTTTTTCAGGAGTTCTGCACGTACGATTTTTAGCAGCTCTCGCTGAAATCATTTGGATTTTCTCCGTTGCGCGGTGGCGGAACTTTGAAGCTGCGGTGCGGCGTTTACCGGGGGCGGGCGCGGCGCGGCCCCTCGGCCCCGGAGCGCACTGTACCCCCCCGCGGCGGAGGCTCCGGGGGGGCGGGGGGAGGGGAGAATGCCATGTGCGCCCCCCGGGGGGGTGGGTCTGGCGGGAAGCGCGGGTTTTACGGCTGTACCGAGAACCCGCACCGGCCGGTTCAGGCGAGGCGAGAACACCGGTGCTTAAAAGATTTTTATTTTTTTTTTTAAATTCCTGTGTCAATAGCTGGTGAATTTTAATACTTCCCCGTAACTTTAACGTGATTCCCCACCCTCGTTGCCGGTTTTACTCGCATTTAATTTCTTTAGTTCTTCTGGAGCGTAAAAGTTGAGCGTTTCTTCGACTGTGAATTCCCGATTTCTTTAAAATGTCTCCTCTGTCGGAAATGGGCCGTCTTTTTTATTATTTTTTTTTTCAGTACGTGGCTATTGTTTGTGTCACAGATTCTTCGTTGCTCTATTATTATTTTTTTTTTCACCTGAACTCGATCCGCAGTGCGAGCATTAGCTGAGGCACGCGGGGCGGCAGCCGCGCTCCCCCCGCCCGTTGCGCGATGGCGCGGGGCGGACTCGCCCCCTCCCGCCGCCGGTTCGAACCGCGACCCGCGCACAACTCTGCGGGACGGACCCGCGGGCGCGGAGGGGCGCGGGGAGGGGGGCGACGCGCGCGCCCCGCCGGCAGCGCGGTGTTGGCCCGGCTGACGTCATCCCGGGGGTGAAGCACAATAACCCGCCGCGGGGACCGGCCCGGACCGCGGCACCTACCGGCCGCCGCCGCGCGCGCGCGCGCACACGCACACACACACACGGCCGCCCGCGCGCGCCCCCGCCCGCGCGAGCCGCGTTACACTCCGGAGAGCGCCGGGAAGGGGCGGCCGCCCGCACACCCCCCGCCCCGGGCCCCGCAGCCGGCAGGCGGACGGCGCGGCCGGACGGTGGAGGTGAGTGCGGGCCGCTGCACCCGCGGGGAGAGCTCTCCGTCGGGAGGAACCGCGGGAAGGTGACAGCGCTCTGTCGCGTCGGGGCCGGGGCTTCCTCCTCCGGGCTGCGCCCGCCTCGCCAGCCGCGTCCCCGCCGGCCGCCCCTTTGTTGTGCTGGGCCGGCGGCTAGCGCCCGTGCCGCCGTGGGGCCGGGCCCGGCGGGGCGGGGGGCGGCAGGGGCCGGGGAGGCGGCGGGGCCGTCTCGCTGCGGGACGGGCTGCGTCCCGGTCCGGTTTAAACTTTACTCATGGCCGCGCGCCCGTCGCTGGGCCGGGCGGCGCCGGTCACGTCTCCGCCGCCGGTCGCCCGCAGCCTCCCGGGCGGCGCAGCGGCTCTTTTGTGTGGCGCGGTGCGCTCCGCGCCGGCCCTACCGCCCCTCTGCCCCAGCCCGCCCGCCGCTCCGCTCTCCGCCGCCGGCCGCGGCTGTCAGCCCGGCCTCGCCGCGGCAGCCGGCAGTGCGCGGGCGCGCAGCGGCGCGAGGCGTTCGGCGGGGCCGCGCGGAGCGGAGCGGCCGCTGGGAGGGGGCCGGGGGGTCCCGGCCGCGGCACGCGCCGCCTGTGCACCGCGAGCCCGCGCCTCCGCCTCGGCGGGCGCTGCGCGGCGCGGGTGCGGAGGGGCTCCGCGGGGCGCGGGCGGGTCGCTGCGGGCCCCGCCGCCGTCCTCTTTTGTGCGCGGTGCCGCCTCGGAAAGAGAAGAGCTGCGGCCCCGGGCCGAGTTGTTGAAATTTATCCCTTTGTGTATATTACAGTATCCTCCATTTTTCTGCCCTCTAAACAACGAGCCTTTCGCCATCTTGGGCAAATTTTTATTCCCAAGTCTGTCCGTCTCTTTTCGGGGGGAACGAGTGGAAATCCCGAAAGTCCTTTAGGATAAGACTCAAAGTTTAGGAAATGTTACAGGGACAGACAGTGACGTCACGTAAAGTTTAAGGGGAATTTTTCCAAGAGTGCTTTCCCCCGGAATTCCCGACCCGACGCGCCGTAACCGCCGGTTGGGGAGGAGGGCTCCGGGCAGAGGCTGCACGTTCGGGGGCACCGGGAGCGCCGCCTCGTCTGCGCTCGGCTTTGGGAAGGGCAGAGAAATCGCTGGGCTTTCGGGTCAGCCATCTCCCCCCCGCCCCCCCCCCCCCCCCCCGGTTTTTTTTTTTTTGTCCTGGCCTTTAATGTGTAATACGTAACGCTTGCTTAACTGTTCAGTTGTTTAAAAAAACATTCCGAAGTTCTTAAGTTAAATAGCGAATCCTCTGGAGATTTGCATTATTTTTGTTTCCAGAAAGCGGTAATCTGAGGTGAAGTTTACATGAAACACTGGGTACAGAATCTTCCCTGAGGAGTAAACAGTTTCTGCTTGGGATGAGGAACGTGGAAATACACGGTTGTTCCATTTTTAAATGACAGATTCGGGGGGCGTAATTGGAAGCAATAAACTTATTAAGCTATATCGTTAAAAGGTTCCGCTTGGAAGTACCTATACGTATGTTACATGTGGTTTGGGTTGTGTTCCAGATACTATATAATATGGGTGGCAAAACGCAGTTACTACACCGAACTCATTTAAATAAAAAAAAAATCTCTCTCTACCTCTGGCTATAAGCTCTGTGTCAGCTGTTGTGAAAAGGGAAACAACAAAAGATACTGTTCTGTTAATTTACTTCTCAGTTGCGCCTTTTTTTTTTTTTTTTAAATCTCATAAAAGTTTTTCTGGTCACATGATATGGCTTAGTGGAACACAGGGTATTTGATAAGGAATAACTACTGTAGGTGAAGTTCTGTTTTTCCATTCTTTTTCCTATACTCGTCTTACTTGGTGCGTATTTACAGTCACACTAATGAGAACATGAAACTGCCTGTATTTAATTTGCATTTTCTTTGTCTTCGGAGTTGGGAAAAACATTGACAACAGTTAATATAGAAAGTAATAGGAATAGCTGTTAGTACATCCAGACTTTTCTTATCTCTGAGTATTGAATGATGTACCTAAAGTGTCCTTAAGGTGATGTTGGGACAAATGTCAGATACTTACCTCGAGGGGGGGTGTGTGGTTTGTTTTCGTTTTTTTTTTTTTTTTTGTTTTGTTTTTTTTGAAAAGAATCAGAAAGTGCGGTTGAATTGAGTATTTGCCAGCTATGTGAGTATTAGGTAGATGAAAATGTTTTAGTAGTTGAAAGCACGTACAACAGATGGTTCTAAATTATACATGCAACAAAGGTCTAGAAGATTTGACAGATTATGGATGGTGAGCAACAGAAGATAAGTAGTTTCAAAAAATGATAGTATAATTGACGTCTCGTACCTATAACAAACTACGCACACGTCTTTGACACAATGCTGCAAAATCAATAAACTACATAATATTAAGAAAATGGTAGCCAAGGTCATTCTTGTGAAGTGTGCATAGAGGAAGCATTAGGAGTTGTGAAGGTCTCTCTTTGACTTTCAAGAAATTTTATGTTCACTTCAAGCAGGGGATATTTGATTAATTGTAGATGGTACTACCAATTCCTTGCAAGCAACGGAGTATTAATATTGGGTTGTGATAAAATTTTTCATAAATAGAACTCTTGGGAGAGTAAAAAATTTCTTCAGAGGATCAGGCAATGTTCCCTTTTCATTACTGACCCAAAGTCTGTTCTGAGTGGCACAAAAGGTTTTGTGACTAATGTATATTGAAAATAAACTGGAATCGTGGTACTGGTATTTCTCACCCTGTGTGTGGTTTTGTGTTTTTTTTTTTTTTTTTTTTTTTTTTTTAACTGAAACCCACTGTGCAGGGTTCCGTACAAGTTATTTGTTCCCACAAAAAGTAATTGTTTTTAAGATTCAGTTTTGTAGATTATTGTAGGTTGTTAATAACAATATAAAATTATTGTTAGGGGAAAGATAACTAAATACATGCTTTGTACCTTTTGGTAGGAAATAATCGATTTTCATGAACGTGTAATAAAGTGCTTTGCATTTTCAAGAGATTAGCAGTATTTTTATATTATGGAGGGAATTAGCATTGGTTGACCGCTGCAGTATGTTCGTTTAATCTTTATACTGACCTTATGATAAGAAGGAAAGTGCTACAAGACTGATATTTTTGTCTTTTGGGGTGACACTGAAAATGCAGATAAGAAAGTAAGTCTTTCTTTCTAGTCCTGTCGCCCTTTTTCTCGTTTTCTTTGTTTGCATGTTTATTATAGAACTGCAGTGTAAAGGAGCAGCTGTTTTGCAAAACATCCTGATGTGTTGCTTTTTCTTATGGGAGTGCATAACTGTTCCTTCTGATGCATCGACCTGACAGCTGGGTGATTTCATGGAACTGCTAAGAAGCCATTAGTGGCGTCATTGAATTGAAACAGAACAGTCACTCCCAGCCTGAGCTGCAGTTGTTAGTGTCTTTGTTGCTACTTTTCTGTTCCCACACAAGATGTGGAATATCACAGTTGTAAAGCAGAGGAACTCTGTGCTCTCTGTCGTGTCTCCCTGGGTTAGGGAAAGGAGGCGTAAGTACCTGACTGCTTCTAGTTTTATAATGTTCTTATAATGGCATATTTGGGATTGAGAGATCTGGGCTGTTGGGAGGTAGACTTAGCGCAACCAAAAATGCAATTTGCTACACACGCACACTGACACAGTAGGGGCACCCCACAGTTCTGATCGCTTCCCTTCGATCCCTCCCCCCAGTCCCTAGCACAGGTATCTTTAAGTGAAAACATTTTTTTTTTATTAAATCAGCAAACTTCATTCATTGTAATGAAAGATTACAGGAGAGTGGCACTTTGTGCTTTCGTCACTTAGATAATTTGGCCCAACGAAGATTCCCAGAGTCTACCATTTTTCTGCCAAATGCGGTTCAACTTTTCAGTTAATTTTATTTTACTACAGTACGTTTAGTAAGTTACGTCATACCACATCATAAACTACTTTGTGATCGTAAACTGCCATCAGAAGAGACACTGACACAGGTGGCAAGGACAGCAGTGGGTTTTGTCATTTTTTGGGTAGTTGGAAGTTTGCGGTGAAGATAACATGCAGAATTCAAAATTTATGTGGGGATGGTCTTCCCCACTGCATCAAAGAAGGAAATAAAAGGTCCTCTTTCTGACTGACATTTATGCTTTTTAAAAATTTTTGCTTATACTGCTACATTTTTACTTTAAAGCTGTTTTTATTGTACTCTTTCTGTGTAATGGTAGAATGAAAGTGCATCTTTAAGGGAGTGGTAGGGGTTTGGAGTTCTTCCCTGCTTACTCTTTACTATGGGGAACAGAAACAAGGGTACTGTCTTAGTAAGATTAAATAGATCCTCCTCTATGCCCCTTCCCCAGTTTCTGCCTACTTACTAAAAAAAAAAAAAGGGGGTGGGGGTAAGGCAACAAACAAAGGAGTCACCAGAAGATTTGCATAAGGAAAATAGTAGGTTCACATTTTTTCTTATTTGTGTTTCTTAGTACTTTTACGAAGGTGAGAATGTATTAATTTCACTGTTACACAGATAAGGACTCTGATATACAGAAGGATTTGGTCTTTTACCAACATCACAAGAAGTTGATGGTAGAAAAATTAGTAAAATAGTGAAAAAATAGTAAAAACTCACTGATTTTACAGTATCATCTCGATTTTTATTTCTTTTTTTGGGATGGAAGAGAAATTGTGATTTATTTTATCGCAGTATTAGCATTTAATAAGACCACCAGGTGAAAGAAACGCTCTTGGAGAGTGGAGAAGTCTTATGCTTGTTTCAGTTTTTTCATGCAGCAACAAGGGAAGGAGGATTCAGGGTTTTTCCCTGCTTAGTTCAACAGAGTTAATTTATGCATTTGACAAAATTCCTAATACCGGTTTATTCACTTTTTATACGAGTGTTTGAGTGTTTTTCAGATGGGTGGGGAAAAGGCAAGTATTAGCGAAAGCATGCGTTTTTGAACCTCACCTAGTGACAGATGCTCTCTCAGACATAGTCCCTGAACGTACTGACTCGGAAAAAGATGTGCTGGGCTTGTCAGCGTTTGGTCCTTTCAGAAGGATGGTCCTTTCAGAAGGATGATGCCTGTTGCCATTAACGTGAAATCTCTCCCATTGCCTTCCTGCTCACACCCTTCGGGGCCTCCTGAATGTCTTGTTTTCTGTCTGTAAAGGATATGAGGCTCTCTTTTCACTTGATGTAGGTCAGGCATTGTAAAGAGCTGAATGGGTTAAGCCTCGGTAGTTTGCAAGAAGAGATTGCAGAGATTTTTCTGGCCCCTGAGGGAGGAATCGCACAAAACCTTAAAATTCAAACTACTAAAACTGTAAAGGCACCGTCTGAAAAACTGGTCTACCTGATGGACTGTTTACGTTCGCAATGGTCCCTTTGAAATCAGGGGGTCTGCTGAGCATAAAAACTTGTCCCAGGTAAGGTTTGCCATATAAAACCTCGTTCAAAAGGTAGGTTTAGAAATAACGCGGTGACCGTCAGATAATGTTTTCTTTTTGGAGCCTCACACAGAACTTCCTTCTGCTCTGGAGTTGTTGGAAGGGATAATGAAGAATTTTTGAGTTTTGAATAATGGAGAACCCTACCAGTGTTTTCTTGCAAATTACAGGAAGTGTAGATTTTCTTTAGAATATTTATTAAATACGGTGATTTAAAGGCACAAAATGCTCTGCCTAGCTGTTCTTGAGCTTGAAGCTCAGTTGTGAGACTGTTGGGTGAGAAGCTAAAACTTTGAAATCTTCTAGGGAGTGTTTTTTCCTTCACTTTGGGTACATAGCTAACTTTTTTGGATTATGACCCTATTTATTAATCGATTTATATTAATTAATTACTGTTTTTGTGACGCTGAAAGATTCTTTAATAAACAATGCATTACGTTTTATCAGATACTTATTTCAGAACAGTGGTGTGTGGTGTTCATATACAACCAGCAAAATAACCCCACAACCCCCTCCTCAGCCCGCAGTTTTTTCTTGTACAAAAGAAAACCAGTTTGACAAAAATTATTGCAGTGGTCCATCAGACGCACAGGGACATAATTGTTGGGATTTTGCCCCGTTTTCTGTTGTTGTGCTTTTCCACAAGCGTGCGCTCATTAATCACAGACTCCGTATTCCTGCTGAGGGCAGAGGTTCGTCACACTGGCAGCAGTTTGGTGTAAAGAACAGCGTCCTGGAGCTCGTAATGTGCTAGCGCATAAATAAATCTAAGGTCTTTGTATGCAAACCCTGGAGGTTAATACTGTATAATGCGATGTCCTGTCGCTGCTGTTATGATGGATGCTTGTGCGCGTTGGAAGCTGGCTGGCGGCCCCGCGGCCAGTTGGGGCTGTGGTCTGGTGGCCGCAGCGGAGGGGCGCTGGCCGGCCGAGGCGCTGCCCTCTCCGCTGGGGAGAGGGGGTGCCTTTTTTCTTCTTTTTATCTTTAGGCTGGGAGATCGTTGTTGTATTGCCTGAGCTGTTATAGGAAAGTTCCAGAGATTGACAACCCCTGCTGTGATAATGGACTTAGTGCACCAAACGCTGATAGTTTGGTCCTGTTTGTTCTGAAGCTTACTGCTATTTGTATCCTTAACAGAACTAACATGTAGAACAAGCAAAAACTACTGGGATTTCCCTGTAGAAATAGTGCTGGGATTTGGCTTTAACATGAATTGGTTGCATATTCATAATTTAAGAACAGCTGGTTACAGCAAGCACAGAGTCATTTGCAAGCTATTATAAACCATTCTGCTCACACACGGAGGCTGCGCTGGAGCTTTTTTTATTGATCTACCTGCATTTGAAATCTGGTCACTGCGGCCACAGAGGCCTTTTATTTTAGCTGTGCTTGCATCACAGAGCAGCCTCCGTATTAAATATTTAATTTTAACTAAATGCTGAATAAAATGGTAAACTGTGAGCTTCAAAGAAACAAAGTGTAAGGATGAGCGGTGATGTACGTCCTAAATACAAAATCTTGTGATGTAAAGCTACCTAAAAAGTAACATCAGACAGCCTTTGTAGCCCTTTGGTAGCTTTTGTTGGTCTGAATAAGAAATCTTTGGTAGATTTACCCAAGGTTACCTTGCCAAAACTGTGGTTGCTGAAATTTGTACTTTTCATGCATTGTATGCCTGGTGCTTTTGGAGGAAAACCCAGAAGTATAAAACGTGATTGTATTACACAAAATGATGGTGGCGTAAAATAGTAGTAGGCACAGTCATGCTGAGTATCACAAGGAAAAAAAATGGATGTATTAGAAATTACTGTACTCTTACAGGCTAAGCTTATCTGTTATTTTAATGTGAAAAGTACGTACTTAGAAATATTGGTTAGTAATTGGTTAGTAATATATATCTAAGCTGTGTTAGTAAAGTTGACGTTCCCCCCCCCCCCTTTCAGTTTTGCTTTTCCATTTTAGAAATTAAGTGAGGCATTTCTGCTAGTTTATACACTTAGTTTGATAACTTTGCTATATCCTTGCTTGCCCTAGTGACTGGAACTTCTAAAAGGAGAACTATACTTTTGACTGTAAAAATCAGTTTGAAACATCCTTCGTTCCCTTAGAGGGGGCCCAAAATGCCCACTCCCACACATCTTTTGATCCAGTAAGTTGTAAGATACTACCTCATAACCTGGTATGTAAATAGAAAGTATCTCTGGGGAAAGATGTGAATAAATTCTTACTTTATTTGTATGGATCCAGGAAGATGGGAAGCGACTAAGAAAGGTTCCTTACTGTGTTAGTCAGTTTGTGAGTTAAAAAGATCAGGCATACATGCCTGAAAGAGAGTCTAGTTTTTCAAGCTGTATCAGTTAATTTAATAAAAGATATTATCACTCCCTACAGCTGTGGTCTTTTCTAAGTAGTTACAGCAATTTTTAAAAGGCTGAACTGTAAGAAATGCAAACCAGTATTTTTCCATTGCAGCTCTGCTCATTTTTCATCCTTGGAGTTACCCGTAAGTACCTCACTGCTTCTTTTCAGTGTTGATGAAAGAGCTGGATCAGAGATAATAGTTGAGACTAAAACCGTGTGGTTTAGGAGAAGAATGAGGGAGAAAAGTGAGGCAGAAGAGTGCTCAATATTTAGGTCATTTGGGGACCCAACCTCTACAACAGCTGTAATGCCAGAAACAAATTATTTATAGTACAGTTGTAAGAGCTTTGAGAGCAAGGAGATTTCCTCTGTTGTGTGTTTTTTTTTTTTGTTTTTTTTTTGTTTTGTTTTGTTTTGTTTTTTACTTACCAAGTCCAATGTTAGAAACAATAGAGTTCCATTTTGGCTCTTTCAGGGAAATGACCTTAAGTGGGACTCTAAAAAGTAAATGGATGCTTTTCTCACTGTCCCCCCCAAATAGTCTATTTAGTAATCATTGTCCATTGGACAACAGGAGACATTGATTAAGTTTTTTTTTCATCTTCTTGTTAATATAGACTATGTTAAAAAACTACTTCCCTAAAGAGAGTCTGAGAAATAGGAACAAAGTTGAGATCCAAAGTCTTGATTAAAAAACACAAAATGGTGTAGATTGAAAAATCTATTGAAAAAAATCACAGTAATACATTCCAACAATTCTTTATCTTTCTGGCAACTTAGTAGAGAAAGCAGTCGGATTTAGTCGTACCTTGAATGTACTGCAGAAAGATTTGGAGGATGGGGTTTAAGCAAAGTGGGTGAATGTTTCAACACAAAATAGGGATGTCCCAAACTGCCAGGTCTTTGGCTGGCATACTAGATGCCTTCCATTTGGCAAGTTTATTTGTTTTTCTTTTTTTTTTTGTTGTTTGTTTATTTTTTCTTTTAACTGGCCAACAGCAACCAAATAAAAATAATATTAAAGGGTTTGTATAATTTACTTCTTAATGCATGTAAGAGTGCTAGGAGAAGTAAATTTTAGAAAAGAAGAAAAGGCTTAAGGAAAGAATGTATGCCTGTTATGGCAATAAACTTACTGAAGGTCCTTCAATGTTTGACATTTAACTGTGATATTAGCACTACATTTTTCTGCAGTTGTAACCTTTTTTTGTTTTCTAGGGAGTGCTTTTCAAGCTTTATTTCCCCCCCTAAGGCCTAAACGTATAGCAAGTTGTCTTCAATGAACCAAACATAGTTTTGAACAAGAATAGGAAGTACTGATTCCATAGTTGAGCCCTGTCCAGAGGGTTTAGTTTTGAAGTAGTTTTTTGCGACTGCATGAAGTGTGTTCATGATGCAAAGGAGTAGTCAAAGGGCAGCTGGGGAAGGAGGTAACTCGCTCCTGCTTATTAACATTAACGTTAAGTGCACTAGTAAGTGCAATCAGTTATAAAATGCCCTTTTTCTCGTGGCATTAGGAACTAAAAGGAATTTAGGTAATTACCCTTGTATTTGTATGTGGTAAAGATACAGAGCAGCTTGGAATACTTTCCTTTTTTTTTTTTTTTTTTTTTGAGATGTTTTCTATGTGTCAACCTGTTTCTGATTATCACTGAGGTAGATTTATAATCTTTTGACTCTTGCAGATGCGCCAGTAAATTTTAAGTGTTAACAATTACAATGTTATGGATATACAGCATATTGCAAAGTTTATTGTGTTGATATAAGTGGTTTATACAGAGTAGCATTTAAATGTAGCCTACAGTCTTTTTGCAGTCATGGAAATCAATTATGTATTTTGAGAGATCTATTAATAGTTTAAAGAGTTTGGCATAAAATAGACATGTAGGGGGGACAATCACTTAAAAAATTTCTTTGCCTCTATATGCCTAATTTATGTAAATATTGTAGTTCAGGTATCTTGCGAAGTATTTAAAATAAATGCATCAGCAGTCATCTTAAGGAATGATTTGTGTTGTATTTTGTAGCAGACGTTTGAAATGCAGGTAAGTGGGATCTCTAACACACTTGGTAAAGCTGAGTGTGGTGGTGGTTTTTTTTTTTTTTTTTTTTTTTTGTTTTAATGCTTCATACATTGACCTCAACAGAACTGGCCTGCATTCTATTAATTTTATAAAACTTGGACTGAGGGAAGGGTTTATTCTTCAGTGTTTGTTGTCCCTCTTGCTTCCAGCAACATAGGCAGTAATATAGATAATTTGAGTGCTAGGATAATGAGGTGATGTGTATAAATCTTCATATTCATGATATTATGTTCTGTTGATACACAGAATCTTATTCTTTAGTTTAGCAGCCACTTACAAGTGTCTGTTTCCATACATAATTTGAGTGATTTGTAACTCAATAAATAATTTTTAGTTTTCTGTAAAAGTTTGCTTAAATTTTAAAGAGCTATTTGAGTGCTGAATTTCAAGTCTGTTTATAATAGTCACTTCAGATTTTTTAGGAAAAAAACATGTGCTAACTTGTGGGGGAGACCCATGACAGAGAAGGTGATCCAGAAATAGTATATCAGTATTCCTGGCCAAAAATAGCACCATAAATTGTAATGTGTTGTTTAGTGAGAACTGCTGATTGTGGAAAGTGGTGACAAACACTTAAACTCACAGTTTTTTCAAAGATATTTCAGAAGAATGTTGGAGTTACACAGTATTTGATGTTTAGAAGCAAAAGTTGCATTTTATTATGTTAGGATTTAGTCAGCCTGGAGATGCACAGTGCCCCTGTTTAAATATAGCATTCGACAGATAGTAGATAGTTCTTACTAGCCTAACAGAAAAAAAAAAAAGGAACAGTTTAGAGACATTACCTATGTTATTGAGTTGTTACTTATGATCTTGGAATGTCCAGGATAGAAATAAGATTCATGTAGTGTTTTGGATGTACAGTGATCTTGTACTGTGTTGAAAGGTTTCTCTGGCTTGGTAAGAAGGGATGGTTGCTGGTATGACTCATTGTCACATTTCTTTCATTCATATTTTTCAATTCTAAAGTTTGCGATGGTTTACTTGGAGAAAAAAGTAGGATGACAGGTAAATGACTGGTACTTGTGAGTTGTTTACCTGCCTTACTAGCCATGGAAAGACATTCACAGAATCAGTTAATGCTCATTTTTCATGTCAAAACTGCTAAAACCTAAACTGTTCCTCTGAAAAAAGGGCATAGTGGGTCTTTAATTTTGTGTGTCTGCAATTTCTTGAAAAGACAATTATTTCTTTTGCAATTGGTGTGGTGATTGGGTCTGTGTAGCCCTGAGCCCGTTGGCTGTAGCCTATCCCATTGCAGTGTCATAATAAAAGTTATTACTTGTTTATTGAACAGCCATATTTGTGTTTATGGGCAGAAGAGTGCAAAACTGACTCTAAAATGTTACATTATGTAGGCAAAGGGGCATCAGATTACTTCATGTATATACCCGATTTTGTAAGAAAATTTCACTTTCAGCATGAATTCACCAAACGCTTTATAGATTTTGGTTTACTGAAATCCTGACTTTATTAAATTTTATTCTGAAAAAGCAGCAGCCACGTGCAGATTAAAAGCAAGTTAAGACCTCACGCTAGTTAAGACCTTTCAAACAGTGTTTACAAACAACATACTTCACAAGACCCATTTTGATTTCTGCTACTGGCTATCTTGTCTTTACAATGAGTGATGTCAGATTTTTTGATGGCTTGGTTACAATGCAGGATGTTTTTCTTAATAGGACGTGATCCGAAAAGACTGAGTTTATCTGTTAATGGGGAAAAAAAAAAATTGTTACCGTGGTGAAAAACCACCATGCTTATGAAAAGATCAAATTGAACTGGAAGAGTATCAGGAAACTAAGTGGCTGCATGAGATTATTCACTGATGAATCTGGAGTAATGCACATGGAGCAGAGGGAAGCAGGGAGAATAACATGAACCAAACATACACAGTGGTGGGTTCTAAATTAATTACCTGAGAGATGTTGGAGTCATTGCCATGGTTTAACCCTGGCTGGCAACTAGGCAGCATGCAGCTGCTTGCTCACTCCCCCCGGTGGGATGGGGGACAGAATTGGAAGGGTAAAAGTGAGAAAACTCATGGGCTGAGGTGAGACAGTTTAACCGGTAAAGCAAAAGCCACGCACGCAGAGCAAAGCAGGAGTGGAGTTCATTCCTTGCTTCCCATGGCAGGCGGGTGTTCAGCTGTCTCCGGGAAAGCAGGGCTCCACATGCGCAACGGTGACTTGGGCGGACAAACGCCATCACTCCAAACGTCTCCTCTTCCTCCTCCTTCCCCCAGGTCTGTATGCTGAGCGAGATGCCCTGTGGTTTGGAATATCCCCCTGGTCAGCGGGGGTCGGCTGTCCCGGCCGTGTCCAGCTTTCTGTGCCCCCCAGCCCTCGCGGGCAGGGCAGTGCGAGGAGCAGAAAGGGCCCTGACGCTGTGTGAGCGCTGCTCAGCAGGGATGAAGACATCTCTGTATTGTGAACACCGTTTTCAGCACAAATCCAAAACATAGCCCTGTACCAGCTGTTAAGAAGAAAATTAACTCTATCCCAGCCAAGACCAGCACAGTCGTAATGCACAGTTCTGTTACAAACATCAATTCAGCAGCAGTCACAGTGCAAGTTTGACACATTACTGGAAGGAGAAAAAAAAAAGAAAAGGACAAAACAGGGAACATTTAGGATACTACATTAATTCAGGTCACCCTGTCAAGTAGAATAAAAAGCAAATAAAAATGAATGGAATCATCAGTTTTGGAACATTTTCCATATAAGAGTATAGAAGTCTGCAGCTTGGACTATGACCAAGTGCTATAAAGTCATGCTTGGAATAGTAAAGTAAATAGAAGACAATTTTTTGGCATTTCAGGTATGACTGAAATACAATATTGGAACAATTGGAATAACCCAGTGAAACAAAACCCAGTAGTTTGTTAACATAAACCAAGAAGTGTTGCTTTTCACTTGATGTTGGGTTAAATTGTGGAATCGTGGAGAGCAAAATTACAATGCACTTAGAATGATTAGATATGTTAATGGAAGATGCTTTTGTTGGTGGCTGCTGAACGTGGTGATAGAAATGCAGTGTTAGGTTTGTTAAATCTTCATCTGGCTTCTGAGAGAAGGATATATACCTTTATTCTTTCTCAAAATGTTTATTACTTGTGTAGATGGACCTTTATTCTGAATTAGTTGCTGTTAATTTAGTTAATATTTGACGTTTTGTGTCTTTGATAATTTGTTTAGATGGGATAATAAGGATGCCCAGATTACAAAAATTCTTCTAAGATTTAAATGAATATAGAGGTTTCTTCTTGTTTTTATGTGAGGGATTGAAAAGTAATCATCTTTGGTTTGTGATTGTTCACAGTTTTTCAGTCATCGCTGATCATCCTGTCCTTCTGGGGAAGAGGAAATTTTTGTTCTGCTTCTTGAATAAGTTCTCCTAACACCATAGCTGATAAGATGAGCCTCATACATTTCTAAAATAGGCTGGATCTCAAATATTGTCAAAATTGGAAGGGGAGGATTGAAGATAGCACATTCCATACCTAGTCCTTAGTCCTAATGTGTGTATTCTCCATGTGTAAGAAACAGTCTTGAACTAACTGGATGTTGCATTGTCCTTTATATTAAGTATATATTGATGTATGTAGTCCTCTCTCAAGCTAGCTGGAAACATGGGGGAAAAAATCAGATCCTTGTAGTTTGTAGGCCATAACCTGTTGTTGGTTTCAGCAGAGTGAAAACCTAACCAGAAGTTCCAGGATCAGAGGAGAACGGCGTTCAGAAGGAAAAACTGCCCAGGAGATGGCAGAGTCAAAGAACAATGCACAGACCGAAGGAACCCCTTGTATTTTGCCATATTTCACTGGCAGAGACACGATGAAGGTTCGGTCCGGTCAGTATCCTCATTCTGTTTGCTCTTGAGACCATGGCCGAGTATAACTGCGGCTGGGTGGTGCTTACTGAGAGTGCTCTGGATTTCATCTCTGCTGCTTGTGGCAGTTCAGGGCTGAGCTTCTCAGAAAGAAAAAATGGAGAGAAAACAGAAGCTATTTCTGTTTTAAAATAAGCCTGGGACAAGCTCATTTATTATGGTGCCAGATATGCATGAGCAAATAAATGACATGTGTGTATGGCAGTGTATATGTGTGTTCTTATATATGAGGGTGAAAGAAGGATTTTGCTGGATGACAAAAACACAGTTTTTGTGCTGTGCGGATTTTTTTATAAATGGAGAGTTTGATGCTTCAGATAATACTTGTGTGGTTATTTTCACAGACTGGTTTTTGACTTTAGCACAGGGCCTCTAATGGTGTAATTTATGTTTATTAGCATTTTGGAGTACAGAGGGTTTTTTTATTTATTTTTTTTGTGAAATAGCACTTGTACCCTCAGCTGTTGTTTATCCTTTTGGTTTTATTTGTTTTTCCTGATGCCATGTCAGTTGCCATGGGAACAAAAGCAGAACTGGAGAGCCAGCAGCCAGCAACTGAACTGTCTGACTTAGTTTCTCCTTTCCACTGGAACAGATGTTTTAGAGGGGAGGGCAAAGTAAATACTTAAGTTACTCTGGCAACTTTGCTTTACCTTTTTGCAACTCATCTGACTTCGGAAAAAAGCACTTGAGAATTTTTTTTTTGTTACGGACTTGAGGAACAGGCCGTGAGTAGTCAGATTAATGTGTCAGTAGAAGATAGAGTTGAAGAGCTGTTTCATTTTTTTGATTTGACAAGCGATTTCAGGTTTTAAATATGCTGCGTCGTAAATTGTGTATGTTTCCATTACATCCTAAAAATGAACAATTTGGACTCTAGTGCATTTGTCCATAAATGCCTTTCAGTCACTGATTTAGTAAATGTTCGGTAGGTGGAAGTAAAATTCCGTTCAGACCAAACTGCACAGCGGTCTTACAAGCAAATTAACGTATTTTAAACAAATAAAGCATTCTGAAGACCAGTGGCATGCCATTAACACAATTCCTTTGTTTTTGAAACTTTGTGTGAACAAACGTTTGGGCCACGGAGTGGATTCTTAGAGGCCTCAACTGTTAATCCTAGACTAATTTTACTAATTCCTAGAGAACTGACTAAATTGTTATATTGCAAATTTTTAATTTATTATTTAGTTTAAGAGAACATTTTAAAACTCTAGACTGTTTGCTTTGCATTTGAATAATTGTTATATTTGAATATTTCTCTTTGACAACTGGAACTGATCCTTTGTCAGTTTTAGAAAATGTATTTAAACTTTGGATAGTGTGTAGGTGTTTGTGTGTTAGCCTATATAAACATTTAAACATTTGACCAAAGAATTACAAAATACAACCTTTTCAGTGCATAATGCATATTATAGCTAAGGTGTAACTAGTTACATATTAGAGAGTAATTAAAGGACATGCTAGAAAAATAACAAGAAAATCCAGTTGTTCTGTAAATTTGGAATTCTGGATTTGCCTTACAAGTGTTAGAGCCCCAAGCCATCTGAAACAATGTCAGAGGGGCTGGCATGGAATTTTTGCAATGAAGAGAATTTTGAGCAAGACTTCGCAGCATGATAGAATTCTGTTTAAAAAAATGAGTTTGTATTTTTTATGTGCAAGAAGGTCTTTTTACTTAAAGCTTTGTGTCTTAGATGTATTTAAAATATGTTTTTATGAACTTTCTGAAAAGCTCTTAAGTGTTGAACAGAATTTTAGCAATGGGAGTAATGTGAAACTACTAGTAAAAACATGTAAGGTGCATAAATAGGTTAGTTACTTGGACAATACACTTTATTTTAATTGGGAAAAAATGTGATAACAGTGTAGTAAACAACAAAACTGTTACATGAAAAATACCAATTGCTTGTGAATTACAATCTAAAAAAACCCCAAAGACAAACCACAGTATGTGTCAACTCAAAGAATAAGTAGTTGGCATTATATTAAATGTAAATGAAAAATGTCCTATCCTGAAGACGTCACACAATGTTGCAAGTAAGTTGCAGTTAAGTTTGAGCTAATATTTTTGGCTGGAGTAATAAGTAAAAATGTTGAAGCTACTCGTGTCCTGTGGGGCTTCCAGCAGCTGAGGCATAGAGCTTTCATCTGGCTTAGAGAAGGCCTGTGGAAACTTGCACTTAAAAAAGGGTAAAAGAGGCCACCTGCTACGTACAGTATTTGGCCTTCTGGATCACCTGTGAAAGGAGAAGATTAAAACCGCATCACAAACTAGTGTAAGCATGTTACTTTGTTGGTTGGTTTTGTTTTTTTCTGGGTGCAGCAGGTAACCCGGCAGTGCTGCCAATGTGAACAATGTAGTACTAATGAGCAGAGCGTTTTGTGGGGTAATTGCTTTTAAAATAAGAATATCTCAGAATTATACTTATTATGATGTTGCTCCTACAGCACACAATATTATTTTTGAAGACAGAAGCCCAAGTGTATTAATTGTCACAGGCAGGCTTACTGTTAGGTTGGCCATTCTGTACGTGGATATACTGTGTTTAATGACAAGAATGTAAGACAGGGATGAGGAGCAGAATGGAGTCCCCATAATCCAAATGGAAATGCTTAGTGACCTAGTACACGTGCAAGTCTCTGGGGCTGGATGGAGTCCACCCATGGGTAGTGGTGGAGGTGCTCACCAAGCCACTTTCTGTCATTTATCAGCAGACCTGGCTAACTGGGGATGTCGTGGTTGACTGGAGGTTAGCGAATGAGATGCCCATCCACAAGAAGGGCTAGAAAAAGGTTCTGGGGAACCACAGGACTGTCTGGCTGACCTTGGTGCTGAGGAAGGGTATGGATCAGATCATCCTGAGTGCTGACACATGGCAGGTATAGGACAACCAGGCAATCAGGCCCAGTCAGCATGCGTGTATGAAGGGCAGGTCCTCCTTGACTAACCTGATCTCCTTCTGTGACAAGGTGACCAGCTCAGTGGGTGAGGGAAAGGCTGTGGATGTTGTCTACCTGGACTTTAGTAAAGCCTTTGACACTGTTTCCCACGGCATCCCCCTGGAGGAACTGGCTGCTCATGGCTTGGACAGGCATACTCTTGGCTTGGTAAAATGTGGCTAGCCTTGCCCAGAGAGTGGTGATGATTCAGTTGGCAGCTGGTCACAGGTGGTCTTCCCCAGGGCTTGGTACTGGAGTCAGTTCTGTTTCATACCTTTGTCAATGACCTGAACAAGGGGATCGAGTGGTCCCTCAGTCAGTTTGCAGACGACACCAAGTTGGGCGGGAGTGCTGACCTTGAGGGCAGGATGTGTCTACAGAGGGATCTGGACAGGCTGGATGGATGGGACAAGGCCAATGGTGTGAGGTTCACCAAGGCCAAGTGCCGGGTCCTGCCGTTGGGTCACACCAACCCCACACAGGCTTGGGTAAGAGTGTCGGGAGAGCTGCCTGGCTGAGAGGGACCCATGGGAGTTGGTGGACAGCTGACTGAATATGGGCCAGCAATGTGCCCAGGTGGCCAAGAAGGCCAACAGCATCCTGGCCTGTGTCAGGAACAGTGTGGCCAGCAGGACCGGGGCAGTGATGGTCCCCCTGTCCTTGGCACTGGTGAGGCCCCACCTCGAGTGCTGTGTTCAGTTTTGGGCCCCTCACGACAAGACGGACTTTGAGGTGCTGGAGCGTGTCCAGAGAAGGGCAACGGAGCTGGTGAGGGGTCTGGAGCACACGTCTGATGAGGAGTGCCTGAGGGACCTGGGGTTGTTCAGCCTGGAGAAGAGGAGGCTGAGGGGAGACCTTCTCGCTCCCTACAGCTCCCTGAAAGGAGGGGGCAGCGAGGGGGGGTCAGTCTCTGCTCCCAGGGAGCAGGCGATAGGTCTTTTCCGACCTAATAATTCTATGATTATATAGGATACAAATGTGCTTGCTTAGTTGTCATTTGTATTCCTTGACTTGGTGCCTGCATGTGCTAGAAGAAAACTTATGCAGTCTATAGATCTCAGATGACCCCACTGCACAAGTTTACCATTAGATGTAAGGCACGTATCGTAACTCAGATGCAGTTAGATTAAGTCAATACATCTTAATCCTGAATAGATTTTTGTGTGTGCCTACGTTCATAAACAGGCATTGACCTACTGACGCTTAAAGGAGCTAAGCATGTAAAATAGTTTTGCAGAATCTCAGCCTTAGATTAATCAGTGAACTGGGCTTTTCATGATTTCTGTAGTAACATTAATGCTCTTTTAATACCTTTAGTAACTTGTTTTTTTTTTATTCAGAACATAATAATGTATGCTTTTTCTTATCAAAAATTATTTACCAGATTTCAAGTGTCTTCTATTTTAATTACCTGATATGTTATTTACAATGAAAAATGCTTTATTCCACTTACACTGAATCACAGCAGTCAGAAGAATGTAGGCTGTAAAAAAATTTAGGCTGTTTTTTTTTTTTTTGTGGGCAAAATTTTTGATTTTGTTCTTTAAACATAACTACCTTTTCTAGACACAACCGTCAGAGAAAGAAGGCTGCTGATCCAATGAATATGACAGTTTTGAATATGGTAGTGTTTTGTACTCTAAAGTTTGGCTTTGCTGCATGTACAGTGTTCTCATTGTGGTTCTTAATGATGTGATGTACCATCCCAATTAAAAAGCTGCTGGCAGGAGTTAAAAAAAGAAACACACTTTCAAATACTGATTCTACATAATGTAGATTTTTGAGAATCCTTAAATAGTTATTGTCATGGATCCAGAGTCTCGTTAGCCTTGGAGCTGCAGGTTAACTTGTATTTACACACTTTATAGTAAACAGAGATTGAACTCAAATGCTGTTTATGAAACGAAGCAGATAATTTCTGATGAAATTCAACTGCTTCTATAATGCTTCTGTTTACTCCTAATTACGCAGGAGTTCCTTTGTGGCTCTTTCCCTTTTGAGTACCTGTTGTCAGCACAGGTGAAGTTTCATGATCACACGGTGTCTGTTCACCTGGTTGTCCATGTGCCTCTCCATTCCATGCGGTGGCTTGTTTTCCATTCATGTTCAGCCATAATTGAAAGTAGGCTGGATGTTCAAAGGCAAAGATCTACAGTTTTGTGCAAATCAGTCATGGTGTTGAAGATGCAGAGGTGAGACCTGCTGGCTGAGGAAGCGGTGGGCAGCGTTAGTGTTACTTCACCCCTGCCTCGAGCGGTTCTCCGGTTCCTCAGCATGTGCGCACTGTCCAGCAAGCATAGCCACTGTCATCACTGTCCTTGCCAAGTGGCTTGTATTGGGGCTGTATGTCCTGGAGAGGAGATGGTTTATGGCAGTAGGAAAGTGCAGAGGACCGTCATAGGAACACTGCTCACAGGAGAATTTTTCTGCCACCTCAAAAGTAGCATGCGCATAAGGAAACCTGTAGTAACAAGCTTTTGCAAGGTACTTTCTCACGTGTGTTCTGTGCATAATAGAATGGGGATACTGGATCCAAAAGTCTACTTTTTGGATCAAAATTACGTTTTCAGATAAATTTGGTATGATTTCAAGTAAAAATGTTGGTCACTTTTGAGTAACATGAATGGAACGATGTTTACATATGTAACTACAAGCAATAAGCAATCCAATTATTTCTGCTGGTGAAAATACCTTAGAGTCATTCCCATGTGCACATGTAAGTATTTCTTACTGAGGCTGCGGATATGCAAGTCATATTAATTTGCTGTTATCTTTTCATTCCAGTATTATATGAGAGAACAAACATTTGCATTGATGTGTAAAATGAAGACTTGCCTTTATGAAATGCATGTGCATAATACACAGTTTTCCAGAGCTTTCATTTTAGTTGGGGATTTTTCAGAACCAAAGTCTGTGTGCTTAAGTGTCCTGCGAAATGGTCTGTGCTGTAGTGAGCTTGTGGCCAGCTGATGGCAGTTTTGTCAATGAAAGCAGGACTTGCCATTTTATATGGTCAAATGTAAATGAAAACCATAGGGTTTTAAGAAGTGTAGTCATAGCTATTTTTTTAATGCGAGTGAAGCATTTTTTTGTGAGTGTTTTTTTTTTTTTTCAGTACAGTGGACTGGATTTCAATGATGCAATAGATCATACCTGACTCACTTCCATATTGTAAACCAGACCAGCAAGAGTCAGACCTGTTTGTCAGAAATTAAAAAACCTGCACAAATGGTTGCGTTACTGTAATATAAATCACACTGGTTCATGCATGTGGGAATAATTAATTTCTGCTGATGTTAGAAAAGAAGTCATCATTGCTGAAAAACAGGTTTCATTATGTTTTGAATCAGCTAACAGAAGTTAGGTGCCATTAGACCAGTATAAGTTTAACTAATTTTGAACAGCAAAAGTCTAAGATTACAATTTTTATAGGACTTGAGGAGAAGCTTTGTTTTTTAAACAAGACATTTAAGTTCCTTCTTTTTTTTTTTTTTAATGGAACATTTTGCATATAGCAACCAATGAAATAGTCAGAAATCATATCTTTTAAAGAGTGTGGTCTCGGAACGATTAATTCTCAACTTCCCTGTTGCTTGCTTGGTTATTTTTGTGGGCCATCAAGAGGGAGTCAGGGGTCTGGTTACCAGCGGTCTGTAGATCACAAACTCTTAAGCAAATGTGTGAAGTATTGGAACAAATGTATATCTTGACCATATTTACTTCTAGATAAACATTCATTTGTTAATAAAACTATTCCAGAGTGGATTATTACTAATTTGCTTTAATGTTTTTTTTTTTTTTTTTTTGTCTGAGATAATTGGATATTGATTGATACCTAGGGCAATATTTAAAAAATGCTCAGTATTTCTATTACACTCTTGTAAGAAATGCTTTGGACTTCGTTAGTAGCAGAGTTAAATTAGTGCTAAGCAGTGGTGGAAGTCTCATTCCTTAACTCAAGCCTCAGCCTTTAAGAAATGATGACAAGGGTATTCTAGTAAGAAACACTTGATGTATTCGGACCGCAGCTAGCTTGTGGCCTCTTGCCCCGTTGTGCCCTGTAGCGGTCCCTTCCACTCAGGTTTTAGTGCCCTTTCTTTACAGTATTTTCTCTTTCAGTCACTGAGCAGACAACTTTCTTCTGCAGGTTCAGAAGTTATCTTGTCAGCCTTCGTCTTTGCAGAGACCTGAGTCAAAACTGTGTTTTTACCCAAAACTGAAAACTCACAGACCAGAAGAAAGTACTCAGAAGCTTATTTTTGCCCAGAAGTACGGAAGCAGAAGGAAAATAATTTGAAACACAAAGCTGTAGTGATTTTTGAGGCATGCTGTAATCCATGCTGTTGTTTGCTTACCATCAACATCGGAGGCCAGGCCATTGCCATCGGACTAGAAAGATGCTAGGATGACGAATTTAATATGTATGAATGGTTTGAAGTAAAAAAATTATGACTACTAGTTCCTTATTTTTAGACTCTTGGTCTGGGTATATAATTCACCTTTTTCTTTTTTTTTTTTTTCTCATGTGTGGCCAAGATTTACATCATCACTTCAGCAAGACTTGGCTCATAGGAGAGGAGAAAGGGGAGTATAGAGAAAACACTGACAGTCCTGGCAGCAGAGTCCCTCACTCCTATCTAATTCTCAATTGTCTTTTAACTAGTAAGAGGTTAAATTGCTAGCTTGCTTTACACTTCCAGCTTCCAGTGATGTCTAGTATTGTTTTGGTGCTGCAACACTATCAGTGTTTGTTCATTGATACCATGGAACTGTGTCTTCCAGTGTTTCCAGAGAAACATCTGTACGCAGTTTCTGCTTCTTTGAACTAGTTGTTATCATAATTCTTTATGCCATAAGAATTACCATTCATAAGTTGTTACCATAGTTCTTTATGCCATTTCACTGTTTGAAATACAGCTGAGTACATGCTGAAGGACAGAGGTGCAGTTTGTCAGAAGCGTATGGTTCTGTGTCTGGCTCTGAGCTCCTCAGTGTGGCAGAGAGGTGGAGATACTGAAGAGTCCAATAAATGGCTGTTAAGATGTTGAAGGATCTGGAGCACCTCTGCTATGAGGAATGGCTGAGGGAGCTGGGGGTGTCCAGCCTGGAGAGGAGAGGGCTCCGGGGGACCTCACCAATGTGCCTGAGTACCTGCAGGGAAGGTGCCAAGAGGACGGAGCCGGGCTCTGTCAGAGGTGCCCAGGGACAGGAGGAGAAGAAGGGCACGCGCGGAAACACGGGGGTTTCCCCCTCAACATTGGGAAACACTTTGTCACTGTGAGGGTGACTGAGTGCTGACACGGTTGGCCCCGGGGGGGTTGGAGATACTTCACCCTTGGAGATACTCCAAAGCCATCTGGGCACAGACCTGAGCAAGGGGGTTGGATGAGATTACCCGACCCCCCTTTCAATCTCACCCACTGTGTGGTTCTGTGTGTCACTTGTTTTATATGTTAGGATGTTTTGTTGAATTGTTGAAACTAATTTTGTGTCAGAATGATACTAGGAGCACATGCAGTCACAAGTTTTGACCAGAAGAGTAGAACATCGCTACAGTCTTGAAGTAACGTATACTAACATTTTGAGGTCTTTAAGTTTCATTGGAATAAGATGCATGAGGATTAAAATACCGTCTACCCAATGTGATCTTTAAAAAGATGACTTTTTGTTGTTCTGTTATTTCTTAGTTTATCCTGTTTTAACAGTTAATCTACAGTGTGGTGAGAGGAGGGCTTCATAGAGGTGTGCCTTAAGGAAACTGACAAGTGTGGAAGGCGCCAAAGGGCTGTTCTTGTCCTGCTGTTATATTATGTTATGAGAGAACTTTGACACAGGGTGATCCCAGTAACTTTTTGATAAACTGGGTGAGTGAGTACAGTGAAACCTGAGCATTATAGGTTAAACTTCTGTTCTTAATGCTGCTTTTCCTCATAATAATAATAATGTCATAAGTTGACAGAATGGAGCTATAGACAAGAAAGTTGTGTATTTTGTTTAGGCGCAGGTAAAGTTGAGTGAAAGTAGTTGTCGCTTTTCAGGGGAAAAACAAAGGGGCTAATTTTAATAACAGAAAAATCAACCCTTCTCCCTCTCCCCTCAGGTTTTGGGTAAGGGAGAACTTGGTGATGTAAATGCATGCAGTAATCCATCAAAGACAGAACTGAAGAACTTGCTACTAAGCTCATAATAAACTAATTACCGAGTCCAACTCAATGTAAATCACTTGTACCTGCTTTTTTTCCTTAACCAGGTGTTGCAGACCTATGGTATAAATGACACTTGGCATAAATTAAGACAGTTCTTACTTTCTCTCTGAGAGAAAGAAAATATTTTCCTCTTACTGGGAGGCATATTTAGTTGTGGCATATCTGTCAATGCTCCTGCAGCGTCTAAGACTTACTCATCTGACTGCTGTCTTGTGTCTGCTTATTGGCTTTCTCGGTGCCTCTGTTCTGCGTGCCATCAGGGAGCCACGTAACTTCTCTATTCCAGCGTTCTGCATGGTAGTCTCAGCTGGGGGGTCTGATTCGCCTTTTAGCTCCGGGGAAATGAACTTTCTGTGGCAGTTCTGTGTTTAGGAAACTCTGCGGAACAGACATCACCTGCCAGTCTGCTGCTTTTCAGGTAACATGTCTTACACCGGTACTTATCGTGTGATATGGTAAATCAGCTGGGTATGCCTGTTGTATGGCTTATGTCAGTCCTTCTCCATTTCTGCAAATATGAAGACATAAAGGGTAATATGTAAACATACCCTGACTTTGAAAATCAGGAAAATCAGTGTTTCCCGTTGTCCTTTGCCTTACTAAAGTTAGCTTACTAATGTCAGTGACTTTTTTTGGTAGTGTAGTAAACTTCAGAAACTAAACAAATACTTAAATTAAAAAAATAAATTTGTCCATAATAACAAACCCATTTTTACATCTTTTGTTAGTTGATTCGAAAAGTAATTCTGCCTTCACTAACATGTAACTAGGAACCATACAGTCTGATGTGTTGTCTTGTAATTGTCACTGTGATTAATAAGAGCAGTGTTCCAGTCTAAATGTGATGGAAGGTCTTTTCCAGCCTAGACAATTCTATAATTCTGTGTAAGCAAATAATATTTGCTACAAGATTTTTAATTTAAATCAAATATTTTACTAAGCACTAAACAAGAATGGAGATGCGATATTTGAATCACAAATGGGGTATTTTATTATCACACCTTCTTCGTATCCTGATACCTTTTTCTTGCGTATTGCTGCTATTTATCTTCTATTACTAGGTGTTTGTTAATGGCATCTCCCGAGGAAGGCTGTGTAACTCAGACTTTAATATGTGCTTCTTCTGTCGTAGCGTAAAAGCAGCAGGCTGTGTGGTTCTCAAGGACAGAATATACGTTGTGAAATACAGACGAGGGAATGTGATATTCCTGTCTAAAGACTATGCGATCCGTAAAATAAGTGTTGCTCTGATCTGTTTTGTGTGACAGCTGTGGGTGCCGGAGCCTGTGGCCGCTATCTCAGAAGAAGCGGCAGGAGCTGTGGGCTGTAGGTGTTTGCCCTCCGGAAGGGTCTGGGGGTGTGTGTGTCTGACGGATGCGTTAGCTGACCTGGTTTATGGGTGGGTGGAAGCTCCTGGCCCCTGCGAGCGGAATATTCCAGCGCCTTAAAGTGTTACACATTCATGCTTAAGGGAGATAATGTTGTCTTGGGAAAGAGTGAATTAGAATTACAAGAGATTATTGTTGTTCCTTAATATATATTTGTAGGTAAAAACTGTCTCCATTTCTGGAATGCTATTGTTGAATTTATTCTTGTTTTTTCTGATGTGCCTATAAAATTTATGTACTGATATATAGTAAATAGTATGATCTTAGCATTATATAAAATTGTTTTTTTTCTGTAAGTGGTTTTGTTCTTCAGTTGCAATAGTCCTCTGCCAAATAAGCTTTCAATTACATTGCACATTACATTTTCCCCCCCCTGCAAATTTCTATTTGTGACTTCTGTTTTATGAAAATACATTATGTCCTACCTGCTTCAGGTCATGTAGCTTCTTGTGTATTTAATCTGAAAAATGATTTTTTTTTTAAATGTGTATTGCACATCAAGAGAACAAGTAACTGTAAAAAGTAACTGTTTCTGCTTCAAAAATACTACTTCTGCATTAGGTGTAAATTAACTCTTCAGTGTCACACAATATGGGTGGTCTTTTTCTCCCATGATATCTCAGGCTTTAAATGGCAGGTGATTGACAGGGAAGATTTACATGAGATATTGTGAAGAAATTGTCTCCTGTGCGGGCGGTGAGCCCCTGGTGCAGATTGCCCTGAGAAGCTGTGGCTGCCCCATCCCTGGGGGTGTTCAAGGCCGGGTTGGACGGGGCTGGGAGCAACCTGGGCTGGGGGGAGGTGGCCCTGCCCGGGGCAGGGGGTGGCACTGGGGGGGCTTTAAGGCCCCTTCCAACCCGAATTGTTCTATGATTCTATGTATGATTCAATGAGACACATATTTGCTAGTGTTTCAGGAAAACATAAATATAAGAATTTCTCTATATTTCCCTGTCTGGTTAATTTTTAGGAGATATATATATTTTTTTTTTTTTTTTTTTACAAGTTGCATCAATTGGTTTTGCTAACAGTCAGGGCAAATTTTAGTCATTGATGTGAAAATACAGAGACAAGATCTGATGCAAAGGATGTTTAAATATAGCTATACTTGATAACGAATTAATTTTCAATTTTGTTTGGTTAAAGTGCTTTATCTTGCAGCTGGTAATTGCTTTTATTAGGGAAGATACAGGCTGTTTCTCTTTGTCACATCAGAGGGAGCCTAAATTTCAAGTTTTAGAGATCAAACCACTTTCTTTGTTAAGGACCTGGGTATAATGTCTTTACATGGAAAGAAGTAGCTTCTTGTTACAGTTTTCAGAATAGGACTCTTGATATTTGCTTGTGTACTTGAGATAATTTAATTTGGAATCAAATCTGTATTTCACACCTCATCTAACCTTGTGTTATCAGGAGATTTCAGTGCTGGGAGACTTAATAAAAGTGACTTTACCTACCTTTTATATATGATGTTTCAACTTTGTGCTGGTGGCGATAGTAAACACATGGCTATCAGCAGTGAGAATTTGCAAAAATTAAAAGAACTTCAAACTATTTGTGTTCACAGTTCTAATAACTATAATAATAATATAAAGAATTGTCACTTCATTCCTGTATGCCCCTTTTCACTTGCATTGTGTTTTTGTTTTTCAGTTAAGTAACCTAATTTATTCATTAAAAAAAAAAAAACAAACCTAACCCAACCAACCAAACCCAGCCTTTCCCTCTTCCTCATAGGTTTGTTTTTTTTCTCCTTTTCTTCTCTTGACTGGCTCTTTTCATCCTGTTTTCTCTCTCTTCCCTAGATAGGTTAGTGTCTGTAATACTGTGCACGTTTCCCTGAATCGTGCAAAATGCAGTGAAGTTTTGTTTGTGACTGGGTTTCTGCCTAATGGGGCAATACGCAAAACAATTACTGTCTCCTTTAGCAGCTACAGGAATGCTGGAGTCACGTCTTCCTTTGCTGGAGCATACAACATTGTAGAGCCAACGAGCAGTCTCAGGGCAGTGGTCAGTCTTTAAACAGAGGAGGATGATAAAGTCCCTCTTAACGTGGTAATACTCAGACTTTCTCTTGTTCAACTCAAAATGGATGTTAAAGGACGAAATGGTGCTTCCTTCACTAGAAGAAAAACTTAATTCTTCTCCCATTTTTCTTTCATCCTCCACTGGCGACGATGGCAGGAAGAGGAACAGCATTGTATTTTTACTGACGGTGTTCCTTTCTTCAGTTTACAGTGGTGTGGTGGTGTTGTTAATCAACATGTCCCCACTTGTTAGGGAATGGCCTTGATATCCTTCTTGTTTGTGAAATGTACGGAAGTGACACACAGGGGAGGTTACAGAGAACGGCCGACGCTTTCCAGTGGTTGCTGATCCCTCTAACCGCTGAGTCAGAGAAAAATTCTGTTGTGTCTGTAGAATGTGGGAGTCGATGAAAACTAATTAAGTGATGCAAAACCCTTTCAGCACTTTTTGACAAGCTTTGCCAAAAGATCGTTTTTTCACAAGTCTTGAATCTTGCTCAAAATAACCTAATCATGATGTAGACCTTCTTGTCATTGCTGACATCATTGCTCTCATCCATCATAACAGTGAAGGGTCCTGATGTGGAAAGGTTCATGGCCGAACAGTGTCTGATGTGTTGACAGAGTTTTGCCAAGCTTTTGTTTCTTCCAAAGAGATGTTTTTTGAGTAGCGGAGTCCAGGAATCTCACCTTGTCATGTCAGGCTGTGCGAAACGGTCAGCAGTGTGAACAAAAAACCATACCTTGGCATTCTGAACTTTTTCACTTTTTAGCTTGAGTTCTGTTTCAGTGAGAGGATAATGATGCTACAAAACTGGCATGTTTTGCAGACACGTTTTACCTGAAAAACGCAAAAAGGACTTAGAAGTCGAATTCTTTTTTTTAATACTACCGAACTAAATAAAGTCTCGGATTGGTAGTTAAGCTTTTGTGGCCTGTTATGCTGAAAGAGAAATAAGCACAAAGGAGGACCCTTTTTGTTCTTCGCACAGCGTATATAGAGATTTTCAGCATTTGGAAATCAGATTATGTGAAATTGCTCTAGCATGAGAATTAACAATATTTTTAAAGTATTTGAAAATGGGCAAAAAAGCAAGTTTAAATCAATGATGATTTAGGGGGAGGATAACAATTCAGAGAACAATAGGACTGTGTCTAGAAGGTGTTTACTTGATCATGATCAGACTGTCTTGCACCGGGGAGGTTTAGATTGGATATTTGGAAAAATATCTTAACCGAAAGGGTGATCAGGTGTCGGAACAGGCTGCCCAGGGAAGTGGTGGAGTCATTGTCCCTGGAGGGATTTAAAAGATGTGGCACTTAGGGACATGGTTTAATGGCAGACATGTCAGTGTTAAGTTTACGGTTGGACTCAATGATCTGGAAGGTCTTCTCCACTCAGGTGGTTCTATGGTTCTACATAAGTGGATCCCTATGCCCAGAGGACGGAATAGGAGAGGTCTCCAGGTGCAGAGATCAAATGACTTGAATAAAAGAATGAAGAGGAACTGTGGGCTAGAAGCCTTAGTCTTGTGTTTTTGGGTCAATTCATAGTTCCCGTGTGCAGCTGGCTGACCCCTTTCTTCCCTCTACAGCAGAGGTACAGTCTGCCTGCAGGAGAGAGCAGGGCTGCAGCTGATCGAAGGGTTTGTGTGGCTTCTGCTTCCGTAGAGAAGCGCTAGCATACTCGCGATAAAAATGTGGCTTCCCCAGTTCAGGAAAATTGTCATAAAAATGTCATAAACTCCCATTTTCTGTGGCTCAAAAGATTATTTCTTAGTACAGTAAAACTGAATTAACCTTTCTTACCTTCATTCTGTTTTTACAAAGTTAAGATGTGGGTAAAGGCCTTCGTTTCCTGCCACTTCTAGAATTTTGCCTAATGTAGGTGAAGAATGCTTTGTTCTTTGAGCACTAATAAAGTAATAGTGCGAGTGAGAAAATGGGGCATTTTTTGGGGAATAGAAGTTACGTTTGTTTTTCTCCTTTCAAATACTTAATGGAATGAGGACTGTACAATTGCAAATGAGTGGAGGAAACAAGAAGATCTTAAAGAAATTTTTGGTCTTAGGCTAAAAGTAAGAGACCCAGTGCAACTTGATATTATTGAAGACTTTTTTTTTTTTTTTTTTTCCACGCTCATTCCCCCCAGCCTGGTTCCTGTCTGGAAGGTGCAGCAGAAGCTGTGCCAGGTTGAAGGACACACAGTTGGCCACGGCAGCTGGTGAGCGTGTCTCTGCTGTACCTTCATCGTCCCATTGAGAGCTGTCCGCTGGGGTGAACCTGCCCTCTCCCGATGGCAGCCTTTTTGTGCAGTGGCTTTGATGATTCTCTTACATTGTTGTTGGACGGGGAATATCCTGATAAGGCCTTGTCTGGAATACAGTGTGTTTCTGTTCCAGAAGGATTATTCGTGTTCAAGAAACTTGAAACTAAAATGGGTGTGAAGAACATACACTAGGATTCTGAGGGTAATTTGGAGACTTGCAGAAGGATTTGAAAGAACTTAAACTGGTTTACTTTAAGAAAATTGGAAACTGAGAGCTTGCGTAGTCTGGCCACAAACTCCAAGAAAAACGGTGTAAAGAACACAAAAATTATAGGATTCAAACAAATGGTAAGCTGGTAAAGAGAAATTCTGGGCTGAAAACCTGAGGAATGTAAAGATGGGAGAAGGAAGCCAAATTTTAAGAGGTGTTTGATCCATTCTGAGAAGGATTGCATGATATGGGATTGGAAGGAAGTAGGTTTGACCCAGGAAGTCTTTTCCAGTCGTGTGCCCTTTTAATATTAGTACAGCAGTTTGTAGAAGGGGTCGGGGGAAGAATTGCAAGCAGGCGAAACCCAACTACATAAAACTTTTAAAAGGAGTTAAACCCAGAACCCAAACTCTTCAGGAAAGCATTTGATTTCTAGTACTTAAATATTCCTCATACTGCCTGATGCCCAGTCCTTGCTACCACTAATGTGCACATTGCTGAAATTTGCTACTGAAATGCTGAGCTCTTGTTGAATTGGCAGCTTCAGAAATCATAAGGGATAATTTTGCCGTGGCAGTTTAAAATTTTTCTGAAACTATCATATATTTGCACAAAACTTGTATTGGTAACTGTCACAGTGGAGATTTTGTTGGTCAATGTTTTGTTTTAAATCCATGTTTTGAATTATTGGTTCTCCGCGTTATTTCATCAAAGGAGATAAAAGCCTTTTAAAAATATTTCTAAAAATAGGTGTGGGTTTTTTTAATCAGCTTACTTTTCTAAAACTGTATTTTAGGGCCATGACATCTCTTTCCTCTTCCTTTCAACTATTCGGGCGGAAGGGTTTTCCAAAAAGCAGATTGTCATGCGTTAGTCTTTAATAGGTATTAATGACTTCTGCGAAGACTTTTAAAACTGTCAGTAATGGCATACCTTGTCTTGCATAGAGGAACTTGCTTCATTTTTTTCAGGTATTTAGGTAAGTTTTAGGGAACAAGCGCCCCCATTTTATCAAATGCTCTTTCTGTTGGGTTTTCAAGAAACACTAGTTACAAATGTTAACAGAGGTATGAAACGGTTTGTCAAGGTTTCTCTAATCTCACTTTTTCAGTCTTCTATAATGCCATAACTTTGTTAGCTCTCTGTCACAGTAAACTTCCAGAGCAGACAAGTCCTGAATTACTAATGAAAACCAGGAAGAACGTAACTTGAAAACTCATGTTCTTTCAAGCTTTGTTTGCAATAATTAAAAATGGCACCAAGTAAATTTTTAAGAGACAGGCATATCTTTTGTAGTATGTTTGCACTGGAGAAGGAAGCAAAGTGCAGTCAAGAAAGAAAACGTCTTGCCTCGTGGCTTTATGAAAATGGTGCACTTTTTGCTGCATTCTGCAGTGCTTTCAGATTGTAAGTTTTGATTTAATTGAGAAGATGCCATTGCCAGAAGGTAAACCAGTTATTCTAGTCTTGCTTAAAAAAACACCTTGCAAAGTGATAACAGTAACAAAGGTGGGAATTCACCCCACCCTGTCTTCCCACTTAAGTCAAACCTTAATTAGCTCCGTTTATATGCCAATACTAAGCACAGGAAACTTCCTTTTTCTTTACTTTGTAAACAATAAGGAAGTATTTAGGGGAAAAAAGATTAGATTACGTTAACGTTTCACAGTTGATAATGCAATTTGAAGATAAAATATGACAGTCTCTCCTGTCCACATTAACTGTCCCATGCCTGCAGTGAGAAGCGATTATTACACCGGTGTCTCTGTGTCGCGCAGTGCAGCGATGAGACGCTGTGCCTGTGCTGGGCTGGTACTGGGAAATACAAACACAAAAGGAAGTCTACAATCTCCTCTTCCAGACACTCTGTTTTCTGTTCTTTTAAATATTCAACTTGCATCTATCTACATTGAGTGTGGAAAATCGGCTGTTTCTGGCCTTTTATTCTCAAATTGCATTAGGATTTTGTTGGTGTTTAAGGATACTTTGTTTTACGCTTTGTAATAATCAGTTCTAAAAACAAATCTAAAAAAGTAAATGACAATAAAATGCCTTTCTGTTGGGCTTTGTTGGTGGAATAACTGTGAGTACTACAAGGGAGAAGAAATTAGTTGCAAGGACTTGTGTTATTGCACAATTAAATGATAAATCCTGAGCTTTCCCTGTTTGTGTGTATGCACAGTTGTGTCAAGGAAGAGAATATTTAGTCTGAAACAATATTCTTTGCTCCTTTTTGATATTTTTTTTTTTTTTATTGGACAGAGAAGTTTGTGTTGTGTAACTTCCTTAAGTTCATGCTACATCATATCTTCCCTGTTGAGTTTTCTGCTTAGTGTAGTATTTGTATAGCTAAGGCAACTGTTTATGGTGTACTTCGTATGCTGGGGCAAAAACAGACTGTGTGCTTTTAATCAGGGAGAAGAAAAATACTGACATATGTAAGGAACATAGAATCTGTAAAAGTAGATGCTTTCTTTGGTTTTGGTTTCAAAATTTTGAAGCTTCAGTCTTGGTGTATACATATCTGCAGCATAATGATTTATATTGGAGTCTTTTTTTTTTTCTTTTACAGTTTATTCTTAAAGCCTTCAGTAAATGTAGAAATGGGGATTCTTCCTTGAGCTTGCTTCTAAACAAAGATTGTATGTGTTAATTTTATATCTGTAGTGCAAACCCATACATGGCCGGCTAATGCAAATCCAGTTTTGAATAAAGCGAACATGAGGCTGGGCTCCAGGGGCAGCAGCAGGCAGTCACGTATGCTGCAGCGGGTATGCCTTCTCGTTGTTCGCTGGTGGTCGCGTTGGACCCGTCACTACGCTGTTAAGTGGATGGTAGAAACGTGGGGCAGGCAGCTGTGAGGTGCTGAGGTGACGAAACCCCACCGCTACCAAAAGGGTGTGCTGTTACCGCTGCCTGAATACTTGTTTTTATTTGGGCCATCTAATCCGTTCTGCTTGTGATGACTGGAATTCTGGCTTTTCTTAACAGAAGTTTAGAAGAGTTTAGAGTCAGTGCTGCTTGCATTAATTGGTAGGGTTTTCTGTTGCGCCCGCTTCGGTGTTGTGCTGGGACGCTGCTTAGGGAGCAGTGCCAGGGGCGTGCGCTGCCCCTGCTCTGTGCTGGCTGGTACCCCAGTGCGGGCGGCGCAGGCGGACGGGGGATGTGGATGTGAGTGTGCACAGGCTGCAGGGCGCTCTGCTGCGGTGCACCTCACTCTCTGTTGCTGCTGGCTTGTCACCAGCGGTAGTGCTGAACTCCTCTGCACCTGACCAACGTTGGGACTGATTTTGGTAGTGTCAAGGTAGAGGGTTTGTTTAGAAGGAGTTGCAACCAGAAGCAGTGGGATGAGAAGGAGGAGTATTTTAAACTCAAGTACTGTCAGTTAAAATTTTTAAAAGGGTAAGGGAATAATTTTGGAAGACGTAGAATCTGGTTCCTGGAAATTTGTACGAGTCTGGGGAGCTGATGGGTTTGCGTGGCTCGGGCAGCATCCCCAGACAGCTGTGGACTGGCCAGCGTGCGAGTCGCTAACGGGGCAGGGGCAGGAGGGCACCGCTGCTCGCGCGCTGAAGGGAAAGGCAGTAAATACTTGGACATTAGCTGCACTGTCTTGTGTGATGTAAGAGGATAGTTGTGTTATTTAGCTTAGTGTAACTTAGCTTAACCTTGGCTGGAAAGTAGTTAAAATAGTCACAGCGGGGATTATAGTGTGGATATACCGTGTCTAGAGGAGAGTCTCTTGCCTCTGAGAATCTATCAAGTAATGTGGTAGACCTGTTTCATTTTTACCCTCGATTTTATGAGTTAGATGTCTTGCTACAATTAAATTTTATACAAAGCAGCCTGAACATTTGGTTTATGATAGCCCAGTTTAAGCTTGTAGGGTACAGACTGTGTGGGTTTCATGGTGGCCCCCACTATGTGTATTTCTTACATTGTCTTATTAACGTTCTTTGTGATATTAAAGTCCTCTACCTTTTCTCCACCACTTCATGTGTTTGCTTATAATATACAAATGTCCAATTAGGTCTTGGAATGTTAACCAAAAAATTATTTTACACCAACTGCTACTTAACGCCTAAATTACACTGTTAAATCCAGGGACTTTGAGTTTTTGATTGGTGCCCATGTTGATGTGTTTGGTTTTTTTTTTTTTTTAAATTTATAGAGTTATTTTAAGAATAAAGTGAATACTCAGGATTGTTAACTATGTCTCTATAAAAATGCTTTGTCTTTAAGAAAAATTCCCTAGCCAAATTCCAATCCTTTCTAACACCCGAGCCTGTAGTATTTCTTTGATGCTGGAGGAGGTGGGGTGTGGTGGGAGGGACATCTTCAGTGTGTAAGTTTCTTCTCCCTTTCAAGGGGAAAATGATTGCTATGCCTATTTTTGAGGTCTTGGACCATTTATTTACTGACTGGGAGAAGTGCTACTAATGTATTGAGGTAGCTTTCTGCAGCAAGTGAACAAAACTCCAAACAACGAAACTTTTAGTCTTTGGAAAGAGAATAAACAGCTTCAGTTAAATATGCTTTTCTTTATTGATGAAGAATGGACTCTGGTCTTTGATTAACTTGTAATTTGTTTATTGTAAATATCTATAGCATATGCGAAAAGGAACCAGGGCAGTGTGTGATGCATTTTCTGCATATTGCATTGTATTTGCATTGGTTTGTTTACCTTAGTAAGAAACGGGAAGTTATATTTGTTCTTAGGTAAATATAATGGACAATTCTTTTTTTGTTCTTAAAAAATTTATTTGCTAAGGTTTACAGCAATTGCATCAAGATGTGCTTCTCCCCCCCCCCCCCCCCCCCCCCCTTGGAGAGTATTAGATACGCAGAACATTTGTCAGTTTAGTGTGTGTTACACAAAATTGTCCAACTGAAGTTAGTTGTGGCTTATCAAATTTGTGTGTATACATCTGGCCAGATTTACTTTCTCAATCTGTAAAATTCTTGGATATGGGCCTTCTCTAAAATCGTGGCTATGTGCAGTTGACACTGGTTGGGAGGAAGAACATTTGACCACTGCATTAGATTAATTCAACCCTAGTGCTAGTTTTATACCTGTGATAGTGAATATACTGCTGAAATTTTCCAGCTGAATGTAGATGTTTTATTTAGCCTAATGAAGGTGTGTGATACTCATATGCTCGTGCTGGGTGATTTGCGTAATATAACACAATATTTTAAAGGATAGCTACACTCACATATTTCTGTTAGGTATTTCAGGAAAGGATGAAGAAATTACCTTATTTATGTACCCCAGCACCTGCTGGTGGATTGCAGAGTTGCCTGTTTTCTGGTGCTTTCCTCTCCTGGTTTTTAATCCCCACATCTCCCAGATGTTTCCTGACACCTCTGCTCATCTATCTCAAACTCTGATTTCATGGTCTGTCACCCTTTTCCAAGCTTAGATTTGACACCCCTCCCACCCCACTCCTTCCCTCGGGTGCAGTCAGCTTCATGCCTCTATTGCCTATGGAGAGGTACTCGCCTGTAGCTCACGTAAGTGTGCAGGTGTGCGAAGTAGGAATCGATGTAGAACGTTGACCTGTAATGACATGAGTATCAGAGTATAGAAGGCTGAACGCTTACACAGGCAGCACATCTTGAGGTCTTCTATGAGTTTTGAAGGTGGACTGAAGTGTTCATTGCACCATTTGAGATTAAAGGCTGACTTTAGTAGGTATTTAGTCAAAGAAAGCTAAGAAAATACGAATGTACTTTGTTGACATATTTTCCATTACTATCTGAAGTAATTTGTACGGTATGAAGCTGTGAGATAGCTCCAGACAGTATGAAGTGATTTTCCTTATGCACATGGCTAATGTTGAAATTTTTTGCTTTGGGAATAATTCCTAACACGTGCAGACTTTGAAGTATTGGAGCCACAGTAAAGCCTATTTTTAAAACTTACCTGGTTTTGCTTGCAGTCATGTAGTCTTTTGTATTACAGTTTCATAAGTACATTTTCCAATTTTTTGCGGAAACTTCTTTGTTTACAGTCTTTTGCGTTTCTAGTAAAGTTGTAGAGGATTTTCCATGTAGTGACCCTTTTGTTGTACTAAGGATAGAGAAGAGATGAGGAAAGACCCTCGCTCCTTGGTTTACCTCCTTGCATCCAGTCAGAGTAGACGAAGTGTAGAGGGAGACAGCAGCAGCTGGTGAAGATGTGTCCAAGCAACAGGTTGTCAGAGAGCATCAGGCTGAATCTACTAAAGATTTTCTCCCAGTCTTTTCTTCTCCTTCGGAAGTGTTACCACGGGGAGCTGAGTACACTATTTTCTGATGCGGTTCAATCTTTATAGGGATCTCGGTAACTTTGCTATAGAGAAACTTTTCCTGGTCATGGGAGAATGTTCAGGGCTGAGGACATGGTGAGCGTGTGGTGTGCTCTGCCTGCCTGCCTGGAGGGCAGTTGGGTATCATGTCTTGCAAATGCAAGCTGGAACTTCACGAGCTGCTTTCACTGTCCTGGACTCTATCGAACCTCTAACGTTTTTCCAAAGGCTCAGGTTCTGGTGAGCTCTTCAATGCCTTCGGGACTGATACCAAAACCAAAACTTAGCAGTGCCACAGCTAAACATGTAGTCAGAACGTATGTGCAAATTTATAACAGGCAGTAAGTACTTGAGCTTCAGCTAATACTGGAAATAGCATGTTTCCAACTTAGAAGAACAAATATGACTTTGTTTTCTACTTTCTGAAGGACGTTACAGGGTTCTAGTCAGCCAGCAGGATCTTTGAGAGTAGCAAAACACATACTTTCTTAAGCTTTTCCTCTCTTGAATGCTTTGCTCCCACTTTTTAAATGGTGTGGTTACTGTGTCATATCTCCTTTCATCACTTCTTTCTTTCTTGTTTCTGGTCTCATAGGTTGGGGCTTTTTTTGGTGTTTTCAAAGCATGGCAGTAGAGTAGAGAAGGGAAACAGTGATGTTTTGATTCTCCTTGGGAGAGCAAATGTGATTCCTTTCCTGTATAGGTTGATGATGTTGCCACTGACTATTATGAGGAATGATTTGTTCCCGGCTGTCCTGTGACAAGGGAGAGAAATACCTATTGTTTTCCTGGCAGGCAGGGAGTGTAGTTTGACAGTAGTGGCCATAACAAACAAAAAAAGTAGTTGTTGGTATTAATGCCCACGTGTTTGCAGGTTGTAATTTAAAATTAAATTTAAAAAAACTAAAAAATGTCAATTTTTCTACACATTTTTTTTTTTTAAAAAGCGTTCAGTGTAAAAATAAAAGTCCAAAACCACAAAAATACCCACCCTGAAATGCCATTTTACCCTAGCGTTTTTTGATATTAGGCAGTTACACATATTTGCTCAGTTAAAATTTTCTATCCATGTAGCTGAAGAGAGCATCTAAATGCTTTATCTAGCAAGTATGTGTTTAATGCTACAGAAGGTATTTTTAAAGGATCGTACTGTAAAATTTCACTGACTCTTTACTAGTCTTCAGTGGAAAAAAAAATCATTGGACAACCCCAACAAAACCTGATTTCTACTACTATAGCAAGTAACATTTTCCTGAAATAGTTGTATTCCAAATGTTGCATCTCTTATGCTGTTTTCTATTTCTTATACAGTGGGTATGAATTATGTGTTTAGAAAAATTTGAGCTACGCAGGGAAAAAAAAAAAACGGGAAGAAAACAATCCAAAGGAGTGTTAAAAAAATATGTTTAGTTTTAAATTTTCAGTGAAATATGTGTGGATTTTATATTGACATAGAGGTGCTTCTGAATTCTCGTAGCATGAAGAGGATTTGAAATCCTCATGCTGGAGAGAGAGGGTATCAGTAAAGGACTGAAACTCTGGTTCCGTATAAACAAAATTGAAAATCCCCATTGTTTTCTGCGAGGCCAGAGTTCTTTTTGCATTTTAGCAGAAAGATTCCTTTAACTTACTGTGTACATCAAAGGGGAACACGTTGTACTGTATCATTCACAATTTGGTGAGGGTAAAATGGGTATGTGTATTTAAACAGCTGGTTGCAAACAAGGAGAGTGTGAATACATAACACTTAGCTTAAACGATTCTTGTTTTAATGGCTTCGTATCTGGCTGTGGGAAACAAAGTGTTTTCAGTACACTGGAAATACTTCACAGACGTGGTTTTTTTTTGTTGTTGTTTTGGTTTTTTTTTTTTTTGTTTTTTTTAGGAAATTTTACTGTTTTGTTTGATGTGCCTTTCTTTGTCCTTGTAAAAGTTACTTGATGAAAGGATGGCTCAGCTGATCATTAATTGTTTTCTGTTTGCAGGTTGCAGAACAGCAATGTCACAGAACTGACGGCATTCATCACAGTAAGTAACCCATAGCAGTAAGCATGCCAATAGTTATCTGAGAAGCATGAATCATACAGGAAAAGGACAGTGTTGTGTACTGCATGGTTTAGTGCTAAATTTGGCATCCAGGTCCTGATTTCAGCAATACATTGAGCACAGGCATAACTAAGACTTTTAGATTCTTAGTCCACATGTGCAGTTACTTTTGTGACTTCAGGCTTAACTATTCACAGACTCACAGAATGGTCAGGGTTGGAAAGGACCTCTGGAGATCATCTAGTCCAACCCCCTTAATTGAGTAGGTCTTTAACAACTAATGTCCATAACAACACTGTTATCATTCTTTCTGGATTTCTTTGTATGTAGGCTTGAAATACAAATATGATAGAATGTAATTTTAGTGTGTTGCACATCTTCATTATACGTTTAGTAGTTGTCATGTCTGACGGTATATAGTTTAGGGAATATGTAAAATGAATTGAGAGATTGTGCTGAGAGTTTTCATTTCAGAATCTAGTTTAGCAACTTTGGAAAGTATTTTAAATAGAGAATGTGTGTCATTTTGCTACATGATGAGCATGAATTGTTTTATTAATAGATAGTTTACTTAGGAAATTAAGAATTTTGCATTCACAGCAGTTTGCTTGGTTTTTTTCAAGACAACTAAAGAAAAAAAAGTGTTTGTGTCCTACTCCAGTACTCTGCTTTAGACGAAGTTAATAGTGAAAACGAGAAGAGATTTAAACAGAAAGTGTGACTGGCTTTGCTTAGCTCACAGATGCAACTTTCAGGCATGCTTTTTAACTTTTATTGGACTTACTGTCTGTCAGGTACATAAAGAGAAGACAATCTGAAATAGATTTGAAAGGATTTGTCAAGTTTATTATTTCGGTGCTCGTCATATTAACCATCAATTCTTCGTACACTTGTGATAATATAGCCTGGCAGTAGCAAATAACATGCTTAAATTTGTAAAGACTTATTGTGAGTTTATGTTCTGTAGTGAGTTATGTTGGCTAACAGGAGCCTTGTTTAGATCCCAGACATGATATGGTGTGATACAGTGGAGTCTTATGTTTCAGTAGCGACCTTTGTGCCCTCATCCCAGAGGTAACTTTACAATCAGTAAAGATAAAATTTGCACTGACAATAGGAAAAAAAAAAAGGCTAAATCAATCATTTTTGCATGCTGATTAAGATTGAATTTAAAATGCTCGGGTTTTAGAAGTACTTCAAGTGTACAGTTGCACGCTTTCTGTACAACATGGAAAGAGATGTGACATGTGACTTAATACAGTATTTATGGGAATGGTAAGAACACCAACGTGTGCTGAATTGAAAGAACAAATAGGTTCATATGGAGAGAGCAGGTCTATTAAATAGAAGGAATCAAGTAAATGAAAGGTCAAAAGCACAGTTTTCTGGTGAACACGTTGCTTGACAGGCAGCCGTGTGAGAGCAGGTAAGGGCGGGAGGTAAGACAGCCTGTTATTTCAAAGCAAGGAGCAGCAATCTGAGCCAATTTAAAAAAAAAAAAAGGGCAGAAAGAGGAAAGTCCAGAAAGAGGAAAGTCCATAGGTAATTTGCAATAATAGACAAAAATAGGAAGACTGTATCTAGGATTTAGAGTCTATTGCAGGCGTCGGACATTGTGAAACTTTCTGTAATACAGTGGTATACTGCCAGCTTCCGTAGGGTGAGCCAGTTTGAATGAAAAAGCTTTCTTCTTATAAAAGCTGAACCCTGTTGTTTTTTTGTTAATGAGGTGACTTTTTTTTTTTCCTGAGACATACAGAAGCTGACAGGCTGCAACCTTCCCAGCCTCCCTGTGTCTGAAGAAAGACGTTGACACTTCCTAGAAGAAGCTTCCGGTTTTGCAGGGGGTAGGGGAATGTAGTATCTAGTTAGCTTTAAACATTATTTGTCTCTTGGGCTTAAAAAAGCCAAACCTGATAACTTTCTGACTTGTAAAATCTTGTTTAAAAAAAAATTACATTAGACCTTTTCCTTGGGAAGGAGATGCAATCCCATTGAGAACACAGATACATAGAAATATGAAAACAACCATTGCGCAAGTGAAAATTTCTCTCTGACTTTTCTGCACACTCAAGTGTTACGAGGGTTTCTTCCTCCTCAATGTTTTGGGAGTTATTACCCACAAAAAAGTCTAGATCCTGCTGTGAGGGGCAGTTTTCCCTAGACCTGTAACCACAGAAGGAGATCTGCGAGCTGGCTGCAGCTGACCTGTGTTACTCCGTGGAACTGTTAGGATGAATACTGAACAAAAAAGTGCTTTACTCAGTAGAATGAGAAGAATGCTTCTTAAATGGTCAAGTTGATTTTTCTCACTTTAAATATGCAGTGGGAGAGGAACAGGAGGAATTTATAGAAGATTTGTGCTTTTTGCTCAGTTTTCCTGCCAGCTCTAAAAATGCAAGGGAAATAATACCCAGGTGTAGATCTCTTTCTCTCAACAAGCTTATTTTTAAGGCCTATTGTTTGTACTAACTCAGTGTACCAGTTTATTCTACTTGTGTGTTTATGGACAACTATAAGTTACTGAATCCTTTTGTGAGGGATGAAAAATGTCAAATCTCTGAAAAAGAAGAAAAAAACCACATCCTTAGTCATCTCTAACACTTTTATGGGTACAGGCAATTCTTTAGCCTACAGAACTTACTTTCTTTGTAAGGATGCAGTAACAACCCTTCCATCCAAACAAAAAAAAGGCACTTCAGTATGTGTTCTGTTGTAACAAATGGGTTGCTCAAGGGAGAGCCTGAAAAGATTAGGAAAAATGGCAAGTAATATTTCCTTGTACTTTGTAAGTTGTGGGTGGGTGTTTTTTTTTTTTTTTTTTTCTGTTGCTGTTTTAGATAAGAGTTTCTTGAGGATACTGATTTCTCCTCCCAAAATACAAAATTCTCTTAATTCCTAATGATGGTTCTTTATTTGTTCCAAAATGTGGTGGTGGTGGATTCTAACAGTACCACTTTACCTGGGGAGACAGAAATAACATAGAATATTGATGCAGTACTAGAAAGTTATGCAGATAATACTCTCTAAAAATTTTCTATATGGTTGTAACTAAACAATTTATTAATGGCTATAATTGAACAAGTTATTTAAAAGTAAAAGGTCAGCTGAACAGAAGTCTGAACAAAACCTTCAAGAGAGTGAATGTAAAATTAAGAAGAGAGGCCCCAGAATTTGACCAAAATTGTGATGACAAGTTGTGTTCTTGAGAGATGTTGCCATTACAAAAATACTAGAGTTGGTGAATACTGCAGTTAGCAGAACGATCTTTGTCAGTGAGATCTGCACTTAAGATTTTCCATTTTTGGGGGGGAGGGTGGTGGAGAAAAAAGAAATCTTAAGCAAAAAAGATGAAGTTGTTAAAGGGTTCATAAATCATGCTTTTTACAGAAAGCGGAAGTAATGATTTGACAAGTTTTGAAAACTACTCAGTTTCTTTTCAGAGTATGCCTTGGCCTACTGCGAATTGATGACTAGGAGTGTGAAGGTGAACAACAACAAAAAAAGTGTTTGAGTTTTTTCGCTGTCAGACCCAGGAAGGATTTTGTATACTTGAATTACTGGTTTTAAAATATAGAAGCAAATTACCAGGAAAAGCACTTCCTTTACATGAAATTTAAGTGTGTGCAAATAGTAGCCTGTTTGCAAACTAAATAAAAACACAGCAGACTTGCAGAAACATGCACCTTAGGCAAACATCTTGCTTTTTTTTTAAAAAAAAACCAAACGTACTTTTTTTATCACTTGTCAGCTGGTATGTTTCAGAACAAAAGAAATTGCACAAAAAATGTGATTGTTGAACTGTAAGTGAAATTTGACAAGTCTGTGAACTGGCAACTAATGAGAAACTATTGATAACAAATTGGAATATACTGTAGAGAGAGGTAAGGGGGAAAGAAAGAAGAAAAATTTGGTGAACTTGGGTTAACAAAACTAGTTCTGTGATTTTATGACAATTTGAGTGTATTGTTAGCTCCCTCCCCCCAACTTTTCCCATTCCTCTCATTAGAACTCAGCTTAAGCATCTAGTTACATAGCAGTGTTTGCCTTTTTTCATCATGTAAATACTCAAAAGAATGCCGAGAATTCGTGTGAAGCTGCATATGGCTGTGGAAAAGCAATCTTTTTTTACTGTTCCCCCAAAACTATTCTGGGGCCTACAGTACAGGAAGGACACGGAGCTGTTGGAGCGGGGCCAGAGGAGGCCCTGGAGATGCTGGGAGGACAGGCTGGAAGAGGTGGGGGGGTTCAGCCTGGAGAAGGGAAGGCTCTGGGGAGATCTCAGAGCCCCTTCCAGTGCCTAAAGGGGCTCCAGGAGAGCTGGGGAGGGACTCTTGATGCGGGAGGGGAGCCATGGGATGAGGGAGAACAGTTTAACACAGGGCGCAGGGTGCCCCGAGAAGCTGTGGCTGCCCCATCCCTGGAGTTGTTCAAGGCCAGGTTGTACAGGGCTTGGAGCAACCTGGGCTGGGGGGAGGTGTCCCTGCCCAGGGCAGGGGGGTGGTTGGAACTAGGTGATCTTCAAGGTCCCTTCCAACCCAAATCATTCTGTGATTCGATGAAAACACGCTGTTGATTGCTTGTAGTAATAGTATTTTAAAAGTAGCAGTTTGTTTGTTTGACAGTGTAGGTGGATGTACAGTTGGCAAGCTTAGAAAAAAATATAAAAGCTTTCAAAACAGCCCATCCCCCAAAGAACGTGAGAATTTAGTTTCTTCATACGTGTGTAACACCTGCAGATTTAATTATATCTTTACTTCAGTGTAATAACAACAATTAACATTGACTAAGAAACTAAAAATAATACGATTTTAAGTTTTATGTGCTTGCAGTAATTATACAGAGTGTAAATAAAAGGCAGAAGGCAATTATGCCCTTTTTTCTCCTTATTTTTGCATAGTTATATTTAGAAAATCATCTAATTAAAAATTGACATAAAAGTAGTTTATTGTTGTATGTATCTGATTTGTCTGCAAATATGTTCATTGTGTGTACATGTATGTGCTTGCTTGTATGTCTATGTTTAGATTTACTTATCAAGGAAACCAATTTAACACACTTGATAATTATGGAAGTACAATTACAAAATTACTGGAAGTTTCAAGGAAAGAATAAACAAACTGCATATTTCTCTGCAGAATACTTAGTTTTATTGCAGTTTTCTCTTAAACTAACAGACTACATTTGATGTGTTATATTTTATGATAGGAAGGCAGTTTTAAAAGAACAAAACAAACCAAACCGACTACTGATGCAACTTCTGCAGGAGTTACTCCCAACTGTTTTAATGCTGCTGCTGTAAACCAGATTTAATAATGGTTATTTGCTGAAAGGGTTAAAGAGCAGATTTTGATTATGTATTGTCAATCCATGATTAGCATCTGTTAGGAGGAATAAGTGGTTTATTAAGCTTTACTGTACAGATGGCAACTGGAGGAGCTCAGATGTAAATTGAATTTTTGGTAGTATTGCTGTATTGTTAAGACCAGTTGGTTTTATCTTTGTGATAGCAATGATCCGTTTGTACAAAAATTGCTTTTGTTGTTAACAGTTACTTCAAAAGTTTAAAAGTTCAGAAATCTTTCAAAGTACATGTGATCAGATAAGAGTTTTCACTTTGTTTGCTTTGGCTTTCTTGTAGAAAGAAGTATTCTTGGCATTTAAATACGAAGCTTTGTCTGCTTATGGGAAATGAGAAATATTTTTTTCTAACTAAATTTCAGTCTTACTATACGGTAGCTCTGTAATTTAGATGTTTAGGTTAAGAAGACATTTATAGCAAACCATTGAAAAGATAATTTTCCATATGTAAGTTGATGCAACCTTATTGTTTGAATCTAAGTCTTCAGGGGTTTTTCTGCTGGTAGCTAATCTGAGTGTTGTGTTCCTGTTTCAACTAGAAAGCTGCTTTTGGTAGGACTTCACCAGTTCACCACAGGAAAGCTCCAGAAAGTGTGGTCTGGTTGAGGGTTACAAGTTGGAGGAGGGAGGCATATTGTATGTGGGGTTTTTTGTGTGCTGTTAGCAGAATTCATAATATTACTGTGAATCATTTGAGATTTGATTTTGTTCTTAAAGTCTTAAAAATCCTTAGGCAAAACTGCATTTGCTTTGTTTAATTTCTTTTCTGATTTTAAGGTAAGTAGCAAATCCTGGGGTAATAAGGAAAACTTGAATAGTGGAATCGAGTCAAAACTGAGAAGGCAACTGGGATCCTTAAGTAAACAATGAGAGTTCTTTTATTTTTAACTTGACAAGTGGAAAAGCTTACATGTGTATTTTGTGGGAAACTGATGTGAAAACAGAACGTCTCGGTGATGGGGGGCGGTGTACTGATCAGGATCTCCCTTCACCCGCGTGCGAGCAGCACAAGGCCTTGGCTTGTAGCTCTGTCCATCCATTGCCTGTAGCATCGGTAGTCAGTAAACGTTTACTAATTTATCTCAACAGTGGGTGAACGAAAGATTTTTTCCAGAAGCGTTTGCCTGGCAGGAGCGGTTGGGGGCAGTAGCTGGAAGGCGCTTGTGGTGTCGGTGGGCGGCAGGCTGGGCCAGGTCCTTCCGGCACCGCTGTGGCGGGACGGGGCGACTGCGTCATGGCATGCATGAGCATCCGTGCAGGCCACACTCTGAGGGGAGCGATTCCCTTTGGCCCTCCTGAGACCACATCTCCCTTGCTGTATCCCAATTTTAGGGTCCCCAGTATGAGGAAGGCAGTGACATACTTTAGTGAGTCCAGTGGTTGGCTACCAAGGGAACAGGGATCAAGAGCGCATGACATAATACACATATGCATGAGAGAATTTGAGGCGATCAGCCTTGAGGAGGCTCAGGGAAGCTAATGGTTATCTTGAGCTGCCTAAAGGCTGTTAGAGAGAAGGAAAGTCAGGTTCTTCTCGGGTGTGTACATTGAAAAGAGAAGAGACAAAAGACACAAATGATGTGAAGGGAAAATTTAATTGGATAAAAGGGAAAAATTCCAGAGAATGACAAACTTCACAAGCCGGCAATGTGCGCTGGCAGCCCAGCGAGCCCCCGGCATCCCGGGCTGCATCCCCAGCAGCGTGGCCAGCGGGGCGAGGGGGGTATTGTGCCCCTCTGCTGCGCTTTGGGGAGGCCCCCCTGCAGTACTGCCTCCAGCTCGGGGGATCCCCACAGCAGAAGGACATGGACCTGGTGGAGTGGGGCCAGAGGAGGCCCCGGAGATGCTGGGAGGGCTGGAGCCCCTCTGCTGGAAGGACAGGCTTGGTAGAGTTGGGGGTTTCAGCCTGGAGAAGAGAAGTCTCCGGGGAGACTTTAGAGCCCCTTCCAGTGCCTAAAGGGGCTCCAGGAGAGCCGGGGAGGGACTCTTGATGAGGGAGGGGAGCGATGGGATGAGGGGGAACAGTTTTATACTGGAAGAGGGAGATTGAGATGAGATCTGAGGAAGAAATTCTCTCCTGTGAGGGTAGTGAGCCGCTGGTGCAGGTTGCCCCGAGAAGCTGTGGCTGCCCCATCCCCGGAGGTGTTCAAGGCCAGGTTGGACGGGGCTTGGAGCAACCTGGGCTGGGGGGAGGTGTCCCTGCCCAGGGCAGGGGTGTTGGCCTCTGAAGGTCCCTTCCAACCCAAACCAGTCTGGGGTTCTATGGAACACTGAAATGGGCACTCAGAGAGCCTGCAAAATCTGCATCTTGTTTACTGGACAAGGCTCTGATCAACTTGATGTAACTTCGAAGTTAACTGTCCTTTGAGCAGAAGATGGGACCAGATGACCTCTGTAAGATCCTTCCAATCTAAACAACTTTGTGATTCTGTCTTAACTAGAATGTTCTTAATAATCTCCTTTTTCTTCTCTGTCTCTTTCGTCCTATGATTTTTAAAGGAGGAAGGTAGAATTAGAAAGAGGTTCCTTTAGAGAATCTCTTTAGAGAAGAGATTCTCTTTCCTTTTTTTCCCAGCTCTAACCTAGATTTTTTTGTTGAATCAGTTTTTATATACATCAAGAGATGCAGAGCCAAGTATAGTTTTGTTGGTTTCAGTGAAGCTGTGATAGTTTATTTTGCATGGTAGTCTGTAATAAGGATCTTACTAGGTGTGTTTTGTTTATTTGGAAAAGAAAAAAATAAATTGACATTGTGTGCATCCACGTTATGTAAATACAGATTTTCAAATGATCAGATGTTTTCTAACTGTTTTCACATGTTTCATCAATATTTGAAAGGTTTTCTTTTTAGGTTTTTGCAAAGGTAATTTATTTTAAAGAAGCCCAGCAATGAAAAGGATGTACAACTTGGAGTTTTACTATTCTTGCACAGAGGATATGAAGAAGTGGTATGTTAGAGCACAGCATAAATGCATATCAGTTTAATAAAGCATGGCCTTAGAGCTTGTAGAAGGGTTATATGTATCATCTGTTTTAGACTTATCACAGAGGTGATGTCAAGGTGAAAGCAGGCTTGCAGAATGGTTGGAAATCATTTGATATTCTGACTCTGAGGCTGTAAATGGCTCTGTGGCAGATGGAGTCTTTGTCAAGGAAGAAAAATGGCAGCTCTGGAACATCATAGATGTTTTTGCTTAGCAGCTCAGCACATAGGCTGTGACCTTCCAGTGTTCAGGAGTTCCTCCTGTGCTTTAATAAATTGTCCTCCACTTTTATTCTGTAAAAGTAGATAAACAGTAGTTGTCATAATTCAGTACTATTTGGGGTATTTCATTATGAAAAAACGTAAGCATGCTTCATTGCCGGATTTTTTAAAAGTAAGCTTTGAAGGATGCTTGCAATTTCTGCATGAAGTGCCAGAAATAGCTTTTAACTAAGCATTGTGTGTTACTGAAAATAAAGGGTGTGTGTGTGTGTGTGTGTGTTTCTGTGCATAGATATGGCTACTCGTACAGCACAACACTAAAACTGTATACGTGAACTGTTAATTCTCTGGAATATGATTTTAAACCACAACAGAGAACACAGTAAACTGGAGTGTTTTAACTTTTAGAATATGTTTGTACTGTGGGCATCTCTGTGTGATTTATTCCAGCAAAATGCCAAATTTTAGACTATATATTGAATAAGCTATTTCTAGTTAGTTCAGAGAGGATAAATATGGTTGATAAATATAGTCTAACTTCTGAGTTCATGTTTTTTCCTTATTGATAAAAATTCACGTATCTCTTAGCACCTGATAGCATCTAATTCTGTGTACTGTTGATATGGTTTCATCTGTGTTCTTTTTATGAGGTTGAGTGTATAGAACAAGGGTTCGCTTTTGTCTGTAGAGTAACTGGTTTCTATATTCTCATTCTTATTAATGAAATTAGTGCCCAGTTGTTGTGAGTTGTGAAGTTTAATGTCTGGTACTTAAGATATATGCACGATTGCCTAGTGTCAACAGTTAGGTATCAGAACCACATATTTAATATGTACAGTAGATATGGATATCTTAGAGTCTTTCTCATTTAATTGTTTGAATTAGGATTACATCCTTTAACAGTTCTCTCTGTTCTTAGGTCCCATATACACTAGTTTGATCCCTAATAAAATCATTTATGTCAGTTGTTGTAGTATATGGCTTCAGGAGCCTATAACATCTTGTAGAAGATGCTCAATTGGACAGTTGACCTATATGACAGGGTAAGAAGTCATTGTTAAAAGTACAAGCATTTCACAACTATCACCTGCCAGCCATACTCTTTAGCCTACTTGACAATTGTTAGAATTATAGAAAGCAATTGCTGTTCATCACAGAGGAAAATGACCCAGCGTTTTCAAGGGTCAAGATTGTTGCATTAGAGTATTTTTCTTCCAAACCCTGGAGGTTGTATAGCCTTTGCTTTTAAAGGTGAGCCCACTATAATTAACTGTGCCTCTATCTGTTTCAGTCGTTTTGAGATGTAACACAGATGGCTTTTTTTGCAGGACAAAAGCTTTGTAATTGAAACAGAAGCATTTTTGATAGTGTGTGATTGAAAATAGACTCCAGACATCTTTTTATTAGGACGTCATAACACACGAATGAGTGTAAGACCGCTTCACGTGACTTACGCCTGGATGTTTATATCTTTAAAAGTGAGAGAAAAGGAAGGAAGAATAAGGCCATGGGTTACATGCTTTCAGCTTTCAAAGCTCTCAATGACATAAGTGCTTGTTAACTTAAAAAGGAAGAATTGGAGCACATATGAAGAGAGTTTATGGAAATTTTTATGCTTTCAGTTACTTACCTAGTTCATTACGTCCAGTATCTTGATGGTATTCTTGCTGGGTTGTATAGCGACAATTTGATATGGCTGGCTCCTGGGATGGTTAAGTCCATTTTCAGACATTTCATTATTTTTTTCTCTATTTTTCCAGTGGTCTCTTGTGCCTTCTGTTTCTTTGGTGTTGTGATGGCCATCATAACTATGAAATGAGTGAATGACTTCCTTATGCCCTCAAGATAAAATGAGAAAATAAATTGCAAATTACTTTCATCTATTCCAAAGGAGTTCTGTATGCAATTTTGGTATACTAAAAGTAACTAATTGGCAGTGTATCTTCATGGAATTAGGGTTTTGGAGTGTTAGTTGAAAAGAAAGGAGAAAACCAAGCGAACACCCCCCACCCCTCCCACCCAAAAAACCCAACTGTACCAAACAAGCCAGCAAACATTTATTTTCTACCTTTTGTGTATTAGTTTTTGTTATGACTTTGGAACTTGCCAACAATAATACTAACTTGATAGTGGCATTATAGTAACAATATCTTATTTGTATTATTTCAATTAAAAACCTTTGTAAATGAGAGCAGTGGAAAAACTTAGTGGGCTGTATTATTAGTTTTAATAGTTTTGGGGTGAATTCAAAACATAGTTTTAATACTGTTGGAGCTAGCGATGTAAATAGGTTGCTCTTTACCTATGGAGTATGCGGCAGCATATATCTCTCAAAACCAAAACATGGTATTAGTATAAGGAGAGAGAAATGTCTTTTAAAATGCTCTTGTAATATTTAAATTCTTATGGTCATCTCTGGGTAGTAGAATAAATAATTCCATTCAGTATTCGTCTCTTTCAGTAAGTGTTTTCTGTAACTGGTATGTATACTGCATGCTTACACATACTGTTACGGAACTTGCTGGGTTGTTTTACTTGGTTTCGTGATGATTTCGCATGTTCATGCAAAGCAATGACACTTTTATTCACGTAATGGTTATAAATTTTCTTCCTGTTTAATCATTAGATAAACATAGAGGAGATTTTAAAAAAATGTGTTGCTCTTGTATTAAATTTTTGTATTAATTGGTGTGCAACTTTAGCTGTGAAAGTATACTTTGTTACAAGTGACACCCCATTTTTATTAGATATTCCTACTGTTTTACAGAGAAAAGAACTCCTTTGTCTCCTTAGCACCCATTGATTTTTCTTTCAAGGCTACGTTAACAATGCTGATAGAACCCGTGCAATTAGAATCTACATTTAGCAATAAGTAGAGAAATACATTTTGTAAAGTAAAGTGTTGTACATACAGTATTAACAAAATATTTTGCAATATTGCTGTACTTAAAGCAGTGAAACCAGGAGGAGGACAAGATACTGAAAGGTCGAGGAAAAATGAGAGAAAGAACAAACGATGCAAAAAGAAAATGACACTGAGGTCTTGGTTTAATACATATGTATTCCAGGTTGATGGCTGATTTCATTAGCAAATCTCATTGTTATGCAATGTCTGTTCTTCTGCAGCAAAATGAATATTGTATTCTCAGAGGGTCTGTGAGTGTGTGTATTTGTATATTATAATGATAGATAAAGAATATATAGTTATAGGTGTTCTACCCTTTTAAAACTTCTGAAAAATCTTTATATTTTCAAAATAATTTTATATTTCAATTTTCCAATAAAACGGTAAATGAATGGTTATTTTTATGGAAAATAGCAGTTTAACACTCCTTCTCTGTCAGTTTCTTTCCCATGTTTGCTGCCTGTGTGATCTTTTCCCCCAAACCTTCAGTTTGACTAAGTAACAGTTAATACTGAATTTACCACATCAAAAATAAAAATTTAACTGTAAGAACATTGGTCTCTAATGTTTTTCTAAATGGCTGACAGTAAAGTATATAAAACAGGGAAACAAACATCATCTCAGTCTCAAATCTCATCAAACTCAAATAACTTTTATTTTATTAGAATATTCTGAAAAATATTGAAAAACTGTATATTGTAAAATACCTCAACCTTATTATGAAATTACACATTATGGTACGTAGCACAATGGGTTCCTTCAGATACTGATGTGCTTTAGTTTCTTTTGTTTCCAAGTTGCTAGCTAAACCTACTGTTTTTGTGATATCAAGATGTTTTGATAATATTCAAAATGAGAAGGAACATATGAAAAGGCTTTGATGCAGATAAATTAAAATGCACTGAAATTATTTAATTCAGGTATTTTTCTATGCTTTTTCAGAATTTATTCCATATATAAACTTTGTGGGGTCTAAATCTAGTAGCAAGTGTATTTAATGCTACTAAATAAATGATAACATGTGTTTTTGCATAGTTTTGTGATTAGTTCTAGGTAATGAGCCCGCATGAAGAATGCTTTTAGACACTGTAGTGGCGTGAAGAATAACCTAGTTTTCTGGGTTTTCATTTGAGTGACTTTTACATGCCTTCAAACAGTTCTGTTCTTATTAGGGTTTTGTTAGAGATGTGTTGAATAATAGTAGAATATGGCTGGCTCTTTCTGAGTGGCAGTTCTGTAGTAGCTACTGTGTTTATTCCAATTCCAAGATACTATTTTAAGGATCAAATTGATAGACAAAGCGTCCATGCATTTGGTAAATAATTCAATGAGGACCAAAGGGCCTTTAAAATGTAGTTAAATCAAGGGCAATATGACCAACAAATGCAACCACAATATGGAGGAGGTAGAACAAAGAGAAGATTGCTGCCTGTCTTTCCCCGTGGGAAAGGGAGCCGCTTTCCCTTTGCATGGGTAGGGCTATAACCGGTGTAAGGACCCAGATTACTGAACGTCAGCTGATGGGTTTTAAAGATTGGTTGGTTTAGGGTTTTCTTGGTGGCAGGAAACTAATTGAAATGAGATAATCTGTCTCTTGCTGCATCTTAATGTTTTCAAATGTGGAGGCCAATTTCAGCAGCCGGTGTTGCGCTGTGTACCAGTGGGACCCAGGAATGGTCAGTGCAGTAGCGCACGTGGGGAAAAAATGATATTGAGGCTTGTGAATGTTGTCAGAATCTGATTTATAGGGACACAAATGGGACTCATTTTGGTATGCCATTGTGTGGAGGGCTCGCGGGAGTAAAATGCTGTTGAGACTTTTGGCACAGGCTGAGCGTGAGGAGGAAAGTTGGTTGTTCGGTGTGTCCATGTTGCGTCGTGTCGCTGTTGCCCCTCCTACATAGTTTAGTTGGAGGTCACTTTTATTAACTTGTTAATTTTTCTTGAGAAAAAGGTGGTTTTAAATTTCTGGTGTCTCACCCCAGTAAATCATTTCTGTAAGTAAGGAATTGTCCCTTTTGTCCCCTCATTTGTCCATGCAGCTAGTGTCAGAGGATTCCAGCTGAAGTTGCCAGAAGCAAAAGACAGACGAATACTGTATGTGAAACTTTAGAAATAAAGTTACTGATTTTTAATGCACTACAGAGATGACTGCAGAGAGTTCATACTCTCCAAAACTGTTGCTGCAGGTTGTATTCACGTGATGCTGGATTTAGGTATTGTGTTTATTTTGATAAATGTTTACTATTTTAAGCAAGTGTTTCTGCTGTGAAGTAATCTGTATTTCTTGCAGCAGTTTTGCTATTTGCATCAAGGTATGATGCAAATTATAGATCTCTGGCTTTGTTGGCATTCACTGGAGGTTGCATAGAGATTACATGTTCTTCTCAGGTGAGTGTAAGCAACGCTCATGGCTTAACTGCTTTTATATTTCCTTATCACAGGGTAAATACGAATTTTTAAATCAAAACTTTGTTTTGGAATAGAGCTACCTGAATGATACAGGTAGTTCTAGATAGACTCAAATCTCTCTTTTGGGGTTGATACTTGTGTGATACAGCGTTGAGAACATTCTTACACTCTGTAGTGGTATGATTTACTTATTTATATTTACAGCTAGACCCATATTCAATACCCATATTTATAGCTATAATTTGCTATGTAGAAACTGATACTCTTTTGTTGTGTGTGGTTTTTTTTTTTAATTTTTTTTTTTTAAAAAGTCTCTCAGACAGATAGTAACTGTTCAGTTGGGCTCCACAGGTTGATGCTGTGCCATTTTATTATGAGGGCAGGTGCTGATGCGTATTTAAGACTTAATTGGAGTAGTGATTTATTGTATCATATGTTTCAGTGCCCTGTTAGGCCTGTTTTATAAACACAGCTTTTTCATGGAGCTGAGGTGTCGGACACCAGTATTTTAGCAGCCCGCAGGATTTCTGTCTGTGAACATGAACTCACTGAACCATTATTCGTGTTCTCTTGCTGACTAACATGGGGGTAGTGGGTTGTAGTTCAGCATATTTAGCTTCTCTAATAGTTGCACTGGTAGAAAACAGATCCCTTTTTAACATCTTGTGCAGACTGTTGTTGGGCTACAGATACAGCCTGTAGTTCAGAAAGTAAGTATGGACCTTCTGTTTGGCTGCTTCCAATGTCCTGTTTTTGTTTCCCTCTCCCTCATTGCTAACTTGATGCAAAACAGCTGTTGCACAGTAAATATTTTTCACATTATGAGCAATATGAATTGAAATAATTTTAGAAAAGTAATCATTTATGAGGTAGTATTTAACATGTAGAACTATTGTACTTCTTCCTGAGTCACTGAAGACTCAAATTCATTGTGGCTGTATTCTAGCGTGCAGATTTTGGGAATTAAGAATAATTCCCAGATTGAGACTTTAGATCATGATCTCCTAAATCTTGCTGAGAGCTTGTTTGCAGTGATAGTAGTACCAAACTTACCCTGATTAAATACAGCATACATTGCTTTTTAAAACTATTTTAAGATTATTGCAAAGTTCTCCATGTCTTTGCAGAAGGCTTTTCTCTTTTGATGGTTTGGTTTGTTACTGTTTTCTTCAGAAAGGCTATATATTGTTTCACAAGGCTGCTCTTTTTGGTAAGATGAGTAACAATAGGAAACCAGATAAATGAAACGTTGAAGTTCTGATGTGGTTTCACTTGAAGAAATGGGTTATATCCAAGTGTTTGATTAGGAAATTGTGGCTGTACTAGTTATAACAAGCACAGCACACAAAAGTCCTGCTTTGGGTGTTGTTTTGGTTGTAGAGATCCCTCTTGTTCGTGTATCTTGCCTTGTTTGGGAGATTGTGATGGCAGAGTAACTCCTTCGTTGGCCCAGGCTGCATCTGCAGTAGCAGGGTTTGCACCCTTTCAATGCACTTGATGGCTTCATCCATTCCTTCCCCCCCATATTTCCTCTAGTCTGCAAATTTTATCTTGTCGCACGATAAAGTTCAAGCCCCTGTGCTGTTGTAGGGCAATGTAGCAGTTTCACTTGCATTGACCTGTTGTGAAATAAGTTGACTGTTACTTATTCCTTAAAGAAATTCTGTCTTCTGTCAGTGGACCAAATACTTTATTCTGGTTGCTTAGCAGTAGCAAGCTTTTTCTTCTGATGCTCAAGGATGTTTTTGTGGGGAGTTGTTGTTTGTTGGGGGTGGTTTTTTATTTTTTTTCTTTTAATTTTTGTAGTAGCCTTGGGCCCTCTTCGGTTCCACTGTGATTTTTAAACTGGAGCTTGTTGAAGTTAATTTTTTTGAAAGATTATAGGTCAGAAACAACTAGCTTTTCTCCCTGGATCAATGCCATGTGTCTACACATATGATTAATTTTTTTTGAGGAGGAAAAGTGTTAGGCAGGTTGTGGGGTTTTTTGTGTGTGTGTGGTTTTTTTTTTATTTTTTTAAGGCATTTGAACTTTTTTGCTTCTAAAACTGTGTTCTGTAAGTTAATTTTGGTATTTTCTGAATATTGTTAGTATATTTCTTTTGATTGTGCTTTTTTGGAGATGAATGCTTAAATTCTGAACACAGTGATTAGCATTTGTTTTTCTCAGTTTCAGGTTTTTCAAGGGTTGATTCGGGTTATCCTTTCATAGGACTTTCTCATACCAAAAAACAACTTTGTGAGCAGTTTGTTCTGGGGAGGGTGTGGAGGGGATGTGTGTACATAAGCATCATTTAAAAGAAAAGTTTTTTTGCTTGGATTAAAAAAGGAAAAGGCGAAGTATGGCATTGATGCCTATGTAATATTGCTGAAAAAATTGCCTTCAGGGTTCAGTGATTTTTATGTTTTCTGGTACCTGGTTGCCTCCTGTAATTAGCAGGGATGCGGGTGTCGCGACACCTGCGGGGCGGCGGGGGCCGGGGAGCCGTCCCGTGCCCCGCTGCCTGCCCCTTTGTTTACCAGGAAATCAAGATGTGTCAACCGCAGGAAGTACTGTTTGACCCGCTCCGACAGTATCTCATTACAATAATTGCTAATCTCTGAATAAGACAGCCATGTTTTGTGTGTAACACGGGGGAGGTTGTGGTAGATTTCAGATGCTTCCTCAAGCACAGCTTTGTAAACGCCTGCTGGAATTTCGTTTTCAGGGTAGCATTTGACAATAGACGGCTGGCGACCTTTGGGCTCAGCAGAGCTCGGGCAGGATAGCATGTGTGCGCTCTTCCTTCTGGACTGAAGAAAAAAAAAAAAGGAAACCAACCCCAAACCCACGGCTTGTTGTTTTGGAGTGCTGTCATTGCTGTGTAGCGACAGGATAATGGCTACCTCCTGATTAAACCACTCTCCACAGTAAGCTGTTCGTGTTCCGTGTCTGTTCTGCTGTTGTGCCAAGCGTTCAGTGCTTTTCCTCTGTGTTTCCTTCCCTCTCCCTCTCCCTCCCTTCCTCCCTCCCTCCTCCCCAGGGTTAATAGTTTGAAATGTTTATAGATTGAAGAAAGAATGTATAGAGTTGCAACTCTCAATCTTTCGATATTTTGAGACAGGCAACTACTGCTTTTTTGTAATGCTTTCTGATAGCAATGATGAGCAAATATATCTGATTTGCATGAGACTGAAAAAAACATTAAAGTCTCTTTAGGTGTTTAGCCAACTGGTATTAACTTTATGAAAAATTCTGATGAATACTCATTGAACAAATACAGTGACATAAAATGCATGTGTTCCATGAACATTCTGAAGTATTGATATTTCATAGCTTTTTTTTTATTACTTGCAGAACCGTTTCATGTCTAACATAAACTGAGTTTTCAAATAAAATGAAATAGCCTTTTTGTCAGCTTTTCTTAAATGCATAGGAAATTTTGTGCAGTTTCTGTGTTTATTATAGTTGATGCATTATTTTTACTTCAAATAATTTCTTGACTCTTGCTGTGAGGACTAGGTGGGTGTGCAGCTATAACTCAGTGCACAGGTCCAGTTTTATTTTGCTCCAGAGTATCAGTCTAACAGATTTCATATTGTAGCGATGGTTGCAGTGCATTTTTGGTCTTACTCTGCTCTGTTAAATGGGTTTACAGTGTTTTTGTGTTTTTTTTTTTTTTTTTTTTTTTAAGGTTGGTCTTATGCTAGTATAAATGGCATAGAATTTGCAATAGCGTTGTACGTACCATGATAAACGCTACTGAAGTTCTATACCAGATAATACCAATGCATGTTCTTGGTTATTTCATGAAAGTTTAAAAAGGTGCTAAGTAAAGTTTAGCAGTTCCAATATACATTCATATTAAAATAATATTATGTTCTTAGTACCAAATACTTCTTGTCCCTTTATTTTTTTTTGTAAGCTAGTTAGAGTATGAAAAAAAAACAACCCTGTAGTGAATTCCTAACCAAAATCATTGTTGGTCTTAAAAATGTCCACTTTTTCTATTATTATATCTTACTATGGAAATAAAATTATGTACAATTTCATTTAGTAACAGTAGGTACCCACTATGTTGACAGATACTGGAACCAAAAATGAAATCTGGAGAAAAATTACGATCCCGTTAAAAGAAATAGATATTTTCATAATAGATAGTTAAAAAAGATATATTGTCAAATTAAACAGCCATTATTAACGAACTTGTAAAGTGGGCAGCATATACAAGAAATCTGTGTTTGTTCACACTGTGAGAGGAAAAAAAAAAGTAGGTGAGGAACACTGTTCCTCCAGCTTAGGGTAGAAAGAGGTTTTTGGAGATGCTTGACCCATTAGTTCACGTGGGTTGTTATATATAGAGAAAAGGGTGTGGACAGTAGAGTGGCTAGAGCATGTACAAACAGGTTTATTTTGAGGGCAACAAAGCAGGAAAAACGTCACAGGGAAGAAAAGAAGAGGGATTCAACCTACATTAATTTGTTAAAGGACTCCGCTTGTCAAGTGGTGGTAAAGACCTTGTATTTGGAAACTCTTGATTTGCATTGTTTTTTCCCCCAAATACTTACGCGTGTATTCTGAGGATTACTGAGGAATGAGTGCCAGTCAGCATTCTCTGTGAAACTATGACCTCTTCATGTTGAGAGCATTAACTGCAAAATAAAGCTTTCATGGGATAGCCTTAGGTTCCTAACGCACGCTGCCTCCCTGAGAGCCCCTTTAACGCTGGCTGTTTAATTTGACAGACTGGTGACCTAGGAGTACTGTTCTATACTAGTCCCTCCTGCGCAACAGGGTTCTGTTAATTTTTTTAACAAAATACTGAATTGTTCCTCTTACTAGATAAAGTTTTACATAATTTCATGTTCTAAATAAGTTACAATAATGCTTAGTATTGACAGTGTCCAAGAAATGTCCCAATTTGGGTGCCAGCAGAGCACGCGTATTGTCTCCCAGCAGGCTTGCCCTCCCTCGCTCTCCAGCTGTCTTCTTGTACTCCTGGTCTGTTCTTTCCAACCTCCTACAATCCTGGTGTTTTAAAAATGTTTCTATTGCTATTTTTAGTCTTTTTGCATACTCTGTCTCTGTGGAGGCTCTTAAACTCGAAGCTGGGTGCCTCGCAGCTGAACTTGGCTCCAAGCTTCAGCTTGGCTTACTTGGCAGAACTGGATTCCTGTAGGAGAGGAGGGACGGCCATGATGGGCGCCGCTGGAGTGCGGGGCTGGTGGGCTGCCTTTGGGTCCGGGTCCGTTCCGCGTGCCGGGGGAGAGGGCCTGCGGGGCAGAAGGATGCAGCTGCCCTGGCTGCACGAGAAGGGCAGGTCCTGGCCCAGGGAGCAGTCGTGGGCCACCACGGGGCACTTCTTGTGGCTGTCCTCCTGCTGCGTGGCGGGAGTTGGGGCTTCCCTCTCCCCCAGCCTCAAAAGGGCCGGAGGTCTATCCATTACTCAGGTACGACCATGATGTACCAGCTTGCCTTTGCAGAGTGCCGTTAAATTCTAAAAGAGTGGTTTATGGGAATACGGTGTATCACTGTTAATCTTTAAATGATTGCCGAGCTTTGCCAAGAAAACAACACCTGATACAGCTAAAGTGGACTCCTGTATTTTAAATAGCATTCTTTAATAATGTAGGAAAATGTAATGTTTAGCATGTGGCTTTGTTAGAAGTCTGAAATCTAGATACATATTCTGACACATACTTTTGTTTTTGTAGATGGAAATAGGGATGGTTTATTATCTTCTTTCGCTCCAGTATGTGGAAATAAAAATGCACCCTGTTGGGTTATTTATTTCTAACCACTTCCTTCAAGTGTGTAAATAACATTGAGATGTCAGATTTGCATCTGCTTGGTTTGTAAGAAGAATACTGTGAATGGAGCCAGCAAGAATAGTCTTCTGACATGGTAATAGCTGCGGTGGCTTCTGTTGAGGCATGGTTTTTCCTTTGTATCTTAAGAACCCCATGATTGTTCCTTCTAGTTACTCTGTTTAGGTAAACTTCAATGGACTTTTTTTTTTTTTAGCTTCATGTGGTTTTTTTAAGCAAAACAAATAAAACAAATGTTCCTTTTTTTTTTTTTTTAAAGATCCTAATGCCTTAAAACTGAAAGAAACAATGAACAATTAACCTATGAAAGATATTTTGGAAATGAGGGTGGATGCCAATGATGAAGCTGACTTAAGTCGATGGCTAGTATAGCACAGATTACTTCCTTCTAGAACTGGTTCTGGGTTTCCAAAGAACTACGTGAGTGAACAACATGAAAATGTGGAAACCACTTACCTGTGTCTCAGCCTTGCTGCCTCAGACTATTAGTGGGAACCATTGCATTCCTACTAGATGATACCACAAGGTGCTTTAAGAGTTCAAAACTGAGGAATTAACATTCCTCGGTGGTAAGTGTTTAGTCACGGTGCCAAAACTCAATGATGTGAGAGGCTGATAGTTTTCTTCGCTATCGTATGGGCTAAAACTAGTCTCCACCGGCACTGGAGAACTGGATGTACGATTTAGATGTTTGGCTTTTTCTCTTTTTCTTTAAATGTAAAACAATATTAATGTTCGAATAATAAGACTGAAGTTTGGTGCTATTCTAAAACAAAATCAGGACCTGGTGCATAACCTGAGGCTGGTACAGATAGACATTCAAAAGATTTGTTTCTCCTGGATGCTTTTCTGGAACTTTGACTTAGTATCCAAGAACTCATTTCTCATCAGAGTATTACGGTTGGTTTAATTTTAGCAATTTTTAAAGGAGTAAAACAGTATCCTACTTCTTTTTTCCCATCCTAACAATTTAAGTAGCAGCTAATGCAGACTCTAGACCATTTATTATAAGGAGTTTGATTAACATCCTTGCCCCTTGTTACTCATTGGAGTACATGAGTTGTTACTATGGTGGTCTGTACGTTTAGGAGTGCTGGGTCACGGAATCCTTTTCTCTGCATCTTTATTCATTGAAAGATTTACAGAGGGGTTAACCCATGAACTAGTTCCGAGTTGGTTACTTTGGCTCACGTGGGGTTTGTAGGCACAAATAGATATCTGGGTTTGTAGTTATGTCTTCCCCAAATTATCTTTCCCTTAGCTTATGCTTTGAAAGTGTAACTGTTTGGATTCACATTGTCTCTGCCTACTCTTTTTTTTTTTTATTAATGTGTTTTTTCCACAACATGAAGCAAAATAATTCCAGGTGAGCAAAATATGTTGTTCATAGTGAGCTTTTTTGAGAGTTTTTGTTTGTGTATGTTAGAGCAGATATATTAGGTTTTACAAAGTTAGCCTTAGTTTTAGTGCCTTCTGTTGTTCTTTGGCAAAGATAGGCAAGGTATTCAAAATATCTTCAAAAAAGGCAAGAAGGAGGACCCAGGGAACTACAGACCAGTTAGTCTCACCTCTGTCCCTGGGAAGGTAATGGAGCGACTCATTCTGGATGTCATCTCCAAACACGTTGAGGAACAGGAAGTTATTGGAAGTGGTCAACATGGATTTACCAAGGGTAAATCATGCTTGGCCAATCTGATAGCTTTCTATGATGTTATAACTGGTTGGCTGGATGAGGGGAGAGTTGTAGATGTCATCTACCTTGACTTTAGTAAGGTTGACACTGTCTCCTGTAACATCCTCATTAGGAAGCTGAGGAAGCACGGGCTAGATGAGGTGACAGTGAGGTGGATTGAGAGTTGGCTGCGGGACAGAACTCAGAGGGTTGTGATCAGCGGCACAGAGTCTAGTCGGAGGCCTGTAACCAGTGGTGTCCCCCAGGGGTCAATACTCGGTCCAATCTTGTTTAATATATTCATTAATGACCTGGATGAGGGGACAGAGTGTATCCTCAGCAAGTTTGCTGATGATACCAAACTGGGTGGGGTGGCTGACACCCCAGAGGGCCGTGCTGCCATCCAGCGTGCCCTGGACGGGCTGGAGAGCTGGGCAGAGAAGAACTTAATGAGGTTCAACCAAAGCAAGTGCAAGGTCCTGCACCTGGGGAGGAAGAATGCTAGGCACCAGTACAGGTTAGGGGCAGACCTGCTGGGAAGTAGCTTGGAGGAGAAGGATCTGGGGGTTGTGGTAGACAGTAAATTATCCATGGCCCAGCAATGTGCCCTTGTCGCCAAAAAGGCCAATGGAATCCTGGGCTGCATAGGGAAGAGTGTGGGCAGTAGGTCGAGGGAGGTCATTCTCCCCCTCTACTCTGCACTGGTGAGGCCACAACTGGAATACTGTGTCCAGTTTTGGGCTCCCCAGTTCAAGAGGGACAGGGAACTGCTGGAGCGAGTCCAGCGAAGGGCAACTAAGATGATGAAGGGATTGGAGCATCTGCCTTATGAGGAAAGGCTGAGAGCGCTGGGACTCTTTAGCCTGGAGAAGAGAAGGCTGAGGGGAGACCTTATTATGGCGTACAAGTATCTAAAGGGTGGGCTGAAGGAGGATGGAGCCAGGCTCTTTTCAGTGGTTCCCAGTGACAGGATGAGGGGCAATGGGCACAAGTTAGAACACAGGAAGTTCCATTCAAATACACGGAAAAACTTCTTTACGGTTCGGGTGACAGAGCACGGGCACAGGCTGCCCAGGGAGGGGGGGGAGTCCCCTTCTCTGGAGATTTTCAAGACCCGCCTGGATGCAGTCCTGAGTAATGTGCTCCGGGCAATCCTGCTTTGGCAGGGGAGTTGGGCTGGGTGATCTCTCGAGGTCCCTTCCAACTCTGAAAACTCCGTGATTCTGTGAAGGTACAGTTATGGAAATACTAATCAGCATGTTTGGCACAAGCATGAATTTGAACAATTCCCAGACAAACCTGTGGCAGCATTTGCCATCAGAGGTTCAGAAGGGCACTTCCTCTAAGTTTTTCTCAAGCTCTCTTGGTGCCTGCAATTGGAACTAAGTCTAGATTTTGAGCTTGAGGAGATGAAGTCTAGCTTTTGAACCATGGGAAGAGGTGTACAAACAGTGGATAAATTGGACCTAAGTTTTTGAGTGACAAAAAGTCAGCAGAAAAGCAGAAATTCTGCTTCTGACAGACTGAAAGTCAGGTTTTGGAAAAGCACACACCCAAAAAAAAAAAAAAAAGGCATTGACTTCAGCTGTCTAAGTTTTGAACTTCTTGGCCACAGTGTGTATTTCTCTTTTGTATTGTACTTCCCGTTTGGTTCTGTATCTGCTCCGAGACAGTTTGAATAGAGTTAAAATGCTTGAAGTTACTATCTTGTGCAAATATGCTGCTATATGTTTATTGGTAGGAGATGAAGAAACAGATTCTGAGACTGAAAAGATTTCTTGAGCTATTAAGCAGCATTTATTTAAAATAAGTACATACTTTGGCAGATAGTTGTATGTTTTAGGGATTTTCCTTAATACGAGGTGAGTTTAAACAGACGATTTGAACACTGAATATCTATTCAATTAATATGTTTTATTCGAGACCTGCTGTTTTCAAAAAATACAGCGCTCCTGAAGACAGAAGTTGATTAGAAAAATGGTAGATGAATCATACAGTGGTCAAGAATACCCAGCTGCTAAGCAACTCTGCTTTGTCCTGTTTGTTGACTCTTTAATAATAAATGCCATTACATAATACTAGAGACAGTTCATGTTGAGAGCTACATACATAAACATTTGATTTCACAGTTTAACTATTATGTTGATTTAGACTGTTTTTCTGTCTTTCTCATGTTGATTTGGTGCTAATATGCATTTCTTAAGAGAATATATTTAAATATAGCTGAATTGGAAGTTTCTTATAATTCTAGGACTTCTAAAAATTTTAGAAGACAGTATTTTTTGTTTCAAACTTGACTCTCATTCATGTTTAATCAAAATAATGTATTTTGACAATGTACTGGCCGCCCCTTCCCCTACCCCCTGACACCCCCCATAGAATCATAGAATGGTTTAGGTTGGAAAGGACCTTGAAGATCTTCGAGTTCCAACCCCCCTGCCATAGGCAGGGACACCTCCCACCAGCCCAGGTTGCCCAAGGCCACGTCCAGCCTGGCCTTGAACACCTCCAGGGATGGGGCCTCAACAACCTCTCTGGGCAACCTCTTCCAGTGCCTCACCACCCTCACAGTGAAACATTTCTTCCTAATGTTCAATCTGAACCTGCCTTCTTCCAGTTTAAAGCCATTCCCCCTCGTCCTATCGCTACATGCCCCAGTAAAAAGCCCTCCCCCAGCTTTCCTGTAGGCCCCCTTTAGGGACTGGAAGGCAGCAATAAGATCTCCCCAGAGCCTTCACCTCTCCAGCTTGAGCAGCCCCAACTCTTTCAGCCTCTCATCACAGGAGAGGTGCTCCAGCCCTCGGATCATCCTCGTGGCTCTCTTCTGGACATGCTCCAGCAGGTCTGTGTCCTTCTTCTGTTGGGGACTCCAGAGCTGAATGCAGTACTCCAGGTGGGGTCTCACGAGAGTGGAGTAGAGGGGCAGAATCACCTCCTTTGACCTGCTGGCTGCACTTCTTCTGATGCAGCCCAGGATACGGTTGGCCTTCTGGGCTGCGATTGCACATTGCCGGCTCACATTGAGCTTCTCATCAAACACCACTCCGAAGTCCTTCTCCTCAGGGCTGCTCTCCAGTCATTCCCCACCGAGCCTGGATTTGTGCTTGGGATTGCCCTGACCCAGATGTAGGACCTTGCACTTGGCCTTGTTGAACTGCATGAGGTTGGCTTGGGCCCACCTCTGCAGCCTGTCCAGGTCCCTCTGGATGGCATCCCTCCCCTCCAGGGTGTCTACCTCGCCACAGAGCTTGGTGTCATCGGCAAACTTGCTGAGGGTGCACTCGACCCCACTGTCCATGTCGCCGGCAAAGACGTTTAACAGTACAGGTCCCAGAACCGACCCCTGAGGAACGCCACTCGTCACTGGTCTCCCCTTGGACGTCAAGCCGTTGACCGCAACTCTTTGAGTGCGACCGTCCAGCCAGTTCTTTATCCACCGAGTGGTCCATTTGCCGAATCCATGTCTCTTCAATTTAGAGACCAGGATATTGTGTGGGACAGTGTCAAACGCTTTGCACAAGTCCAAGTAGATGACATCAGTTCATCTTCCCTTGTCCACTGCCACTGTAACCCCTTCGTGGAAGGCCACCAAATTTTTCAGGCATGACTTGTCCTTGGTGAAGCCATGCTGGCTGTCACCAATCATCGCTTTGCTTTCTATGTGCCTCAGCAGAGTTTCCAGGAGGATCTGCTCCATGATCTTGCCAGGCTCAGAGGTGAGACTGACTGGCCTGTAGTTCCATGGGTCTTCCTTATTCCCCATATTCCCTGGCACCCCCACCCCCCTGTTTTGAACTATTAGTCCAAAAGGTGAAGTTTTGTTCTTCGTGCTCTTTTTTTAAGTTGTAGAGCTGGTAATGGAAAACATTTTGTACAATAGTAATTACAGTTATGAGGACAGGAATTTTTATGAAGTATAAATGTAAAATCCCAGTGTAATCATTTGACAATAGGCTTTCAGAACTCAGTACAAGAAATCTAAACTTGCTTTCTTGAAAGTGCACTTAAGTTATCCGTTATTTGAACGTCATTCAGTTGAGCAAAGCAATGCAAAATTTGCATATTTTCATTGGGCGTTAATTTGAACTTTTTGTTTAGGTAATAGACTGTTGTATACCATGCACAGAACTTTATAAACACATTGAGTCCAAAATAAGAATTAAAAAAATAAAAGAACACTAGTTCAGCTCAGTGGATCCCTTATGGTATCTAGCTACCTTAGATACTTGTTTCTACTTGCATTTACAAATAAAGCACTTAACGTTTCAGTCAAGTGTCAATAGCATCTAGAATTGTGTGTAATGTCTTCAGTGAGTCAATTCTGTGTTTATTTATAAATAGCTTATTCTGCTAAGATAATCAGGTTTTAATTAAAAGTGCTTCTCTGAAAGAAGAGCATTTGTTTTAACGTCCCAGTCCTTGGACAGCTGCTATTTTGCTGTATTAATATTATCAGATGAAATAAACAGAACAAAATGTTGGAATCTTATTTTTCCTTTTTTTCCCCCAAGCCGTTTATCTTGAGAAGTCAGACACAAAATAGCTACTAGTAGTCTTTTTTGGCTGTTTGTATGACAGTGCAAGAAACTATCATTGCTTATTCAGGTTTGCTTCGTCTTAACAAAACAAACGTGTTGACACAGGGTCGAGCTTATCCAGGGGCGCTGGGTGCCCTGGGACAGTGGCTTGGGCCCCATGACACCCGGTGGCCATCCCGGGGCGGTCAGCAGGGCTTTGCCCTGCTTTTGCCCTTTGCCTGTGAGCTGCGCTGGGTCACGGTGGGCGCTCCCTGGCGCTCACGGCACGGCCAGTGGGCACTGGCACCAGCAGCAGAAGGCTCCTGCTGCTGACCATCTCTGGCAGCAGCAGGCTGGCCTCCAGAAGTTCCTGAAAGGTGACTCTTGAAGACATTTTCCCCAAAATTCCCTGTAGGAGCAACCTGGTTAACTGCTGCAACGATTGCTCTTCCTCAGTCAGCTGCCTCGTTTGCTGCACTGTAATATGGTTTATGGAGCCACGTCATGTATGTGACTCTCACCTGCTTTCAATTTCATTTTAAAAAAGATGATTTTGTAATTAGTAATCCTTTCACTGTTACTTACAACATATAACTATGGGTAAGAAATTATTTACGTGCAACTGAAGTAGAATTTTCATTTTTCAAACTGTTATTTTCTCCTTTTCTTCCTTCATTGTGGTGATGGATGAGAACAAAATTGGGAGGTAGATATGTTACCAAGTGGCATATATCTAGGTATTAACATCAAAAAGATGAGAAAGTGCTGTCCTAAAACCCTGGTACGTGAGCTACTGTTAGCTGGGAATAGTTAGAAGTTAATTCTGCTCCTTCCCTCTTTTACCATTCACAATGGTGGTATTCACCAAGCTAAAAAATGTTGATTGCAGAACACTCCTGTGTCATCAGTCTTGAAAAAACTTGTCAGAATTATCCCATGAATGACTATGTCATTTAAAAGTATGATACCGATTCTCAGTTAACCTAATGAATAGGGACTTAAGTGAAATGAGTGTTTCTCACCTGGTTCTTACAGAATAAGGTGTATTCAGGCTTTCTTCACTGAAGGGAAAACATTTGTCTCGGGAGGGAAGATTAGAACGTAGAGGGTACCTAAACTTTTTTGTTAGGCATCCAACAGATGCCTAATCTCATCCGGAGATTTCAGGCAGATGAGAAAAGGAGTAGTGTCAAAAACTGGCTGCATCACAGTGACTTTAAAATAGTATTAGTTCAGTAAAGGGTATGCATCTTAATCTGGTATATGACCCCGTTAAGCTGGCTTGCTTTGCTGGGAAAAAAGTTTTTGGTGCTTTTGCCATTCAAACAACTGAGCTGTTTTTTCACAGCTGGCCTGCCGTGTCCTGTGGAAAATGAACACCTCAGGAGCCTCTGCTGGTGTTAATGAAACAAGACAAGGCATTTACCGCAAGACAGTGTTCTTCCATTTGTTCTTACTGGACGGTGATTTTGTTGGATACTTGAAGTTGGAGGGAAGGCAGGAAGAGAGGAGTTCGGTTAGCTGTTTACACAGTTAAAGTACAAAAAGACCAATTAATGCAGATCTTAACAGCAAATCCCAAGTGTTCAGTCATGTGAGGCCCAGGAACTTTCTCACCTAGAGTTGCTGGTATAGAGTATCTGTCTTCTACTATTAGAATGTCTGATGTCTTTAAAGCAATGATGGTAAGAATTTGAGACAGATAAATAAAAAGTAACAGTTCGTATTTCACACTCCTGATTTTAATGGATTTGTCTGCCACAGGGATGTTCAGACACTCCTGTCCTCTTCCTTCCTGTTCAAGTCCAGTCAAAGCAATTCTTTGTGTCAGTGGTATTATTTCAGCACTCAAGTTTTGCTGTTTTAAAGACCTGCTCAAGAAGTGTATCAGGAGACTGTGCTGCTGCACTTCACTGGTCATTCTGGTACCTTAATTTCTAAAATGACGCCATTCTTTGTTGTCCCTTCTTGGTTGGTGACCAAAAGGGTAATCATATAAATGTGTGTTCATACTTTCATGAGTTCTGAATGCATTTCTTCACCTCGGTGAAATACCTAGGTATTTTGTGCATAGTTGAATGAAAAGTTTAGCTTGATAGACATCAGCAAGTGAAAAATTCAGATGCATAAATAACTGGTAAGCAAAATAATATGGAGCATATCACTGGGTAATTACATGCAGGAATACTTGTTTCAGATACCACATAGAGTTTTAGATATGAGCAGGGAAGATAACCAAGTGATTCTCAGGAAAAGTACCTAAAAAATGTTCATTTGTTTAGCTTAGGGAGATGAATAAGAGAGCAGGATACAGATAACCACAAAAGTGGGTGATGGTGCTTACTCTCAGTTGCAGAATGCTAGACTATGTAGTGGCCAGATAACATATTGCTGACTAGTCCTTTCGCTCTTAGTAATATTTAGAAACTGTGGGCCTGATGCTCAATAGTACTGGGAGCCCTAGCACACAATTAGGTTTGTAAGACTGTAGAGCAAAACGTGATTCTTTTGAGTCTTTAACCATATGGCTGCTCATGGCTTGGGGAGGCATACTCTTGGCCAGGTAAAAAAGTGGCTGGATGGCCAGTCCGAAGAGTGGTGGTGAACGGAGTTCAATTCAGTTGGTGGCCCGTCACAAGTTGTGTTCCCCAGAGCTCAGTGTTGGGGCCAGCTCTGTTTCATACCTTTATCAATGACCTGGATGAGGGGATCGAGTGGTCCCTCAGTCAGTTTGCAGACAACACCAAGTTGGGCGGGAGTGTGGGTCTGCTGGAGGGCAGGATGGCTCTACAGAGGGATCTGGATGGATGGGCCAAGGCCGATGGTGTGAGGTTCACCAAGGTCAAGTGCTGGGTCCTGCCCTTGGGTCACACCAACCCCACACAGCACTACAGGCTTGGGTCAGAGTGTCGGGAGAGCTGCCCGGCAGAGAGGGACCTGCAGGAGTTGGTGGACAGCTGACTGAATATGGGCCAGCAATGTGCCCAGGTGGCCAAGAAGGCCAATGGCATCCTGGCCTGTATCAGGAACAGTGTGGCCAGCAGGACCGGGGCAGTGATGGTCCCCCTGTCCTTGGCACTGGTGAGGCCCCACCTTGAGTGCTGTGTTCAGTTTTGGGCCCCTCACGACAAGACGGACTTTGAGGTGCTGGAGCGTGTCCAGAGAAGGGCAACGGAGCTGGTGAGGGGTCTGGAGCACACGTCTGATGAGGAGTGCCTGAGGGACCTGGGGTTGTTCAGCCTGGAGAAGAGGAGGCTGAGGGGAGACCTTCTCGCTCTCTACAGCTCCCTGAAAGGAGGGTGTAGCGAGGGGGGGTCAGTCTCTGCTCCCAAGGAACAGGCGATAGGACAAGAGGAAATGGCCTCAAGTTGTGCCAGGGGCGGTTTAGATTAGGTATTAGGGAAAATTTTTTTACGGAAAGTGTTGTCAAGCATTGGGACAGGCTGCCCAGGGCAGTGGTGGAGTCATCATCCCTGGCGAGATTTAAAAGATGTGTAGACGTGGTGCTGAGGGACATGGGTTAGTGGTGGTTTTGGCAGTGTTAGGCTGATGGTTGGACTTGATGATCTTGAAGGTCTTTTCTGACCTAATAATTCTATGATTATATAGGATACAAATGTGCTTGCTTAGTTGTCATTTGTATTCCTTGACTTGGTGCCTGCATGTGCTAGAAGAAAACTTATGCAGTCTATAGATCTCAGATGACCCCACTGCACAAGTTTACCATTAGATGTAAGGCACGTATGGTAACTCGGATGGTAAACATACATGTATAAAGCTGATAACCTTATACAGAATAACAAATAATAGTTATATTTGCCTTTATTTATTTTTTTAAATTTTATTTATTTATTTAAACCAGACACTTAGTGTTGCTGTTGTGGGTTTGAAATGTTTAAGTGGGCCACTTCAACATTAAGTGACTCCCTGCAGTGCTGTGTTGCCTGATGGGTATCTGGTCTGGCCATTCACTTTGGTGGTACAGATTGGAGAGATTGTGTTTCTTGCCCAGTGTTTTGCAGCTTTCAGGAACATATTCTGAGGTTTATGCAGAAGTGAGCGCCATAGAATCATGGAATGGTTTAGGTTGGAAAGGACCTTGAAGATCATCGAGTTCCAACCCCCCTGCCATAGGCAGGGGCACCTCCCACTAGACCAGGTGGATCTGCTCCATGATCTTGCCAGGCACAGAGGCACAGTGGCCTATAGTTCCCTGGGTCTTCCTTATTTCCCTTTTTGAAAATAGGGTTTATGTTTCCCCTTTTCCAGTTGGGAGGAACCTCGCCAGACCGCTTCGACTTCTCAAATATGATGGCTAGTGGCTAGTCATGGAGGGCTGCCATTTAACCTGACCTGTGTGCCCCTCCTCCCTCCATGGAATGTAAAGCAACTGAGTGATAATGCCCTCGGTCACTCACAAGTATTCTTTCTTTACCGTAATCATGAAGATCACAAAATGTATAAGTGCAGAAGTATTTAAAGTGAGGTTTATTTCTAACTGAAAATAACACAATTGTAAAACAGGAGAAAATAAGATTTTGAGTTGCAACTTAATTTGCACGTAGCATTTAATGGGGAGTTTATCTTGTTCTGCAAACTGACTGAGGGAGCACTTGATCCTCTTGCCCAGGTCATTGATAAAAATATTAAAGAGAACTGGCCCTAGTACCGAACCATGGGGAACACCGCTTGTGACTGGCTGCCAACTGGATTGAACTCCATTAACCACCAGTCTCTGGGCACAGCCAGCCAGTTTTTTACCCGGCCAAGAGTACACCTATCCAAGCCATGAGCAGCCAATTTACTCAGGAGAATGCTGTGGGAAACGGTGTCAAAGGCTTTACTGAAGTCCAGGTAGACAACACCTACAGCCCTTCCCTCATCCACTAAGTGGGTCACCTTGTCACAGGAGGAGATCAGGTTGGTTAGAAAGGGGACAGCTGTGAAGGGTTTAGAGCATAATGCAGGCACGGACCGTGTTTCACACGGCAGAACTGACAGTAACACACTGAGGTTATTCGTGGATAGAAATGTCTTTGTAGTTGGTACGATACCTACAAATCACAAGCCAATCTTGTTGTTGATTTACTAAAAAAAAGGAGTTTTATTGTGGTGGTTAATTTACAAAAAAAAGAAGTTTTTTTGTGGTGGTGTTTTTCCCTAGCGAGTTTTATGTAAAGTACTTCACTGTATGTCACTTTCAATAATTTAAGTTCTGCAAAACTTGAACTATTTAGTGCTTAACCTGCCCTCTAAGGGTTGTACAGCACTTGAGACGTGTAAAGTGAATATTGTTAATTATATTGACACTTTTAATTGAGTTTAAAAATCTCAGATGTCTAAAACGTCCATAGTGGACTGCGTGTTGGAAGGTCTATGGGCAGACCTGGTCAGTGGAGCGGGGAGCACCACTGCCCTGCAGACACCTCCTGTGCCCGTAGCTTGGCTGTCATGCACTGCACCCCTTCCCGTGGCTGCTACGCTGCCTTCTCTGTCAGGTTTTGGTCAGGGTGTGTGTTTGTTTTGTGCATATGTTGGCACGCCGCAGCTTTTACACCTGCTCCTCCTTGGCTCTGCGGCCTTTGTGACCTCACGGTGCGGAACCCCTGGGTGGTACTGGGCCTGCTGGGCCACCCCTGTTCAGCAGCCCGGCTCTGCCCTTGCCTTCGCCACCCCGACCGCTTTGGGCTCTGCCCCTTGTTGAAGAAGAGTTGGATGTGAAATTATACTTCATGAAATTAAACTGCATTTCAGATTTGTGGTGAACTCCGTTGTGTGGGACTGTCTGTTCTGAGAGACTCTGATGTGCTTCCCTTCAGCAGCTGTACGATCTTCGGTGTTGCAGCAAGAAATAGTCACGGACCGGCAATATTGCGATACGATACAGTTAAATACCGAGCTGTAAGGCAAGAGAACACCAAATGTTGTGGGGATCTTCAGTTGGCTGTCACATAGTTTTTACAAACTTCATTTGGTCCTTGAAGACGACTGAAGTATATTTTTACCCCCGCACTACCACCTTCTTTTTCACTGTGTTAGAGGTAGTAATTGAAATAATGAAGCAATACATGGGGGTGTAGAGGTAAAACTGGAAGTTGGAGGTAAGTCTACTGTTTAGATCTTTTTTTTTTCAAGACCAACTTCACGGTATTCATGCATCCCAGCTAACATTGACAGGATACTATTATATCCATGATAATATCCCATGAAGGGAGTTATTTGTTAATACCTGCTTAAGAGTAAGAATATATTTTTTTTCTATGTTAATATACATTTCAGCAAAGGTTTTGAGCATGGAATTGTTAGGTAATTTAGTTTAAAGAAATTTCACCTTGTTAAATGTGAAAATGACTGCTGTTTCCTTTAGTAAACCTTTATCTATTTTTAGTGTTCTTATTTTTGTTAAACATTAATATTTCCATCCCCCCCCCCTTTTTTTTTTTTTTCAGAAAAGACAGCCTTTTCCTTGTTAAGCTGCATGTGCTTTTCTGTTCCTTTTTAATGAGAGATTACTTTCTGTTTTCGTTGGGTTCAATTGCATTCATGATTATTATTCACTATGGAAAATTCTGGGAAAATAGCTGGAGTTTTGGGCAAAGCATTGAGAGGAAGTGACACAAATCACTACACCTGAAAAATAAAAAGTCAGTTTTTTCCCCTAGTTTTTCTTACTCAATTTCTCTTTTACGAATATGAGAGTTTAAAAAGCAGTCATGGAAGTTCATCAAAGGTATTGCCTGGCAAAATACAGTAAAATGGAACAAATGTCTAATTTATACTTGAGGTTAAAAAGAATACGGATCTGCTGTAACTTGTATGGACTTTTTTAGTTGCAGAACGCATTAGGTCTACAGTGTAATTATTGCTGATCCTGACTAATGACTGTTTCGGGGATTATCTCTTTTGGAGTCAGCCATCTGCTGTGGTTAGAGTAATTAACTAAACATAATTAAAGGTTGACTTAGTTTGAAAGCAAAAGTATGTCTGTCGCTAGGAAAAGAATATAATTTCTTCAGTTCCAAATCATTCAGAAATACCTATATCCCAGTTTTCTGTTAATGACTTTAAACAAGCAGCTGAATGAACGGTTGAAAATCCAACACCCCCCTGCAACCTGGAACAAAAAGGGGTGGGGGGAGGAGGGAGCCTTAAAAGGGCAGTTTATTACTATTCTCCCTGTTCTTATTTGGTGCTGTATTACCAGTTCAAACAGATGGCTTTTGTTGGTTAAAAGCTTTCAAGTATTGCTACGTTTACATTTCTGTATTAAAAAAAGTACTGATTTACCAGGGATATCTTCCCATTTATGACACAAATGCAGATTGCTTATAGGTGGTTCTTAACTGTGCTTATTTATAAAATACTTTAGATGGCAAAGACTTATTTTAATGCTATATTATTACACACAACATGACAGCAATTTTTTAAGAAATTGGAGAGTTCTGGGTGTTTCTGTTAGGAAAATTTTCATTCCCGAGTTTTGAATGCAGTGCATTAAAGCTTAGAAATACCTTCCCTTTTACAAGTGATTACTTTAATAATACCATTGTGATGTTTCTAATTTCCCTTATGCTATCCGTACATACAGTAAATTCACATTAGCCGTACATATAAGAATGAATACCAAAATACAACAAAACCAAGGACTGCCTGTTGGCCTTACCTAAGTTCAATCATTCATCGTGTCTAAAAATGTACTTTTGTGTATTCATTTGTGTCTGTTATCTCTCTACATATACTAAAGATGGTAAATTTTTTGTGGCGTGAAATAATGCATGTGTTTGCAAATGCTACAGACATAAATCTGTAGATACAGACTTAAATTGTAATCCCTTATGAAAGGGATTTCTACAAATTATTATCCTTTGGAATAATTATAAAATGTAATGGACATAATACAACATTTAAAGTCTACAGTATATGCAGTATTTTTCAGTGGCCTTCTCCCACTGAGTAGCAGTTTAGCTGAATTGTATTCACAGATTACTAAAAATCAATGAGGTATTCTTTAACTGTGGATAGAAAATGTTTAATTGGAGAAAAATATGTATTTAGGAGTCTTGGATTAAAAGTTTAAAACTTTTAATAATATTTTGCTGTGATAAATTATCTGAAGGAAATAGTTTTTGCGATTTCTACTATTGTTCTGAAAGAAAAGTTCATAGCCCTCTATATGATGTGCTATAGTTCCCTTGTTAGCAGAATTTTCACTTTGGGAAAGTAGTACGTTCTGTTTTGCTCGCTAGCAAAGTCTGAAGACGTTACCTGGTACCTAGAAATCGCCACGTATAAAAGCTATTAGTGATAAGGAATTAATGATTTAGTTAAAATGAGCACAGTGCATCTTCCAGATATTTTGTGTGTTTCTCCATGGCTTTTGCTTTTGTGTTTCCTTTGGCTTGTTAAGATTTATTTTTACTGACTGAGAGGAGTGAAGGATACTCCGTCTTTTCTGGAGAAGTAGGTAACAGCTTTTATGGTGGCTTTCCACGTGAGTGTTTGAGAAGTCCCTGGTTAACATAATGTTGGATCAGAAGTACTGTTTAACACATCAGTTTTCTAAATGGATTAACACAGGATTTGGGAATGTGTTTCTCTTGAGTACTCGGCCTTCTGTTTTACGAGACCGGGAGTGAGGTTTTACGGCAATTGCTTGTCTTGTGCCCAGTGCTAGGCCTCGTCCCCTTCCCAGGGACCGCTCTGAGCAAGGGCGTTCCGCTGGAGCTGGGGGAGGCTCTGGGACAGGAACCGGTTTCTCGGGAGTTGCCCTCTCAGGAGTTACCTGTGCTCAATCTCCTTGCTTTGGTAACCGTAAAGGGACTCTGAAAAGATTTCGTCCCCACCTTGTTTGTTGGCTGACCCTGGCTCACCGCCCGCTGCGATTGTGCCGGACTGGGTCAGACAGCTTTCGCTCTGCCGCCACTGGGCTGAGACATCGGCTGCTTGGCTGCGGATTTTAAGTGTTTGAGAAACTACTTCTCAACAAGTAGTATTTTTAACAATAATTTTACCGTGTGTTTTTCTTCAAATACATGTGCTTGTTCAGTGTAATAAGTCTGGTAAGTTTTGATTTAGGCAATTCATGGCACAAATAAAAATGCCTTATTTTATATGGAAAGCTCACCAGGGGAAAAAAAAAAGCTAGCAATTTACAGGAGTTCTTATGTTCGTACTATCTCACCGTAATTGCTGGATCTTTCCCTAAATTAAGAGAGTAGATATGGACTTTCTGGCATGCATTGCAGGTTCTTCAAGGCGGGGGCCTGCCACGGAGCACCAGGAGCGGGGTGCTCTGGCGGGAGGGACGAGCAGGCTGTCGCGGGTGACACAGGCCGTGCTTTGCCCGTCCCCGGCACTGTCCCACCGGATCTGAGCACTGCGCTGGTCACAGGGCCCAGGCACAGCAAAGGGGTCCGTCAGGCCCGGGGCCTGTCTGGTGTCTGATCAGCAGTAGCAGAAGGGGGAGCGGGTGCAGGGCTGGAGGGACACTCGGCCCCAGGGCGGGGGGTCTAGCTAGGGAGTGTGGGCACAGACCAGGCTGCAGAGCTGTGGCCAGCCCAGGCAAGGGCTGAAGGTGCACGCCTGAGCTGAAATGGAGCTCCTGAGCAGAGGCCGTGGGTGGTGGTCCCAGGCAAGGCTGTTGGCATTCAAGTTGAAACGTGAGGTGGCTCTCAACAGCACTGCCTAACTCCCATACTGCGGCAGGCATGCTGGATTCCCCCGGTGACTGAGCGCTATCAGGTGATGTGCCTCCCATGTGAAGGTCTCGTAGGAACCGCTCAAGAGTCGAGTGCAGATCCTGAGGCACGGGCGGCACAGATACTCCTGTAGTCCCCTTGTGATTTCATTTCTTGCCATAGAAGACAGACTTTTGTCTTCTCTCTTGTAGATATGGAGTCTGGAGAGCGGTTAACGTCATCGTCAGTCTCCTCTACTGCAGCTGCTTCGACTCCAGTGTCTTCTACACCGTCTGTAGCTTCAGCGGTATCGAAAGGTGGCCTTTCCACTGGAGCTGCAACACTGAGTTCAGCAATCAACACATGTGGTAAAAATGACTCAATTATATATTGTTGTGTGATTTCTAGTGTTTGTCAACACTTGCAATTATTATTACAAGTCGAATATGAGGCTGTGCAGATGTATCAAGGAAAAATATTTTGGTTTGGTTTTTTTGCTAAGCGACATTCATAACATGTGAATACATTTTACATAGTACTTGTTTATTGAAGGAATGAAATTAATTTAAAATGGCCTATTTCAAATGTGAAAGAAACTTTCAGTTTGCAAAGCTGCCTTGGAAGCAAGGATCAAATTAAGGATTGATTTAGCAAGCTGTGCCACTTTCAGATTAAGATCTGATAATCAACTTGAATATTCATCATATTCTTAACATTCAAGCCCAACCCCTACTGTGTTTTTGTATCTGGAAGAATAGTTTCTTCTGATGGAACTTGAGATTGAAAAGGTGAATTACAAAATGTCATAGTTGTAGATAGTCTTGACTAGAGTGAAACGTCTTGGCTTGAATCAGAAACTTATATGGAAGATTTCTCCATGCAAGAATCTAATTTTTGTTAATCGAAACTCGTATTTCAACTGAATGATGCGTATCTTATCAACAGAACAAGAAATGATAAATAACTCTGCTGTTTCTTCACTTTGGAGAACGGAACATATACGTTCTTTTTGTTAGCTGAGTACTACTGATTCCTATACGGTAAATAGGAAGTTTGTCATCTTAAATTGATGGTAATCTGCTACGCTGAGAACAGGTTTGACTCTGGTGGTAAGGTGAGCAAGCGTGTATTCTCCAAACTGAAAAACTCTTCTGCCCTGATAGTGTAAAACCAGTAGATTCTGAGTGCCCTACTAGAGCCAGAGTTTGTTCATTTGCAGCTTCCTTGGGAAGAAAAATAGAAACCGGAATATCTGCGTACCTAGAATTGTGTCTCAACTATTTGTTTTAATTACTCTATAATCAGTCAGAAAGTTCTTAACTAAAACTGATCCAGAACAAATAGCGATAAGTTTGAATTTTTTCAGTACCCCATTACAAATTCAACTTCAAATGACTTTTGTGTCTGTATTCATTAGCCCATACCATTTGAAATGGTTCTCTGTGGTGGTTCCCAGAATGTAGTAGGAGTTCATTTATGTACGGCTATAAATGTACAGTCCCAAAGTGAGGATTTGCGTGACTCATCTCTCCTTGCTGCCTTTGCTTTGTAGATATTACAGTATGCAATTTTGTGTCTCTTGTAACATTGTGTTTATATAGGATATATAGGATATATATTTGGTCTATCAAAATACAGTAAGACTAAAGCAGATGAATAATGTAATAAAAATACTAAACTGTCAGTTTCTTTCTTCATTAGAAAATCCAGGTAGTCCTTTTCTTAAGTAGATTTAAAATTTTATTCTCAACTTTCCTTCAAAAAAAATGTTTCATTTCTGTCAAATAGGTAATAGTTACAAAGACTGATAGTAGTAATTCCCAGTATTCACGGATTGTTTCCTTTTAGTTTTTTTAATGGTCAGATCCTTTGCCTGGCTGCATTTGGTCTTTAAGAACGTAGATATTTTCCCAAGGGCACTTTGCATTCCTAAAACCAAGCTGGAATGTAGTTACTATTAGTTTGTCCCATCAGTTTTATTTATAAGTATATCCATTTCTCTACCTGACACAGTACACTCTGGTTACTGTTGCATCCACTCTGAAAAGGTATACGCTGTCCTAGAGAAACTTCACAGAAGTGTTTATACTGTCAAACAGGCAAAGACTGTTCTCCCATGAATGACTATGGCTGGAATGGCAATTTCATGGAGTCCAAACTTACTTGAATATACAAGATATTCTGTAGTCAGGATAGACCAGTATCCTAGCCTGTTCCAAAACTGAGATGTTGCTCACTTCTGTGATTTAAAAAAAAAAAAAAATAAAAAAAATTGATGACAATCTCTGTCAATCTCAATCTGATTAAATCATCTTCACATTTAAAAATGCATTTCTCTTGAATAACAAAGAAATATATAAAATAATTGTTTAAGAATGAACAATTATTCGTACAAAGAGAAGGTAGAGGCATCTTAATCTATGTATCAGATTAGAGAGGTTCTTTTTATTCCAATTCATCCACTTTTTTTCTTTGCAGCAATCAATAGTCTATTAAGCAGGCTCCACAATAAACTTGATAGTGTACCCTGTCTGGTCCCCCTGATGCATGGTGGGTTAGGACTGGGAGTCTTCACGCTTTGCCGGGGAGATTACACTACGAATAGATGATTTAGGCATATTCCCAGGTCAGATGGACAAAGCACCTGTATGTAACTGTTATGGAATATATCACATACTGTTAGTTTAATTGGTTAATAAAGCACTAGCTCCTGAATAATTGAAACATTCCAGTCAAGGAAACAGATACTTTACTTGCTTCCTTCTTATTCACCCATTGCTGAAAATAAGAAGGCAAGTTGGAAAAAAAAAATTACTCTAGAAAGAGGTTTAAATTCATCCTCCTGAGAATGTTAGCAACTTTGGAAGAATATAAATCAACAGTCTTTTCTCACATGAGTAAACGATATCATAGTTCAGTGTTTTGTCTTTATGAGGGGTGGTAATACCAGCGTGTGAAACTGTTCAAAGCTGAACAGTCAAGTCTTACTGTTTTGATATTATCAGACCTGATGGGTTCTTTTTCTTTCATTTTCAAAAAAAGGAAGTTTATTAAATCTTTGTAAAATGAAAATTAAAAACTAAACTAAACTATAGTATCTTTTTTTCCAAATCGGAAGCTGCTTCTATCAAAGGAAAAAATCTTCAGTCTATTTGGAGTCCACTATTTCTTCTTAAATGAGACCCAGAAGAATTTTAAGATTGTGGACATAAATGCACAAAGTCACAGGATTGTTTTAATTGGAAAAGTCTGTAATTTCCACTTGATTTTTCCAATTTGTAGTAACAAAGATCTTTTTTTTTTTTTTTTTTAACACCTTTTTTTTTGTGTGTGTGTCTTGGTCTTTATATAAAAATGACATTGTGGCTCCTGCAATAAATGTTGAGAAAGATCAGATTTAGTGCCTAAAACGTAAAACTGTATAAACAAATTTCTTTTGTAGTAAGTGTTTTTATAGTCTTTGGTTTTGTCAGAATTTTCATCTGAGGCTTGTAGGTATTTATTGGCTTCTAGAAGTTTTAAGGATTCTGAATTCTAAGTGACAATAGCAACATTGAAATGGATATGTTAAAACAAAGTGGTGATTTACAGTTTGTGCAATGTGCAACAATTTCCAGTGTTAAGGGAGAACTTGATGGTAATAGTTAAAGGGATGCAGGTGCGTAGGGAAAGTACGAGGACGTGAGCGCCAGTAGAGTACAAACGCCAGTTCTGCTATGAACAGAGAACCCATAGTGTTACGCAGTCGACATCACCAGTTCTCAGTTTTTGGAAATCATGTTAAGATGGTGAGTACATCTTAATTTTAGGGTCTTACATACGTATCATTAAGAAGCAGTCTCTGATTTCATTATTATCAGTAATTCTTTAAACATGATACCAGCCTAGTTTGGACTTCCTGCTTCATATTATTACCTTTATAGGCTAGAACCTGCGTCGGTGTTCAGACTGCACAGTGCAGTGGGGTCCAGGCACTAGCTAAACTCAGGGTTTTTTGGGACAAGACTGAGAATAATATGCCAGATGTAAGGAAAAAAAGCCAAAATCTATTTTTCAAGGTTATTGAAGAACACAAAAGCAAAAATATGGAGGGAAAAGCGTGATTGAAAGTACTTTAATGAGTATAACTAAAGTACTTCCAAGTTCTAAAATTTTGTCTCGTCTAATATTTGCTATAAGGGCTATGCAGACTAGTGAACAACTTTGAATATTTGGACATGGAATTTTACCTTTAATTTTAAGGAACGGACTTAATAGAAAAAACATTGAAAGAAAAACAATTTCTATGTAGCTTTTTGGATGTTAACGATTAAAGGAAGCCATTGTATTCGAGCACCTGAATAATTTCATTTAAAACCCCATCAAGCACCTAGTACTTCTTATACTAAAACAAGCCTCATTGAGAGTTGCTGTGTGATTGATACTTTTTAAAATATGGCTTAGTAGGTCAGTGGTCTGTGTATGTTCCTTGTATTCTTACTCCTCAGAGTTAACCACCTGCAGTGTTTGTGCTTTCTCAGTAGAGTGCAGTTTTGTCAATCCCTTTTGAAAATTTACTTTTTTTAGAAAATTAGTCCAAGACTAGCTTCTTTTAACCTTTGATTTATGGAGGGAAGTTAAAGATGGAGTCCTTGCAATTCCATTCATGTTTCTTACCTGTGTAAATGTTTCTGTGAGAGCATATTCAGAGTTTATTAAAATGCTAATTTGTTTTTTTTTTCAAAGTGCTTTAATGAGATAGCCAGTGCTTTGCTCTTCATTTAAATTAACAGATATTTTTGACATTTCTCTATTCAGATCAGGGGTTTTGTGTTTTAGACCAACAATAAGAGTGGATGGTTGTTATTTATGTATATATAAACAATTTCCAGCCTTTTCCATGCTTTCCAGCTTTGTACACTAAGGGACGTTCACCAGTACTATGAAATCACACATACAGAATCACAGAATTATCAGAGTTGGAAGGGACCTCGAGAGATCATCTAGTCCAACTCCCCTGCTAAAGCAGGATTGCCCGGAGCACATTACTCAGGACTGCATCCAGGCGGGTCTTGAAAATCTCCAGGGAAGGGGACTCCACAACCTCCCTGGGCAGCCTGTGCCCGTGCTCTGTCACCCTCACCGTAAAGAAGTTTTTCCGTGTATTTGAACGGAACTTCCTGTGTTCTAACTTGTGCCCATTGCCCCTCGTCCTGTTACTTGGAACCATTGAAAAGAGCCTGGCTCCATCCTCCTTCAACCCACCCTTTAGATACTTGTACGCCATAATAAGGTCTCCCCTCAGCCTTCTCTTCTCCAGGCTAAAGAGTCCCAGCGCTCTCAGCCTTTCCTCATAAGGGAGATGCTCCAAGCCCTTCATCATCTTAGTTGCCCTTCGCTGGACTCGCTCCAGCAGTTCCCTGTCCCTCTTGAACTGGGGAGCCCAAAACTGGACACAGTATTCCAGTTGTGGCCTCACCAGTGCAGAGTAGAGGGGGAGAATGACCTCCCTCGACCTACTGGCCACACTCTTCCCTATGCAGCCCAGGATTCCATTGGCCTTTTTGGCAACAAGGGCACATTGCTGGGCCATGGATAATTTACTGTCTACTAGGACCCCCAGATCCTTCTCCTCCAAGCTACTTCCCAGCAGGTCCGCCCCTAACCTGTACTGGTGCCTAGCATTCTTCCTCCCCAGGTGCAGGACCTTGCACTTGGTTTTGTTGAACCTCATTAGGTTCTTCTCTGCCCAGCTCTCCAGCCTGTCCAGGGCACGCTGGATGGCAACACGGCCCTCTTTGGTGTCAGCCACCCCTTCCAGTTTGGTATCATCAGCAAACTTGCTGAGGATACACTCTGTCCCTCATCCAGGTCATTAATGAATATATTAAACAAAATTGGACCGAGTACAAGTAGTTTGGAATCATGCATACAGGGAGTTTGGAAGACTTACTGATGTTGGGAGGCATGTAGAAGGCAAACTTTGCTAGCACTGTAATGATTAAAGAACAACACAGAAAAGAGGAAAAGACACAGTTATTTCTGTCACCCTAAGCAGTTCTCTAGATTTGCTGCGTAAGTTGGAATGCCCTTAGCTTTGTTGGAAACACCACGTTATTTTTGTATTTCTGCTGATTGGTGCATTGATGGTTTGTATTTTAAGGCATTATTTAAGTATTTATTCCTCTTTAGCTCTTTTGAAAACCTTATTTTACACCGTGAAGTTCATTAATATTAACAAAGGCATTCACAGTTGTCATTCCTTGTTACTAAGAGACCAGCATTGTTGAAATGTATGTTGCCCTTTGGAATAATGCTTTCAATCATTTATCTGTGTAGTGGTTAGCAGAATTTCAAAAGCTATGCTCAAAAATATTTAACCTATTTGAAGTAAGTCAGGAATGTTACAGAGTGCAGTTTAGTATGAAATTTTGCTATGCAGAGTTTGTCTACAGTAAGTTAGTAACTTGAAGAGCAAACACTAAAATAGGAAAATTAAGGAAATACTAGAATTAATTGCTAGACAGACTGTTAACGTTTTCATCAAATAAGAAATATAAAAAATGTTACAATTCAGTTTATTGTTACAAGACTTTGCTTCCATTTTGCCTTTGTTTTATTTCTGCCATATTTCTAAATGCATATTTAAAATTGGATTCTCTTTTCTGGACACGTTGGATAATGGCTTAGGTAGCACACGATGTATTTTTTTTAAAAGGCCATAATGACATGCAATATAGTATAAAGGCACCTACTCTTTGTGTAATGAAATAAGTTGATAAAAAGCTCAAAGGATGTTTTAACTAAACCTGTCTTCAAAGTATTATGAAACGTTGCAGTGCATTGCTTCTTATCAGCATCACTAAGAATCACGAATGTTGTCTGTAAGAGAAGCAAGTGTTGTTACTCATTTTTTTTTTTAAAGAAAAAAAGCCCACAAAAAGAGTATTGTGATGTTTTCTAATTGAACTGTGTAGCGAATGGTAACTAATATTTAGTATGACTACTTGAGTATGGACATCAGTCGTGGAAGAATGTACACTAACTGAAGTTAAAGACATTTGAACTAAGTTCAGCAGATGTAGAACTGAAATACAATGTTTTTAAACTCGGGCTGAAAGCATAAAGAAATACTCACTATACACATCACCTGCGGTAGTTAGCATCAGTGAAATTAAGTTCAAATCCATTCTTGTTCTGGAGGGGGGGGGAGCAACTGGACCAGAAATTTGAAATCAATAAGAGGAATTTCCCTGCACTGTGTATGTGGTGTTGCCATTATATATGTTTTGTATTCCTTCCATTTCTCTGGGAGGTATACAGAGAAATTGTCCAAGCAGCCAGGGCTCAGGTTAGGAAAGCGAAATCCCAGGTAGCGTTAAATCTGGCCAGAGACATCAAGGGCAACAAGAAGAGCTTCTACAGGTACGTCAGTGATAAAAGGAAGACTGAGGAAAATGTGAGCTCTCTCCGGAAGGAAACAGGAGACCTGGTCACCTGGGACATGGTCAAGGCTGAGGTATTCAATGACTTTCTTGCCTCGGCCTTCACCAGTAAGGGCTCTAGCCATACCTCCCAAGTTACAGAAGGCAAAGACAGGGACTGGGAGAATGAGGAACTGCCCACTGTAGAAGACCAGGTTCAAGACCACCTGAGGAACCTGAAGGTGCACAAATCCATGGGACCTGATGAGATACATCTGTGTGTTCTGAGGGAACTGGCAGATAAAGTTACTAAACCACTATCCATCGTATTTGAGAAGTTATGGCAGTCTGGGGACGTTCCCACTGACTGGAAAAGGGGAAACATAACCCCCATTTTCAAAAAGGGAAAAAAGGGAGAACCGGGGAACTACAGGCCGGTCAGTCTTGCCTCCGTGCCTGGCAAGACCACGGAGCAGATCCTCCTGAAAGCTATGCTAAGGCACATGGAAAACGAGGTGATTGATGACCGCCAACATGGCTTCACTAAAGGCAAATCGTGTCTGACAAATTTGGTGGCCTTCTATGATGGGGTTACAGCGTTGGTGGGTAAGGGAAGATCAACTGATGTCATCTACCTGGACTTGTGCAAAGCATTTGACACTGTCCTGCACAACGTCCTGGTCTCTAAATTGGAGACACATGGATTTGACGAATGGACTGCTTGGTAGATAAGGAACTGGCTGGATGGCTGCATGCAAAGAGTTGCGGTTAACAGCTCGATGTCCAAGTGGTAAGCAGTGACGAGTGGTGTTCCTCAGGGTTTGGTACTGGCATGGGTGCTGTTCAGCATCTTTGTTGGTGACACGGAGAGTGGGATTGAGTGCACCCTCAGCAAGTTTGCAGATGATACCAAGGTCTGTGGCGAGGTAGACACCCTGGAGGGGAGGAATGCCATCCAGAGGGACCTGGACAGGCTGCAGAGGTGGGCCCAAGCCAACCTCATGCAGTTCAACAAGGCCAAGTGCAAGGTCCTACATCTGGATCAGGGCAATCCCAAGCACAAATCCAGGCTCGGTGGGGAATGACTGGAGAGCAGCCCTGAGGAGAAGGACTTCGGAGTGGTGTTTGATGAGAAGCTCAGTGTGAGCCGGCAATGTGCAATCGCAGCCCAGAAGGCCAACCGTATCCTGGGCTGCATCAGAAGAAGTGCAGCCAGCAGGTCAAAGGAGGTGATTCTGCCCCTCTACTCCACTCTCGTGAGACCCCACCTGGAGTACTGCATCCAGCTCTGGAGTCCCCAACAGAAGAAGGACATGGACCTGTTGGAGTGGGGCCAGAAGAGGGCCACAAAGATGCTGAGAGGGCTGGAACCCCTCTGCTGTGAGGGCAGGCTGAGACAGTTGAGGGTGTTCAGCCTGAAGAAGAGAAGGCTCCGGGGAGATCTTATTGTGGCCTAAAGGGGGCCTACAGGAAAGAGGGGGAAGGACTTTTTACAAGGGCATGTTGCAATAGAACGAGGGGGAACAGTTTTAAACTGGAAGAGGGGAGATTTAGATGAGATATTAGGAAGAAATTCTTTACTTTGAGGGTGGTGCGGCACTGGCCCAGGTTGCTCTGAGAAGCTGTGGAAGCTCCAACCCTGGAGGTGTTCAAGGCCAGGTTGGACGGGCTTGGAGCAACCTGTCACGATAAGAGTGCGTTCATAAAGTGAAGGCTTGCAATCGTCTTGCAGTTTTGTGCAGCTAATTACCATGTGATTTTTTTAAAGATTTTTTTTTTTTTTAAACAATGGGCATTCATCCAGCAAGAAGTACAAAGGTGGCACAATAGAGCTTAACTGTTGCTCAGTGAGGCTTTCCTCTATAATTTCTTTTGCTGGTTTGAATCACCTGTTGTTCAGTTCTACAGATAGGATCACTTAATGTGTGTTGCTTGTTCTGATGATTTTCTTGGAGAGGTGAAGAGTATTTTGCATCTTCTGATAGTTCATTCATTCCAGTTTTGCATAGGGATGAAGCCATGACATCTTTGATACATTCATTTTTAAAGTGAAAGCCTGGCAATGGGATAACGGCTTTCTAATAAGAAAAAGCTAATCAACTTCTAATCACGCTAGTCTGATTTTTGTGATAATAATGTGATGTACTCAATGTTTACATTCTGAAGTGTGTAAGTTTTATCACAGTGGCATGACTGAGGACAGTGCTTGAAGGTGGAACAGGTTTTCCTGCTGACTGGAAAAGAGGAAACATAACCCCTATTTTCAAAAAGGGAAACGAGGAAGACCCATGGAACTACAGGCCAGTCAGTCTCACCTCTGAGCCTGGCAAGATCATGGAGCAGATCCTCCTGGAAACTCTGCTGAGGCACTTAGAAAGCAAAGCGATGATTGGTGACAGCCAGCATGGCTTCACCAAGGACAAGTCATGCCTGAAAAATTTGGTGGCCTTCCACGAAGGGGTTACAGTGGCAGTGGACAAGGGAAGATGAACTGATGTCATCTACTTGGACTTGTGCAAAGCGTTTGACACTGTCCCACACAATATCCTGGTCTCTAAATTGAAGAGACATGGATTCGGCAAATGGACCACTCGGTGGATAAAGAACTGGCTGGACGGTCGCACTCAAAGAGTTGCGGTCAACGGCTTGACGTCCAAGGGGAGACCAGTGACGAGTGGCGTTCCTCAGGGGTCGGTTCTGGGACCTGTACTGTTAAACGTCTTTGCCGGCGACATGGACAGTGGGGTCGAGTGCACCCTCAGCAAGTTTGCCGATGACACCAAGCTCTGTGGCGAGGTAGACACCCTGGAGGGGAGGGATGCCATCCAGAGGGACCTGGACAGGCTGCAGAGGTGGGCCCAAGCCAACCTCATGCAGTTCAACAAGGCCAAGTGCAAGGTCCTACATCTGGGTCAGGGCAATCCCAAGCACAAATCCAGGCTCGGTGGGGAATGACTGGAGAGCAGCCCTGAGGAGAAGGACTTCGGAGTGGTGTTTGAGAAGCTCAATGTGAGCCGGCAATGTGCAATCGCAGCCCAGAAGGCCAACCGTATCCTGGGCTGCATCAGAAGAAGTGCAGCCAGCAGGTCAAAGGAGGTGATTCTGCCCCTCTACTCCACTCTCGTGAGACCCCACCTGGAGTACTGCATTCAGCTCTGGAGTCCCCAACAGAAGAAGGACACAGACCTGCTGGAGCATGTCCAGAAGAGAGCCACGAGGATGATCCGAGGGCTGGAGCACCTCTCCTGTGATGAGAGGCTGAAAGAGTTGGGGCTGCTCAGGCTGGAGAGGCGAAGGCTCTGGGGAGATCTTATTGCTGCCTTCCAGTCCCTAAAGGGGGCCTACAGGAGAGCTGGGGGAGGGCTTTTTACTGGGGCATGTAGCGATAGGACGAGGGGGAATGGCTTTAAACTGGAAGAGGGCAGGTTCAGATTGAACATTAGGAAGAAGTGTTTCACTGTGAGGGTGGTGCGGCACTGGCACAGGTTGCCTAGAGAGGTTGTTGAGGCCCCATCCCTGGAGGTGTTCAAGGCCAGGCTGGACGTGGCCTTGGGCAACCTGGGCTGGTGGGAGGTGTCCCTGCCTATGGCAGGGGGGTTGGAACTCGAAGATCTTCAAGGTCCTTTCCAACCTAAACCATTCTATGATTCCGTGCTGCATTTGTTTCTTCATGAGAATGTGCAATAAAAAATGGTTGCTAGAGGGTATTGAGTTGGATCAGTACCTCACCTGGAAAGTTTTAAATAAGATTGTGAGTGGACCTTATGCAATTTTCATTGCTGCATGTAAAAATTTTAGTGTTTCTGGCAGGTAGCCTTAAGAGCAGTGTAAAATCTACTGAAATTATCTGTTCAACAAACACATTATAGCCACCCTGTAGAAGGCAAATATTGGAACATACCGTATCCACCTCTGCTGTCATTTGTCATCTAGCAGCAAGGTAATTCTCTCCACTGCCCTCCTCCAACAAACAGTGACTAGAGAGTAGAGGAGGTGTTATTGTCTGCCCCTTTTCAGGAAATGTGTTTACTAAAAACTCAGATGCTTCTATTTCTGTGCTAGGGCTAAGGGGCAAATTGTTCAGGTGGGACGATCCTTGCTGTGAGGGACTTTTTACATGTGAATGAGATTCCCTCCAACAGTGTAGGGTAAGTCTTTGTAGTTCAGTAGCACTCATCAAAGAGGTCAAGCCGGTTAGGCCGTAACAAGTGATACCACTATGCTGGTGATCCTGTAGGCTAATTAATCCTGCTGAGAAGTACAGTAGATTGGCCTTTTGGAGCTTCGACCCCATAGCTAGAGTGTTTCTGGCAGTTGCCACTTGTTTATTCAGAACTACCTTGGGTGTCTGCATATCTGTAGACGTAGAGTGTTGAAAAATTAAGCTTGGAATGGACTTCAGGAGATGATCTAGTCCAGCCTCGTAATCAAAGCAAGGTTGGTGTCTTGTTTTTGGCACCCAAAACAATACACAGTATTCTGAATGCAGTCTGAAGAGTACTGAGTTAAGAGGGATATTTATTTCCCCTGCTCCACCGGCTGTGCTCGTACCGCCCACTCTGCTGCAGACCTTTGCTGCCAGGGCGCACTGCTGGCTAACCTACAGCTTGGTGTCTGCAGAAACCCCTGGAGTCTTTTCTGCAGAGCTGCTCCCTGAGCAGTCTCCAGCCTTTATTGTTTCAAGGGATTATTCCTTCCCATGTGCAGGACTTTGTTTTTTTTTGTTTTTTTTTTTTTTTTCTTGTTGAATTTCATAAGGTTTCTGCCAGTCCATTCCTCCAGCCTGTCTAGGTCCCCCTGGGTACCAGCCCTTTCCTCAGGTGGATTGACTTGTCCCCCTAGTTTGATGTCTTCCACAAACTTTATGAGAACACACGCCATTTCCTACTCAGGGTTGTTGATAAAGATGTTAAACAGGACATATGCCAGGATAAAACCCTGCTGTACTCCACTTGTCACAGGCATCCAGGTAGAGCAGGGCCCATTAACCATTATCCTCTGAGCATCCCACTGTTTTCTTACCCATCTAGTTGTCACCCCATCCAGACCATAATGTCCTAATTTGGATTAAGGAGTATTTGTGGGAGACAGTATCAAAAGCCATGCTTAATTAGAGGTTAATGACATGAACTGTTCTCCCCTTGTCCGTAAACCCAGTAATTTTAGCACAGAAGGAATTCTGCATGTGCCGAGGATCATGTTCCTGCATGGCTCATAGAGGGCTCACTGCACCGTTTTCCAGGAGACTAGCATAAATCTGGCTCTTTTGTAGTTCCTTTGATCGTCCTCTTGGACTTTTTGGAAGATGGGTGCCACATCAGCCTTTCTTCAGTTGTTGGAGACTTCCCCATATCTGCATGACCCTTCAAAGATGATAGTGTGTGACCTCGTCCTTGCATTGGGTGGTTTTATCCTCGAGTTGAATTGCAGTGATGGCCTGATTTGGCTTGAATTGGTGACAGTTAGGTACATGATGGCTGTGAGACTTGGCAATATATCCACTGTATGCAGTCATAATGGGAAATGCGCCATTGTGGTACAGACTTACTAGTGTCAAAAGTCAGGTCAGAATGTTGTTCTGGACACTAAGAAATCACTTTATGCTTGTGCTTGTCAATAGTAACAAATTTATAAAAAACCCGATGTAAATTATGAAGTAGTAGAGTGGTCCAGAACACTGGCAAGACTTCTGTAAATTAAAAATGTAAACTGGAAGCAAAAATATCTAGTTAAAGGAAAATAAATATTTGTATTTACTACTAAATATTTGCTATATTTCTAGGTATTTTTGTCTGTCAACTGCATTTAATGTTTCATACAAGATATAAGCTGCTAAATAGAACTAGTTGTAAATGATTTGTTCTTAGACACGCGTGGAGGTGCTTGTGGTGGTATTGTTTCTTACTGCTTTCATCACCTGCATGTGCAAAGAAAAAGGTTGCCTTGTATAGACTTAAAAAGTAAAGAAAGACGATTTCTGACTCTTAAGAAGTTATCATAGATTACAGCTTATAAGAAGAAGATAAGATGGTATGAAAATGAGGTAAAGAACTTGATTCTCGAAAATGAGTAATTAAAATAGTTGGATTGGAATTGAGTATTGTGCATTTTTGAAATATGGCTGCAAAATAAAAATATCATTGGGATATTGTCTTGAGTTTACACTGAGAAGTGCTTGTAAGTTTGTAGGATCGTAGGAAAACTCAGGTTGGAGGGGACTTGAGGAGGCCTCAGAGCCCGTGTACGGGGTCAGACCACAGCGTCCCGGCCCTTACCTGGGCTGGTTTTGGAAACCTTCAAGGACTGGGACTGCACGTTGTCTTGGGGTGACCCGTTCCACTTCAAATAATCCACTAAGAAAGAAAAGAACCAAAGCAATAAAATTTAGACCACTGCTGAGAGGTCTTAATGTAGACTGTTGAAAACAACAGTTTCTCAGGGTCTCATTCCCAGGGGTTTACAGTATTTCAGATTTGTGTACTCCTAAATCTTTTCGAAGGGAAATGCATACCCCAGACTGCTAAGTTTGTAGACACCAGACTTTCTTCTCTTTGCTAAAGCCGCAGATTGAAGACCTTTTCTGTAGACACGTGTTTTTTGGATTAGGTAACACTGTTAATTTAAAAATGAGGGGAAAAAAAAAAAAAGAGAGGAATGATGAGAGTTGTTTAAAAATGTCTTTTGTAATAGAGCTTTTTGGATGCTATTGTTGAAGTCCAGCTATGTGAAAAATATCCCATTGTAAAGCAGGTAGTTGTGTGGGTTTTTAAAGCCCAAACATTTGGCTTTAAGGCAGTCAAGCAAAAGAGAAGAGAAGAGAAGAGTCTTACGAAATGGAGGCTACAGAGAGCTGTAAGATATCCGAGCGTGGCTGGTGAAGTCATTTGAGGCGGCTGTTGGCAGAAGCCAGATGAAGCATTGCAGCGCTGCCTGTTGTCTGATCATGGGACTGGAGATTAGTGTTCTAGGAGTTTTAAATGACGTTGTGATCTTTGAAAATATAGTGTGAGATTAGAACTAACTGCTGTGGAAAAAGATTTGGAAAAAGATGTATCCCTGCCGTTTCAAATGGGTTTTTGGGGGGATCATCTTCAGAAATTGAGCCGTGTTTAGTTTAATGTAATTCATCGAGGACCATAGCTAAAAAGATGAAATATGATGCTTAAGCAATACACTAGCAGTTTCACAACTTCTAGAAGGCAAAGCTGATGGCTTCCCTGGACATTCTGTTTTGCACTTTTGATACCAGTAAGGACCAAATGCAGAAGTGCCTACGAATGGATAATTTGAACATCAGTAAAATTTTCATTAAGTTGTTTTAGAAAACTAGCTCGTGTACATTTTATTTTAGATATCAAAAATTACTGGTTATTGGGGTTTTTGAGTTCTATTTCAAAATTTACAAAATGTATGCAAGATATCTTTGCTATTTTGTTTATTTCATTATTAGTTTGTGCATTGTGTGTTTTGTAGGCCCCTGATGATCTCTGAAATATTTCGTGCGCATTAAGGATAGATGCATCACACAGCTGTGCTTACACAAGGATATCCCACTATGTTAAGGGAACAGACTCTCTTCCACTGCTAACAGAAACTGCCGTGGCAAATATAATACCTTTTTCCATTTTTAATTGCAAACATTTTGTTAGAGTTGCTCATGTTTTTGAATATTTTATGTGTTGTAGAAATACAGTGCCAATACTAGAAGATATTAAATGTAAAACTCAATGATAGGTTTTAAAATATAAAAACTTTTTAGTAAAATGTTTTTAAGCTGGAGGTTGGCCTTCACTGCATCTGTCCGGACAGTGCGATGCCAAGTGTTGTGCTTTCCCTCGGGACATGGATTCAGAGCAGCCGGGGATCGCTGCACCACCTCTCCGTGGTGCCAAGTGCCGTCCCGCCGGTCGGCCACCCACTCGCTGCTTGGTGCGCAGCTGGCACAGGCAGGCAGAGTGTTTTCTTTCTCCTTTTTCCCCAGTGTACATCTGTGCCGTGCTATGACAGGGAAATAAGTGTAACGTTGGACAGTGGGGTGGCTTAACCCCATCAGCGTCAGTGTGGAGCGGTGCCTGGACTGCTCCTAGTGAAAGAGACGTCGTCGTAGTTTGAATGCAGCACTGCCTCAGTTTGAGCGTTCTGCTCTTGGGATGCTGTAGCTCAGGGGGAAATGCTGTATTGTAAAATACACCTTGGGTAAGTAGATGGGGATTTTTCTCAAAAAACTGAATACTTGCTTGTAGAAAGCCCGAGGAATTCAAAAGCATGGTACTGTTACAGACATCTGATTTGTCTGTAGTAGGATTGGCCAGCATGATCCTGTTTCTCACTTGATTTTATTCATAAGTAAAGGGTTTTTTTTGGTTGCACCTTGTAAAGTCAGTGGTCTCCTATCCTTTAAAATATCAACAGATGGCACAAAAGAAATGAATGCAAAACGATGCACCTGACTTCCACCATAAGATGTCGGTTACTCAGCTGGTGTTTTCCAGTCTGGCGTACTCTGCAAATCTTACGTCTGAGAACAAAGCTTTCTAAAGGAAATTAAATACTGTAACACTTTCTCCAAAGTAGGCAGTGCGTCAAGATGCTTCTTATCCACTTTTTCTGTAGTCTGAAGAAAAGATATTCCTGTCAGGACATGAATATCTTGAAGAGACCTCTCCTCTTGCTGGCTGGCCAGGCCCTGCGCGGCCGCCCCTGCTCCCCCCAGAGAACTCAGGGTTGTGGGATTCCACCAGCAGTAGAGCTGTAGAAACAGAGGGTTAGGTAGTGGTAAAAGCCTACAACAAATATTGCAAAGTATTTTTAAAATTTTGTTTGATAAAAATGACAGAATTTTGTTTCAGTTATTCATGCCAGAGGAGTAAAAGCAGAACTCTTGTTACTAGGAGGATAATGAGATACTACACACAGACCCTTACAAAGCCACAGTGTCTGAAAGAAATGCGTGTAGAGCTAAAGTAAGGAGGGGTAAAATAGTTCAGAAAGCGGTGAATGCTGATTCATTTGTAATGTTCTCATTCAGTGGTTTGGTTTTTTTTTATTAGATGAAAAGATTCATTCCGTTGTAACAGCCATCTGACGCGTGATAGCGCAGCGGAGTTAATGGATACTCGTTTTAAGCTTTGCTCTAAGGGACGGTAGTTGTTCGTAGCTTCTATTGACTTTGTTCCATTTTACAAGAGAATCTTTCTTCATTGAGAAAATCTTATTTTTGCTGAAGTAGGGATGAAAGAACTCCGTGTCTGACCTTGAACAATTTTCTGACCTCCTGTGATGTTCTTAAAAGTTTCAGCTGAAAATTGAGACACTCATGTCTGTAAAGACGGAGTTTTTATATTCACGTATCTGGGTAAATAAGCGTAGCGGAAAAAACTAATTTAAAATTTTGATTTTGCTGTCTCGTTGAAGGGCAGTATTTTCCATAGATCTTGATAATATAATGAGTTTAGGCAGTCTACCTGTATGTAGTTGTTGTGGTCTTGCATAAGCCTTTGAATGGCCCATGTATCCTTAATTCGGTAGCAATTTGCATGTGTACAGTCCAGTGACCGTTGTTTTTACATTTCTTGGTTAGTACATTCCAGGCAATGATTCTGTAACTTTGTGGGATCACTCAGAATACAAACTAAACTACTCTGTGTCACTGTGTTCTAATTCCAAATGTAAGATAATAGAATAATGTGAAGTTTTTGCAGTTTTATAGAATAATGTCAAGTTTTTTGAAGTTTTTTCTAGCAGTATTTTGTGTATTTGTGTATTTTGGGCACAAGTTAGAGCACAGGAAGTTCCGTTCAAATACACGGAAACACTTCTTTACGGTTCGGGTGACAGAGCACCGGCACAGGCTGCCCAGGGAGGTTGTGGAGTCCCCTTCTCTGGAGATTTTCAAGACCCGCCTGGATGCAGTCCTGAGTAATGTGCTCTGGGCAATCCTGCTTTAGCAGGGGAGTTGGACTAGATGATCTCTCGAGGTCCCTTCCAACTCTGATGATTCTGTGTCTCTAGAATCTTTCATTTATAAAATTTTTAAATCACTGTGATGTATTTCTTATAATTTCAGTGTCTGGTACTGGCAGGTAAATATTGTTTATTAGCATTGTTCAAACTTCACTTACGTATTCATTAAGTCTTAATTACTGTATGTAACATCCTTATACTTACCTAGATATTTCTTACTTAATGTGTTTTATAGCGATATGAAATAACTATCTTAAAATGCATTAGACTAAATCCTGCTCAACTATATGGTTTAATTCTTTTAATCACACCGGTGATGTGTGTGTGTCCAATAGCTGAAGTTCTATACTTAGTTCTCGTCCTCATAATGTATAAAACTTGATATTATTATTTTAAGAAATGAAGCACGCCAGTGGGCCAAACCACAGGTTTTGCTCTTTCTCAGCTGTTCAAAGGGATGCTCTGCAAAACTGTTTCTGTCCTGGATGTATGCCACTGCTTCATGTATGTTTCCGGGTTCACAAAAAAATCATAATTGCACTTTAGCCCTGAAGAAATAATTTTCAAGGAGAGGAAAAGCAGTCAATCCCAGAAGTCAGACAGACCGATTTACCACCTAGTCCGTCCCGTTACTTGTGTAGACTGTGCCTTCTTCCAGTGTGTTTCTAGTGTTCAGTGTTGCATAATGAAGATTTCGCTATAAGACGGGAGAGTGTACTCACAAGTCTGATATTTTAAGCATAAAGCAAGCCCTGTGTTTTAACAGCTGCTTTGTATGAGTCAGCTCTGCCAAAACCCGTGTCGTTGCTACCCTTTAAACACCTTCGCAGAGTTGAATGGCCAGTATGGGACCTGGCCAAGCGGTAACCAATTATTTTATGTGCACTTGCTTGTTAGATTTAGGTTTTATGCAGACCAAACCTCTGTTTCTAGCCCTTGTCACAGTGGCATTTATGTGTCACGTGTCCGATTCTTCTGCTTCTTGTAATGCGATATAATTTCTGTTTTGATTGGTGGTGGGTGGGAAGAGTTAGTTTTAAGAGAAGTTTGGAAGAGATTTTTCTTTCCTGACAAAATATTACAGCACTTTTTTTTTTGCATATACACACCTTTTCTCTCTCACATACATGATTTTTAACGTGTGATCTTCATTCAAAAGACTCTTTCCCTTCAGAGGGATTTGAGAGGTTCTTTGTAAATTACGCTTTGTGTTTTTTTCAGTTGTTGACTAGCGAATGTGTTGCAGCAGCGACAACAACCTTTGTGTAACAGCTCTTACAGAAGAGGACCCTGACGCTCTCAAGGAATTCTGCTGTGCAAATCTGCACGCTGTTTCTGGGCTCCTGTGTACACGCAGAAGCCCTTAAGGGTACTGCGCTGGATCTTTGCCTCTTACATGGCTGTTTAGGCTTAGCAGTGCCTTATTAAAAAATGTGCAGTCACTTTGGTTTCAAGAAAGTGCAGAAGAGGATTACATAAGGGTTGCATAAATATTCTAGATAATTGCTGCTATAGTAAAGAACGTTAAAAACTGAAAGTTGTAGGGACCATGTCAACTCCTTTGAAGTTCATTTTCCTGGAAAACAAAAATCAATAACCATTTAAGATGAAAGTTTGAAATGGCAACAAAACAAAAAAGAGTATTGGATTATTTTTAAAATAAGAAATCTCTATTCCTTGGTCAATCCCTTACATTTATGTAACAAGCAGCACAGAGTTGTGAAACAACCGTTTTAATAGGGATGTTACAGAAGAAAATAGAGACTGCTTTTCCCCCATCCAGGGTCAAACTCCCGGGCAGAAACCGCTTAGAGTGGGTGTAGAGTTGCTGTAGAGTAGCCAATAGGTCGTTCTTTTGGGGAACTGCTTCAGGTGTGTTTTTGTGGTGGAGACCTCGGAGTATGCCAAGACTGAGACTGCAGAGGTGACTTAAAGCAGTTGTGCTTTTTCGTAGTTCTGATGTAAGAAGGCTGCTGAGGAAATAATGAATGTTCAAGAGTGATCTGTGAATATTGATCCTATTTACAACAATAGCAGTTTCATTTTGGGGTGATCGTTGTCACGTAGCTTTCTATTAAGTATTTATTTTCAGAACGTGTTTAAATAAAACTGCATTGAAATCTTTGCTAGAATGGCTTTAATGACAAAAGACCAGAACTGCTGCAGGAAATTCATATAATTTCAGATGTTCCCAATATTATTGTTTTCTTCTTACTCCCAGATTTAGTAAATCTGCTGTAGATTATGCACAGCAACATTCTTACAGAAGTATTTATTATTAGAACAACTGAAGTTTGCTTTTATTTCCTTTGCGGTGTAGAATGGTGGCGAACGGCAGACGCGCACACTCGTCCTGGGGCAGCTTTTTTCCCACCACTCTTGGGAATTCCACCGCTCTTTGCACCTCCTGCACAGAATCATGATTCTGCTTCATTCCACTCCAGAGCTACAGGAAAAAATGGCCGGAGCAGTACAGAAAAAGGTAATGGCTAAAGCTGGTTATGGAATAATCATGTTGAACTTCTGCACATGCAGAAAGATGTGGAATTTGAGCTTTGCCACTCGTTTTTCCCATTCCTAAACAGCACTACAAAAATTGATTCTGTTAGCTAAGCGTGAGAGATCCAAGTATGGGCTTTCAGTACTGACATACTCTTTCTACTAATGTTTTTCCCCCTTTTTTGCTGTAGATAGTTTGTTTGGGACTGGGACTTTGTCTGGGACTGAGTAGTAGGGAGAAGTTTTCTTTTAAAGTTTGTGGTGTGATTTTTGGAGGCCGTGTACACGTGTAGCGAGTGCCGTTCCTCTGCATGAGGGAAGCGTGTGTGGGGGAGTTTTTTGTTGGGGGGTGTAGGGCTACCGGCCCGCAGTGGAAATAGCCCGGTGACAGGAGAACCTTTGCCTGCATTTCAGACCGCTGTTTCATTAGTGGTATCGCACGCCTTTCGAAAATGTAAGATGCGCTTGTTCGATCCGAGGCTTGTTCTGCTCAGAGGAGAGGGGGCTGAAGGGTGACCTCGCTGCTGTCGAGGGGTGACCTCCCTGCTGGCCGTGGCTCCCTCATGAGGGAGGTGCTGGCCTCTTCGCTCTGCTTTCTGCTGATGGGATGCGAGGGGATGGCTTAAAGCTGCATCAGGGGAAGTTCACATGGGACATTAGGAAACTGTTGCTCGCCGAGAGGGTGACCAGGGTCACCGGGGAGGTGGTCGTAGCCCTCAGCCTGTCTGTGTTCAAGATGCGTTTGGGCAGTGCTCTTAGATGTGTGGTTTAGCTTCCGAGTTGTCCTGTGTGGAGTCAGGAGTGGGACTTGATGATCCTTGTGGATTCCTTCCAGTTCAGGGTACTCTGTTCTGTGATTCTTTGATGAACAAACAAAGCTTTTTTTTTTTTTTTAATAGTTTCGGTAGGTTTGAGGACCTGATGTGCGTTTCAGAATCCATCTAATAGTCCAGGGATTGCAGATTAGCAAGTTTGTGTGGTTAGGGGTATTTTCTTAGAAAACAACAGTCCTCTTGACTGATAAGTAAGCAAGCTTGAATGTGGTGGTTATTTCAGATATCATTCCCGCAACTCCCCCCCACCCCACCCCCCCCTTTTACACCGTGCAAAACTCATAAAAATATCTTGGGCTTCATGTTGTTTTCTTTGGAGCTGGTGGATACTTCAAAATTGTAAACAAATTATTTGGAGAGATATTTATTGGAATGTATATTTTTGCGTCTTCTTTCTTCAAAAGCTTAATTTTCTGCCCCTGACTAAACTCAAGGATAGTTTGAGCTTAAAAATGGGCATTTTCAGGTTTAGGGTGTTTTTCCCTAAAAAACGCTGTTTTTTACAGCGTTAAATGTCCTTTCAATCATGGGTTCTCTGCACGTTTTAATAACAATAACCCCATGAGCAGATCAAAGAGACTCTTGGGTGGCAGATTTATAGTGTACGTTGGGAGTAACCTGTGAGTAGTCTAGCGTCTGCTTGGATGTTTCTGGAAGGGAGGTGAGTGCGACTGGAACATCTCAAAGAAAGTATCTGCTACTTCCGATCTTTTTAAATGTCCCTTTGTAAATCTGTCACCTTAAGGTATAAACGGATCACTGAACGGGAACAGTACCACTGCAGCGTCTGGTGTCAGCGCATCCGTACTACCCCCTAGCATTGCAGCTTCTGCGGGGCAAGTGAAAGCTGTAACCTCCGGAGCAGGAGGCCGCAAATACAACCAGGAGCAAAGCAAAGTTCAGCTTCTGGACACCAGAGCTGACAAAATCAAAGATAAGGTAAATATACAGAAAAAACTTTGATTCACACAAAAAATCGACATGGTAAGTGCTCTGATCGTGCACACAGCAGCGTTTTTAAGTGTTCTCTCCCAGTACAAAATGTTTCGGGTTTTCCTTCTCGTTTTTCATTAGAGCAAGATCTGCACCCTTGTCTGTGTGGTAGTTTTTTGTGTGTTGGGGTTTTCTGTGGTTGGTCTTTTTTTTTGTGTGTTTGGTTTTTTGACATGTTTGTCAACCAAAAGCTACCTTTAGCGCTAATTCCACTAGTTAAAAGCTGTATGTGATAACATATTTTTATTTAACTTATATAATTATAAAGTATATTATTTCTAACACCAATATTTGATATTATACTATGGTATAAATAGTTGTATTATAATTATAAATTACAAACTGAATAATTATTTTTTTGTGTAACTTAAAATAGAAAGCATGTCAGGAGGAGAATGAAATCTTTAGACATAAAAAGAAAAATGCTTTTCTGGGAGTAATTTCCTATTTATCAAAAGAAAGAAGTATTATTAATGGTTGTGATTCAGCAAAAAACTTAGAGCCGTCTAATATGAAAGACATGAGTAGTCTCCGTGAGTTAGTAAACCTCCTTATATACTGATCCAAGCGCTCCTTATGAGCTTTTGCTGTTCCTGGAATCAAAAGTATTTAGTCAAAACACAGGAAATGGGATACGGGGAAATGGATTACTATTAAAATAGAAGCTAAGGGAGTCATTCCCTGCTGGCGGCCATCTAGGCTAAAATGCTTTTATTTCTTACATTTCTGTTTTGTGAGCGATCGGGCCTGTTGCTTTCTTTCTCTTTCTGTTACTGCATTGTATCCAGCTCCCAAATCTGAGCGTTCTTAGGTGAGAGGTTGGCGTTTTCAAAGTTCCGTTGGTGTTTGCATCTCTCTGCACAAAAATAGCTGTTAGCGCTAAAATGGTTAATTATATTTGTGTAGAGATACAGTGTTTAATATATTGACAGCAGAACATTTTCCCTCAAAATGTTCTTCATGTGTTCAACAATCAACAGCTTCTGAAGGTATGAAGGTAGTTACAGGTATTTGTGAAATTTTTGACTTTTTTTCAGGCTTACATACTAGAAATGGCTCTTTCCTTTCTAAAATTCTGCTTTTATGCTGGATGTCTCTGTGAAAAATGTAAGCTTTGTTTCTGTGGTGCAGAGGTAAAGATTTTTCCAGATAACGTCTCTTTATTTCTGACTATTACTTCAGTTATGTAACATAGCAAAGAAATTACTATCTTAATGTCTCCAGATACCTTCCCAAAAGTTTATATATCACAAGTAAATGAACAGACTTTTCTGTTCACTTTTTGGCTCTTTGTCTTGTTCAGAAAACTGAGCTGTTTAAGCTAGTTACTTGTTAGCATGAGTATCACCGAATATTACACCTCTTCTTGCCCTTTTTTTTTTTTTTTCCTCCAAATTTCAGTCAGGATGTTTGTCAGCATTGTTATCTTTTCCTTTGTATCACCATTTGTCTTTAAGTACAAATTCTGTATCCTTGATACATTTGCTTTTGATGTGGGTACTGATTTCAAATCCAGTTTCAATTTGCTAAATACTGAGTTGCTTTAAAACAATGTACTCACTCAATTAGTGTACTCCTTTCTTAAATTTGCTTAGTTTTGTATCTTAATATTTAAATTGTTTATCTAATGCAGATAAATTTCAGGTTGTCAACAGTTTTGCTTCTGAAGTTTTTGTAGTAATTTTTCTAATACTGAAGTGGAGTTTTGTTTTGGTCTTGCTCGACAAGCTGGCATTCTAGATGGTCTTCTAGTCCTTGTCCTTAACTTCTTGTCCTCTGAAGCTTTTTGAGGTATTTGTCATTGTAATGATTTGAACAAGCTTTCCAATCAAAACACGTGGAATACTCTAAATGAGAACTCCACCATGAGGAGGAGATCAAGAGATTTGATTAAATAAATAAGTAAATCAGTAATTTTTTTCCATATGTTAGAACGAAGCCACAGCTGGAACTGAAGGCAGAGGAATAAGCAGAGGGCAGTAGGCAGATGGAGTATTTTGTGCTGGGCTTTGTACAAGTGAAGTTATGTTTTTAAATTTCAAAGTGTAACAACACTTGCCTCTTTTTCTATAGAGCACAGTTTATTTTAAAACATTTTTGTTATTCTTCTCTAAATGTTCCTTTCTTTAGGGTTTTATTTTTTTAGTATTCATCTGCTGATTTCTTCAGTCGTATCCTTAGTTGTAATTTTTGAGGTTGGTACCTAATGTATTTACTTTTTTACCTTTTTTAAAAAAAAAAAAAAACAAAGCTGATACCAAGCTGTTTTTACACTTGGTGAAAATCTAAAGAGTTACTTTTTGCGCAGTGTTTTCTTCCTGGTTGAATTCTAGTTCTGCTGTCCTACCACCTTAAGGAATCCTACAGTGCAGTCTGATAGTAACTTGTATTAGAGACATTTTTTTGCCTGTAGTGTGTGGAAAAACATCTTCTGAGTTCATAGAAGTATCTGATCTTCAAAGCTGTAGTTATGAGAAGTTCTCATCCAGTTTGTTTTGTCTAGAGCGTGTTTCATCATCCAGAGGGCTATACACACCAGACAACAATAAACTGGAAACTGTCCAAAACACGTGTTTATATTGTGCCAGATCCTCATGCATCGCTGTATGTTTGTGGCATATCATGATAGGTCTGTTGAGCGTAATGATATTGTATTGAACGTAGATGTCATTGTGACGATCTGATGCACTATCCGCAACTTATTTTGTACATACAAAAATTTGGTAACTGCCTTACCTTTTTACTTTGCTGTGTTGGTCACTGTGTTGATAACTTTCGCATGCTTTATTTTCTTCTTTTAAGCCTGCCGAGTTTGTGGCTAAGATAAAACTGAATAAGCTGATACACTTTATAAGTAATCATTCACCTGAATGTGCCGCTTCAACCTTACCAGAAACAAACAAACAAACAAACAAACAAAAATAACCCAGACCAAAAACCTGACCACCCCTCTGTTGGTTGCATTAATGAATTTCTAGGATGTGGAAGATCAGCAGGATTTCTACGCTGGTAAAGCAACAGTCTCAAGGGGAAGAAGGTCTAACTGGTGAACCTGGGTGCCTGGCTCTCGTTTGGCTCAGAGACAGTTCCCTACCAGTATGGCAGCTGGTGAGACAGCAGTCCAACCCAAGGTCTGGCCTTGGGGGCTTTTGCTGTCCTGGATTCCAGGAAGAGCATCAGGACGCTGGGTTATTAACTCTCGACACATCCTTTACCTTTAATATCTCTTCTTGGCAATTACCATGTTGGATTTCCTTAACAAACTTCAGTACTTTGAAATCATGACTGGAATATTTTTAAAATATCACTTTAGTCACCTTTTTATGGGACTGTCCCATTGGGTCATTACGGTGGGGCTACTTTTCATGGTACTCGTATTCAGTCTAGATCACTGCTTTCTGAACAGTGGACATTTTCAGTTAGCATAAGCATCAGCAGATTTGCTAAAGTCAGCGAACCAAAATCAAATACGAAGTTTATTTTAATGGAACCCACACTTGCTTCAACTTCCATGACTGTATTGTTGCCAATAGAGGAACTAGTCAAAGTGAAACTTGCTCTTAAGAACAATTTTTTTATTGAGTGTATTTCTTGAAGAGTCTTTTATTATCTTTTTCTAAATAATATATTTTTTTATATTCTATAAATACCTGCTTGGCCTTACATATATCTTCAGAAGTCTCTCTCCTTTTTTCTTCCTAGTGTATTTCAAATGAAGTAAAACAGTACTTTTTGGTCTGTACTTTTCCTTCTCTTTCTTGGCTATTTTCTTTTGTGTCAGCAAGCTTTTGGAATTTCTTTCAAGTTTTTTTTTGTTGTTCTAAATGTCTTTACAGAGAGATTTTGCTTTACATTATTTGAGTAAGTCTGAATTATTTTTTCTGTGTGCAGTTTACTGTCTTCCCCCCCTCTCCCTCCCTCTCCCCCCCTCCCCACATTACTTTTTACGAAGGATTCGATAAAAACTTCTCCATCAAGATTAATCCTTTTGTATCCACTAAATGCACGAGTTTAAATTTTCCCTATCATTACATTTTCTCTAAGCTACTAGTTTGCCATCCGTTCGCGTGGAATCCTACTAATCCAACTTCTTTGTATTGGTTTTATCTGTGTCAAAAGGTTCTATTTGTCTATGAAGTAAAAAATCCCTGGGAAGCGGTTGTGTTTCACAATGTTGTTAAGTGCCTGATTTGTTTTAAAGCATTTGATTGCTTACAAGTTATACTAAATTTCATGTCAAAATTAGCTGTCCCTTTTCTTGAGGTAGTTCTTTGTGAATCGGATTTATGTGTCGGATGTTGCTTGGCACTTGCCACTGCCTTTTTCACAAGAATGTTCCCGACTCCTTCCTCGGTACGGTAATTTTCTGATGTTCTCTTCTGCAGTACGGAAGGGTAGGTTTGTAAGATACAGCAGCTAACACACTTTGTGAAGGTAGATGGACAGCAACGGTTTTAAAGTCTCGATGCGTAGAAGTAAACACTATCAGCTAAGTGAACCCATTGACATACTCTCCTTTCTCCAGACTCTTACGTGCATCTCATAAACAGCTGATGGTACAAGTATGTATTTCATCAGCATCGTGAATAAACTAGATATTTCTGATTTTAGTATTATTGCAGTGTTTTGGGTGTTTCCCTTTCCTCGTACAGAGGTAAATAGAGAACTGTGAAGGGGAAAACTAGATGAGAATCCTGGAGGTGTGATTCCAGGAGGCGTTGTTACTTTTACTGCTTCAGATCATGGTCTTGTCCTTCATTTTATGATCTTAACCTTCATGAAAAGAAATTCTGCACCTGTGTCAAATATTAGACGGGAAGATACCTAAATGTGATGTAAAGGATGCTAGTAATGAAACGTACAGGACCTGCCATAGATGGACACGCTTATTTAGATCTGTTGTTTTGTGTCTGAATACATTCAGATCATTGTCCCTCATCTGAAGTATCAGTTGGTGCCTTTCTGAATCGAGCAGTAAAACAATAAATCCAAATAAATACACTTAATTTCTTAAGACTTTCCAACAGTGAAGCAATGCGTGTGACAGTATATAGACGGTGTGATGATATGAAGTGTTACTGTGTTCATCACAGGAAAAGATAGAGAACTTGGTTTTAAAAAAAGATGCAGATACCAGCCAGTTGACAAGTAGATGGGACTTAATCCGCCTACAGCTTCCACGCTTCGTAGCTATTTCACAAAGTAAATTGCATCCCATTGTGGTGGTTTAGCCCCGGTGGGTGCTCAGCCCCAGGCAGCCGCTCGCTCGCTCCCCCGTGGGACGGGGAGAGAACCGGAGGGTAAAAATGCGAAAACTCGTGGGTTGAGATAAAGACAGTTCAACAGAGAAAGCAAAAGCCACGCGCACAGGCAGAGCAACAGCAGAATTCATTCCCCCTTCCCGCGGCAGGCGGGTGCTCAGCCATTGCCAGGACAGCAGCGCTCCCTCGCCCGAACGGTGCCCTGGAAAAGCAAATGCCGTGTCCCCAAGTGTCCTCCCTTCTTCCCTGGCTTCTGCTGCTGAGCACGATGCCGTACGGTCCGGGACATCCCTGGGCCATCTGGGGCGGCCGTGTCCCCCCGGTCCCTGTGCCCCCAGCCCTGGCTGATGGGGGGTGAGGAGCAGAACAGCCTGGGGGCTGCGAGGCGCTGCTCAGCGCCCCTCGGGACTCACTCAGCTCCCATTGGGACTGGCACGGCCCTGTGCATCAGCACCCGTCGGTCACTGCCCCAAACACGGCACTGCAGGACCTGCCGGGAAAGAGTTAACTGTCCCAGCCAAAACCAGTACACCCGCTTGTAAGAATAAGTTTGTTATGTTTTCCCAGTAATTTATGTGAATTTCCTGATAAGACAAGGATCCTTGACATAAAATTGTTCTTTTTAGCCTCTTGTTTTATAACAAGGGTTTTGCTGTCCTCCTGTCTTCCTTTTGACTAACCTTAACCAGTTCACTCTGTGGCTCCACGTGCCCTGTTTAGATGCTACGTAACACTTTGCTGCTGCCGGACATCTGTAATCTGGTTTCATGTGTTTCTCTACCTTCCAACATCATTCTGCAAACTCTCTTTAAATCTGCTGTGTTGCTGGAGTACATACTTTCCCATCTCTCTCGCACACCTGCCATCGTAACACTCAAGTCTGCACGTACCCCCTTCAGATCTGTTTGTAAAATACACACATGCATTTCAGTTACCTCCCCCAAAAGCTAACTTTCTTCATCCGTTTCACTTTAAAATCTGGTCTTGCAGTGTCAACGTTTTGGTGTTCCTGTGGTTTTTATACCTTTCTTCCTTTTCTGTGTTCTTGTTTGCTGCTTCTTTTACTTTTGTGTTCTGGTCTGCAAATTGGTTCTTTCCAAATATTTAAATATAATACAGTGGTCAGAGTGTTTCAGCAGATTTTGGTCCATCTTCCAGAAGCAATTTGATGAGCGTATTCTTTTCGGTCCTCAAAAGCTTGCATTGCTGAACAGCGCATACTGTGAAATTCCGAGTTAAGTAATATAGTTAAATGAATGTGTCACTGAAAGATATTGATGAATCTAATACGTATTGTTCTTTCTGTGTTGGTTTGCAGTAAAGCTTTTGGTTTTAACCTTTTTTGGAAGCAATACATTCTGTGGAGATTTGCTAGACCTGAATCCCAGGCTGATTTTCTAGGCCTAAGTGTGGTACATTGCTTTCGGTTGTAGTGGTGCCAACAGTTCTGCCAGTGCGCGTGGTCAGAAAAATACTACAGCAGAACCTTGTGACCAGTTTTTCATTTTCATATCGTGTGAAGCACTTCTTTCTCTTTACTCTCCCGCAAAGACAGTCAGTTGTGTTCAACGATTGCAGATCACTTTACTCCAAAGTCGTACTGGTTTTTTGTTTTAAAGATTATGCATAGTAATAAGATGATATAACAGATTGAAGCTGAACCATTAACAGAGCATTCATCTTCCTGGTAGAAGCCCAGAAAAAAAGCGGTGGAAAGCTCTAGTAACAGCGACAGTGATTCGGGCTCCTCTTCAGACACCTCAAGTGAAGGCATAAGCAGCAGTGACTCTGATGATCTGGAGGAGGATGAAGAGGAGGAGGAGGACCAGAGTGCTGAAGAGAGTGAAGATGATGAATCTGATTCTGAAAACGAAGCACATCACAAAAACAAGAACAAGGTGTGACACTCACTGCTGCTCACGGTCTTGTCGCTGAAAACTGTTCGTGAAAAATCGACCTGTTCATGTTTGTACCAGTGGGCAATTGTTTAGCTACACATTAATGAATGCTAAGTATACTCTTTCTGGTTTTGCTTCAGGGGTTTCTGGGTTGCTGTTTTTTTTTTTGGTTTTTTTTTTTTTTTTGCATCCTTTATGGTAGAGTATTATTTTTGTTAAAGTGGGAAATATAAAGAAAAGTGCTGTGTGCTGATAGTGTATTGGAAATACGTCTTTCTATGGATAGTGCTTTGACAGTTTTGTTTTTTTTTTATCAGAGTGGTTACTTTTCCTGGTAGCCAGCAGAAGAACAAGATCGGATTCTTGCGTATCCTGTTAGGTTTATAGTCAAAAATACACTTAAAAACAACCATGGTTCAGTAGTTCTTCTCTACTAAGCATTTTCTTCACATGCTGAAACTATCTGGGGAAAAAAAAAAAACCTAAACAATAAATACATGACAAGATTGATTTTAAAATTATTATTGTTCCTGCTCTGCCGAGAATAGTATAATTGTTTCCTGGGGACTGATGTTGTTTGTTTTTGTTTTTTTAAAGGATCTTTAACTGATCTGATATGAACAGTCAAAAATACATATTTTGCAGGTGCTAATGCATAGTGGTGTAACAGATATGAAAAATGATGGACAGAAACCACATGAGAAGTCCCAAGACAAAAGAACACACCAGCAGATACCTCTTGTGTCTGATTCCCAGACTCACTCATCATTCCAGTCCCAGCAGAAGCAGCCTCAGGTTTTGTCACAGCAGCTTCCGTTTATTTTCCAAAGCTCTCAGGCAAAGGAGGAATCTGTGAACAAACACACAAGTGTGATACAGTCTACGGGATTGGTTCCCAATGTGAAACCTTTGTCTTTGGTACATCAAGCCAAAAAGGAAACCTATTTAAAACTCATAGTTCCTTCCCCTGATCTACTCAAAGCAGGGAGTAAAAATACCTCTGAAGAATCTATCTCTCTGACCAGCGATGTAAGATCAAAACGGGTGAGTTAAAAATCACTGTTTTCTGATTCTTTGTAACCTGCATTGCCCCCTTAACAAGATGCAACACTCCGCTATTGAGTTTTTTGAAATATAATGTTTTAAAATTATATGCATATTTATTTTCATATCATGTTTTTTTTGATGTGTTTTTAGAGTTTATACAGATACCTGATTTATGTAAATTAACTAAATTGTGTGGGTAATAGATGTTCCAAACTGTGGTGGCTGTTTTTTTGGTGTTGCGGGTGTTTGGTTTTTTGTTTTTTTGGTTTTTTTTTGGTTTTTTTTTTTTGTTTTTTTCCAAAGGAGCAGTAAATATTAAGCTTTAATGTTAGAGATGATTCACTCTACATTACAAGTGCCCTGAACTATTCCATAACTACACCTCAGAGAAGAGTCATCTACTTGGTGCGTGTGCCTCTATGCATACCCTAATGTATACGTAATGTAATCACGTACACAACTTTGTGCCACGTAATGCCAAACTTGAGTTTTGAGCTTATCTCATAGTGGAACTCTAGAGCTCTGCTGAAAGCAGTCCGTGTACTGGTGAGAGTAACGGGTACAAAGAAAGCAAAAGATTTTGTTGTGCATCTCTTCAGGAAAATGAACAGCTAAAATCAGTATCAAAACAAGGAAAGTACTTGTGGGTATGTTGTGTGGCCTGGATAGTCCTCCTGTGCTTCTCTGAGTTTGTCAGACTGCCGATATAATAATTTCTGTATCTAGTACGTAAGCGTGGCTTTGCTTTGTTTCAAGTTGGATAGTTTTAAGTCAAAGTAATTGATTACCTATTTTAATCATGGTTTTGAACAAAGTAGCTGAAAGCCATTTAAAAAATGTTGGATTTAATATTGGGTTTTGTTTGCTCTTTAAAGACAGAAGGATATTCACGCACTGATAGCAATTAAAACTGAGTATGGCCATTGCAATAAATTTGATCATTTTACTGGTCAGGACTCTGCAGTATGTTTACATGTGTCTGTCTTAACAGTTCTGTAGCTTACAAAAATTCTTTGTACGTTCTCAGTTTTTTTTTCCTGTTAATAGTGATTATGGTGACTAGCGTTGAATTTTCATCATTTCTGTTCATTTAGATTGGAATGGGGATTAGAAGAGAATGAAAATCCAGCATTTTAGAAATGTTAGGTTTGGAGTGCGTGGGTGTGTATATACACACAAATAAATATATAAAAAAGTACATTTAGCAAGGCAAGGTTCATTATTAAAAACAAAATTTGTTTTAAACTAAGTAGTATTGGTGAAGAGTAACCTGAGCTCTGATTCACAGCTAACTCACAGTCCTCGGTGGGAACTAAAAAATATTTTTATCACATAGTTTTTATTCCTACACCAAAAGAGAAACACTGTTTTTGCTTTCAACTCCGAGTTACTTTGTAGAATTCAGATATCCTAGTCATTTACATGGAATGTTTAAATAAATTATAATTATGAAAACATACATCTGTGCCATTGGAAGAGGTTTCTGCTGTCAGATTTAGGTTATGAATCTTTAGCTGATGATACATCACCCATTTAGTGGTTTGATTTCTTTAAAACTTCTACTGGAAACATGCACTGTGGGAATACTTATTTTACAGGTTTTCATAATTTCATATTCGGTTAGCTTCAAGAGCGTGTTGTAATTGACTTAATATTTTAAAAATTTATTTAAAATGTACCATCTTTATCCATGCTATTGTTTTTTTTTCCATCAAAGATGATGTATTTTCTTTTTCCTTGGAAGAGTCTCGAGACTAAAGACAGTGTAAGCTTCACATGCATTTCTGAGCCGCTAATGATTTAAGTTTTACCTGAAGAACTTTTTTCAGAGTTGAAAAACTAGCATATCGCAGTACTTATGAGTAATACCTTTTTCCCCATGGTTTTGTTTGATAAAATTTTTCTATGCCAAGAGCCTTCTATTGGTTTACTGCTAGTATTGAAGCTATTAGTGTGCTGTATTTACCTTGTGCTTTAAAATGAATAAATTACTAAAGCTAGTTTTACATTCACTAATAAGACTTTATACGCTGAAATGAGTAAAAAGCGGGGTTTTTCCTATGCCAGTACATAAGAGTAGTCTCTTTTTGAAAATTTCTTTTTCTCAAGATGCTGAATATCTTTGTGAAAATCACTTCTAGAGCAATGTAGCATGTGAAAAATCTTCCCTACATAATTTAGATCAGCTTCATCTTGAGTTCAATTTGTCTTTTCCTACTTGATTTACGGTGACAGTCACAAGACTTACATAACTCGTAGTCACTCATCTCTTCTGTTGTAGCTAGCACCTGCTTTCGACCTGCTAAAAATAGTTTAGCAGGTGCTTAAGATTTCTTAGAGTTCACCTGTCTGAATACTATAAATAGATAAATAAATAAATATTTTAAAAATCCACATTTTATTCCTCTGTCTTCTTATTTCTTTAGGAACAATATAAACAGACATTCCCAGCAGCACAGCTAAAGAAACAGGAATCATCTAAGAACCTGAAGAAGGTTATTGCAGCTTTGTCAAGCCCCAAACCAACATCTAGTTCACCAGCTCATCAAAAACTCACATCCTTGGAAAACAACCATTCTAATCCATTCCTGACAAATGCACTTTTAGGTAATCACCAACCCAATGGAGTTATTCAGAGCGTCATCCAGGAGGCTCCTCTTGCACTTACTACGAAACTGAAATCCCAGACCAAGATCAATGAAAGTGTAGCCATTTCTAGTAGTGCCCCCTTTTCTTTGCCGGTAAACTTGAGTGCATGTGGGAAAAAACCAACTGGTAACCGGACACCTGTTGTGCCCTCTACCTCTCCTGTGTTACCTGGTTCAGGCAAGGATAAACCAGTCAGCAATAACGCAGTAAATGCAGTAAAAACACAACACCGCCTTCATTCTGCAAAACTGGTGGTGGAGCAGTTCAGAGGGGTAGACTCAGATGCCCCCAGCAGTAAGGACTCTGACGACTCAAATGATGATGACGACGACGATGAAGATGAAGATGAGGACGATGAAGATGATGATTCTGATGATAGCCAATCAGGTGGTTTAACCTTTTTAATAGGAAAAGCAGAAACTTTCTTTTTTTTTTTTTGAGTGTTGAAAACATGCATTTCCCATCATATTTTAAAATAGGGGTAGGAAGTTTTGGGGCAGTGTGGCCTGCACAGTGTCCTACAGATATCCCGGAAAGTAGCGCGTGTTTCCCACCCCCCCGTCGTGTCATATCCAAAATCATGGTTTGGGTATTCTGATAGTTGGTCATATGGCAAGCGGTCTTCCAGCTGCCCTGGTAAGACGGCTCCCCAGCCTTCTGGAAAGGCTTCGGAGACCTCCCTTCCAGGTTGATCACCAGCTCAGGCACTGCTTATGTGGCCAGGTGCCCAGGAGGGGGATGGGGAGAATAGGCTGGTTGATGGTTAATTATTCTGGCAGGCAGAGCCCATCTGCAGAACAGGCTTTTCCGACCAGAGAGTGACTAAGCAAAGGCCTTCCAGTCGTCAAAAGTGGCAAGAAAGTCGTGTTTCTAAGCTTCATTCAGGAGCGCAGTAGGCAATGAGCAAGATTAGAGGAAAGTGCCAGGGCAGTTGTAAGGGGGTCAGTGTTCGTAGAGTGCATTCAGGCTACTGTGTTAAAGGCTCTTGAGCAACTCAGAAAGGCAGGGCCTGTTTTAAAGAGTTTATGGTGCTCCCAGTCACTCCTTTCTCCCCTGTGTGCCGATATCCCTGGGTCCAGCACTACCTTCATCATTCTCTTTCCCCTTCTCATCCACAGACCCTGTACTAATCTTTTTCCCCTCACAGCTGTAGCCTGTCTTCAGTTCCTTATCCTGTCTGCCCTTTGCTCTGTCTCTAACTCTTCCTTTGCCCAGACAGCCACACTTCCAATTCTGACGCCTTTCAGCCCGTTCCCAGTTCCATCGTTCGCTTCCTCTTCATGCTAGATTTCACAACCTCTCGAGGGCCCTTCCTGTGGTAGCGTTCAACCACTGCCTGGCATGGGGTGGGGGGTGGCCAAGGTGTAGCTCGTTCAAGGGTAAACAATCTCTTAAAATATTCAGCTTCTGTCTCATCTCCTCATGAAAACACAAAGAATTCCATCCAAAACAACAGTGCATTGTCATGCAGAATTACTTTATGTTGTCATATTTGTAGTCGTTTTAAAGTGTAGGTAGTTAATTGTAACCTTCTGTTTATACGCAGAGATGTTCTAAAAAAAAAATTGACGTCAGAAAAGCTTCTTATTTAATAAGACAAAAGACACTGCAAGTGTTAGAACTTAAATGTATTTGCCTTTAGTTATCAAGTCATAATGTACCTTTTGCCACACTGTTTTTAAACAGAGTCTGACAGTAACTCTGAGTCAGATACAGAAGGGTCCGAGGACGAAGATGATGATGATGATAAAGATCAAGATGAATCAGATACAGACACCGAGGGAGAAAAAACTCCACTGAAACTGAATAAAACGTCACCCTCTGTGAAGAGCTCTTCCGTCGGCCATGCCGCTCATTCCACCCCACTTAATCTCCAAGCCGCAAAGACCCCAAGCTCTGCGCCAGCTGCCTTATGTCCCGAGTCCCAGCCCGCGGTTTTTCTCGGGACAGCACCGTCTACTCTTACACCAAGTACACACTGTGGTATCCGAATGTTTTTATTATACTATGATGTAACATCTAAGTGTCACGTGTTGTAAAAGTAGTTATAAAGGTAGTTTAGACGCTGGTATCAAGAGATATCTCAACATAAGGAAGAAGTTTTTCACAGTAAGAGCAATCGTTCACTGCAACAGCCTCCCCAGGGATGCGGTAGAGTCCCTGTTACTGCAGGTTTTGAGGTGCAGTTGGACAGGGTGCGAGGTAATCTCACCTAGGCTGCCTTTCCCACGAAAGGTTGGCCCAGGTGATCTTCTGAGGTCCCTTCCACGTGGGGCAATTCTGTGGTCTATTCACGGGTGTTTGCAACAGACATTAAAATCGGTCATCAGAACTGCAAGTTCTCAAGACCTGAACATTACACTTAGTCCAGGATATTTTAGCTCATATAATTATTTGCAAGGAGGTAGGATGAAATAGTCAGAGTTGATATTTATTATGTTAAAACTCTTCGTTATTTAGCGTTTGTTCTCTATCATTTTATTCTAAACTACTTATTCTTATTTATTTCTAATTTCTACGCATTATAGTTTCCTCAACAACTTTAGTAACTGTATTTAGGTAAAATACGACTTTATTCATTATTCTTTCAAAACTCTCGGTAGAGTTTGTGGCTTATGTGCAAGGAATTATTTTTAAAAGGCTCATGAGAAGTACAGTTAGCATTTGCCTGATGTTATATACAGTTTGTAATCCTTCATTTGGTGACTAATTTGTAGCTGTTAGTAATTACTACTGCAACAGAAAAGAATGCACTTTTGAAAGTCTCACATATTGTAGTATCCGTTTTACCTAAAGGTGGTCAGTCACCCAAGAGGTCTTGTGTCTCTTCTCTGTGTCTCTCTTTCACTGGACGACTCATTTTTTCCATTCACTTGCATTTGGGCAGGCACCTCCCTCCCTCCACTGTGACTGTGAGAAGTAATGTAACAGTCAGTGGTGGTAGTTCAGGAGTGCAGACGCGTCCAGGGGGTTTGCCACCCAGGTGTGGGCTGTTGCTCGGTGCATCCTGTAGAGGACTCTGGGCAGTTGCTTCGGGGTCGTGCAGGCGTCTCGGTGGGAAACCTGTGCCACTGCGCATTAGGACACTCCTCCTTGCTGTAGGGGGTTGGAGCACGTTTCAAGGGTTCGCTCTCATCACAATACTCTCTCAACGTCCGTTTCCACAGGGAATTCTTCATGCAAGGTCCAAACTACCTTTTTGAGAGACACATCTTCCAAAAGTTGTCTGTGTACATAGCTTGCGTCCTACAGTTCTCTCAAAGAGGCGAGAAAAGCATCAGCCTTTGGCACTCTGAAACCCCATGTTTGGAGATTGTTTTTGTCATATTATTGATTCAGTCTCTTGACCAGTACTGAACACAACACCTGTTTGAACTTTGAAAGGCTGGAAGCATCCTGAAAACTTTCTGCATTTGGCAGTTGACCGCAATCTATACACAGCGGTCTTTGAAGACTGAGCCTATTGTAATGTATGGATTTTTAAAGTAGAGAGTGTTTTCATTTTCATCTTCTATAGCGAAAAAATATAAATATGGTCTAGTATAGAAAAACAGGTGTGCAAGGAATTATTTTAGCGATGTCTGCGAGAGCCAAACAAGGCACGCAGTTCAGTATGGCAGAACTAGGTTTTCTTCCATTTGCAATTTTAGAAGAAGAGGTTAAAGGAAACTTAGAGGAAAATGTATTTCAAAAGGAGAATAGCTATGTTAATTTTCTTGGTACTTGAAGTATATATTGGATAGAATGTAAAAATGATTTATCTTTTAGTTTTGGGATATAAGGATAAAATGCATATTTTAGGAACATGTTGTTTTCATTTTATAAATTCTCTAAGGTGTTGATCAGAAATTCTTTCTTAGGTATTGCAAAAAGACGAAGAGTAACAGATGAACGGGAGCTGCGTGTTCCTCTCGAATACGGGTAGGTTTTGTATATACTTGATATTCCTTGAAGGGCGGTAATACCTTTGAAAGCCAGTTGGTAAAGAAATGACAGTTTAAAAAATGTTGGGGCTGAATAGTAAGAAAAGGGCTTCAATGATTTAGATTTCCAACTCACAGTGAATATGGATCTCTTTAAAAAGTGTCAGCATATTTCATGTGTTAATTTTCGTTCATCAAATTTGCTTTTTTGCAAACATGACCTGTCTCTTCGCAGTTTTGCCACTGGAAATTAATCCTGGTAGTTAGATAGGAGCCATTATAGACTCCACATTACTCCCTGAAATATAGTTCTAAGCTGTTTCCAATCTGGTAATATTTAAGTAGCTAGATATAAATAAATCTATAGTCAGAGTTTTGACAGTCTACATAATAACAATTTCTGCTTTTGCCTATTTGATTTATGATACTCTTGTCACATTTTAGATATATGCCTTTTTCCTTTTATGTAAAAGTCTTACATTGACATTAATTACTTGTTCTTTAAAAAGTGTATTGTTGTATGCAACCTTTTTCGTGTTACTCTAGCTGGCAAAGAGAAACCCGAATAAGAAACTTCGGTGGTCGCCTTCAAGGAGAAGTAGCATATTTTGCACCTTGTGGAAAGAAGCTGAGACAGTACCCTGAAGTAGTAAAGGTACATTCCTTTTTTTTAACTTCTGTGCTGTAATACTACTAAGCATGCTTGCAATTAAAAAATGCCATTTTTTCCCTCCGATAAAGATGCTTATTTCAAAATACCCTGTGATGTGAGGCATAATGTATCTCAGTCTGTTACTGATTTGATCTCCTATAAATGCATATCCCTTTGATAGAATATGCAAAACATTGCACTCACAAAGTTAGCTGTACATCAAAGCTGGGTTGTAATTATTTACAAGCTGAAGTGGAAAAATATGTGATTTTTTCAGTACCTCAGCAGAAATGGAATAATGGATATCTCAAGGGACAATTTCAGCTTCAGTGCAAAAATAGGAGTGGGTGACTTCTATGAAGCCAGAGATGGACCGCAGGTATCCGCTTTTTAAAAAGTAAAGTCTTTGATCCGAGGAACATTAACTTAAATTTAGGTGAAGTAATTTTTGCTACGATCTGAAGCATTGCCTGTTTTTAGATAATTCTTTCTAAAACTTGTGCGTATTTCTTACTAGCAGTTATATTGAGATGCTGAGAGCTTGATCCTGGGCAGGGCTGAAAACCGCCTCCCTCAGTGATTTTATTGGGAGATGGCGGGATTTCGGCATGCCGTACGATCAGCTCTGAGCCCGGATTGGTCTAGCGCGAAAGAACTCCGAGCTACATATTTTATCTTAGCATTCAGATATTTCTGACTAAAACGCTATTTCTTCCTTTACTGTATAAACCTAATACTGATAGTAATATATGTGTATGCATTAAATCACACTCTTTCCATGTATTCGTGTGCATAATGTACATAAAGAACGTGTTTAAATACAAGTGTTTCCTGCATCGAGAATACCGTCTGAGCTTTCTGAAGTGTGAGATTTGTATGGAAAGGAATGCTGAGTTGTACCAGTTATGCTCTACAGTGGTAGAACTGTTAGACTTTGTGTAGGTAAACCACACAAGGATAAGTAAAATTAGAATCTTAAGGAAGTTAATATTATGTGTGTGCCACACCGTGTCACTGTATTTTGGTCATGTTGCCATTTCTTCAGGATGTGCACGAAAGTTTTTGGACTTCTATCAGTGAATACATTTGCTTCTTTAAAAGAGAAGTACTCTGAATATGTTCCTACAGGAACGGGGACAGACGTCACGCTCTCAGCAATCTTGAATTCGTGCTCTAGTTAAGCCTTATGTCCTTGTGATACCCTGTAGAAATAAGTAACGTTTGCATAGTATAAATTTGAAAGCAATAAAGACCGAGTTTATAGTAAGGAGCTGCTTCCAGGTGGTGCTTCCCGACTCCTGGCGTACAGGGTTACACAGTGCTAAAGCCTCGTCGTGTTTGGCCTTCATGTGGTTGTGAACTTTATCATGAACCTGAATGGCTTGACTGAAATAATGCCTTATGCTGTGAACGTAATGTAATGTCAGGGTATCTGCTCTCCTTTTACCCTCTTGCCTTTTTTTGTGTCTGTTGCCCATATTCCTTCATAAGTCTTGTCCCCTTCTCTAGTTACCTCTTTCTTCTCCCTTTAATTTGAGAGGTGATTTGCAGATCTTTTCCTTCTTGGATACTATAAAACTTCAGAATGAAGGCATCGGGAAGGGCAGGTTTCTGTAGACAAGCTTGGCAATGTGAATACTAAGTTGCTGTACGTCTACTGTAGTTTCTATATGTATAGTTTGTGGTAGGTTCCGTTGAGGCTTGGTTAGAGAGAGAAAAAGTTTTCTTGTTTTTTAAAAAAAAATGGGACCGAGGGCAGCTGTTTCAGATGTGCTAAAATGTATTTACATTTTATGTATGAGATTTTGAATGAGGAGATGATAATGTAAACAGTTGAGCTACATTCATGCTGACAGTACGCACTGAGTAAAACAGTATGTGATACTCATACTTTATGAAGAGAATTTGCAGCCTTTTTAGTAAAACTTTTTTAATTGTTGAGCTTCAAAACAATATGTGATAATCATATCTTCATGGATGTCTGGAGGTAATTCCAGGAATTTTATTGCTGCTTTTGCTGTAATTTTGATTATTCTGTATAGCTGTTCATGGTTACTCTTGCCTTTCGTTGTTCTATATTTCTGTCATCTTTTGAGACATGCAGCATGCATCCAAAGTGATGGGGTAAGTTTCACAACGCTCAAAGATGGGACAAGATGCGAAGAAAATTAGCTAAGGGCTAATTCAGTGATATTGAAGAATTACCTATAGTAAGCCAAAAATACATGGATCACCTGCTTGTGATAGCGCCTGTGTTTCTCTCTCCTGGTACGCAAGCAACCAGATAGTATGGGTTATTCAAAGCAGTGATTAACTGCTTTAACAGAGAAGCATCTCTTGCAGAAGTGGCCCATGAAATAGTAGGGGTTAGAGGAATTTTTGAAGTTTGGCAGATGTGGAAATTCAGTGACAGGACCTTTAAACTGCTGTGGTTTAGAAAGATTAGTGTGAATGCGATTTGAGGTGATGGAAAGGGCACGGGTCCTTGGGAGTTTGAGTAACATGGATAGGAATACTCCATCAAGTAGTAGGTGGAAAGAGAGTGTTGTGGGGTGATACTGAGCTGTGCCCTAAGTTTGCATCTTGCTGGCTTTGATTAAAATCTAACAGCAAGAGTAGCCATCACAGAATGGTTGAGGTTGGAAGGAGGTTGGAGGTCGCCTTGTTGTCCAACCCCCCTGCTTGAGAAGGGTCCCCTACAGCCAGTTCTCCAGGACCATGAGCTGTTGAAAATCCTTAAGGTGGGAGACTCCGCAACCTCCCTGGGCCACCCATGTTAGTGCTCAGTCACCCTCACGGTAACGGAAACCTGTTCCTTCCACAGTGTCCTTTGGCAGAACTTTAAACGGTCTTCTCCCCATTCTGATAAACGCCATTGCATGTTGAAACTTTTACTAGCGTCATTTGATGGCCTCCAGTTTCTCTTCTGGGAGGCATTGTGGAAATGTAATATACACCCGTGGCCTCTGTGGCACTAATGATCTCGTAGACCTCTATCTTTCTTTTCCACATAGTTGTTACCATTAGTATCATTAACCGTAGGAAATACAAATACAGAGCAAGAGCAGTCTCCATTGCAGGATCTAAGGTGCCTCTTGAAATACAGCTGCTTTTCCTCCTTTTCTTTGAAGTGTACTTTGCCTTTTTCCCCGGTGTGGGCTCACTCCCCCATCCCTCCTTCCTCTGCCACTTGCAGTTTATGGGATAAGATTTCCTGGGTTGGAGGCTGGTGTCGGTGACAAGTGCAGTATTAAATCTGGCGTACGTCGCTCAACAAACTGAACCTGTGGTAATCTGTAAGTCAGGTACCAGACAGTGAAATGAAAGCGTAGGCCTAAGTAGTGCTCCTAAAGATGGAAAATAAATGAACTTCTGTTTAAGTAAGAGGTAACTATTTTGGATTAAAAAGTGCTTAGTGAGGACACATTTTACACATAGTGCTACGGTCACGATTCTGAACAGCTTGTTTTTAGGAAGACAGCTACTACCGAAGCCCTTTCGAATGTCTGTAAGCTAAGCGTGAGATGTGCTCTTGGGATGGTCTTAGCTGGGAGTGATTCAGACTTCAAAAACGGTATCTTTGCAAATACTGATACTTTCCTTGGAATCTGAACATTTCATTAGCAAAATGCCATTTCTTTTGTCGAGTCTTATATTAAACATTTGTAAATATGAAGAATAAGCCGAAAGAATTAAAAGATAAACTCTCAGAATAAGCAAGTTAAAATGTATTTTACGGTACAGCAAATTTTATTTCCATATGTACATATAAGTGTGAAAACTTTGGTAATGCAAATGTATTTTTTCTGAACAGATAATTAATGTGTTTTATAAGTTACCAACTTTCATTCTTGCTTTAGCAGACACTTTAAAAATCTTTTACAAACCTTTTTAAGGCTAATTATAGAGTAGTCCCAAAGGATATTTAGTTTACATTTTACCCCGCGTTTTTTCAAAAACTTGGGAAAACGGTAAAAGTTGTTACAATTTTGAAATACTAATGTTCAATCAAGCAGGGTCAGAGAGGCTGTGCTCCTGTTCTACTCAGTAGACACAATAAACTATTTTTTTTTTTGTCAGTTAGAGTAAAGCCATTTCTGTGTGAGGACTAACGGGTATTTGTATTAACAAAGTATTTCAGTATTTGATTTTGAGATTCCACAAGAAAACAGTAGTAATAGTGAAAGAAAGGTTTGAAGGTATTGCCGCACACTTCGTTTAGTTAGAGAGTGTAGTTAACATAACTTTTAGTTCAGATGGATTCTTAAAAGTTACAAACTTTTGATCGCCTCAGTTGGCGCAGAAATTAATTTTCTTGCAGTGGATGAGGGAAGAACCAAATTGTGCTAAATGAAACTTCAAGATTAAAATGAGTCTGTGTTTTTTCAGCTCAGTTGTTGAGACCTACAACACCCCAGAAAGCAGTATTTGAAAATACAGTACTGCATTTGCTTGTTATGTATGTCAGAATGTCTGTAAACACTCACAGGTGGAAGACTCATAGCTTGACACATTTTTTCGTTCACGTTGAGCAGAGGATTATGTGAAAGCAGAGTAGTTATTTTCAAGTTTATGTAATTAGGAAGAATCTATTTCACCTTCTAAAACGGGTTGAGCGATATACGATTTGGTCAGATATAATTAAAAATAACAGAGTAGTGGCATACCTTCTAGGTAATAACTTTGTACGTCTCTGAATAGACTTCAAAACCTTGCATAGTAGTACAGTTTACAGAAGTTCGTACTGATAAGCTCTCAGTATAAAGCTTCTGTACATCAGCAAAATGATGTACTACTCAGCACATCACAGCTCACATATTTTTTTATATATATATAACTTTTTTTGAGGAAAAAAACCCCTTATCTCTTGCTGTTTGTGTTTCCAAGTGTCTGAGATTTTTTTCTTTTTTTTGATCTGTGTTTATAATACCTGTCTGTGAAATGTGTCAATTAAAAGGGTGTGCAGTGGTGTCTTCTGAAGGAAGAGGAAGTCATTCCCCGTATCAGAGCTATGGAAGGGCGGAGAGGACGACCACCAAATCCAGACAGACAGCACTCTAGAGAGGAGTCGAGAATGAGACGACGCAAAGGCCGACCTCCGAATGTTGGTAGCACTGAATTTCTAGACAACACCGACGCAAAGCTTTTAAGAAAGCTCCAGGCTCAAGGTAAGAAGTATTTACTGTTTTCACGAGCAGAGGGTATCAGTGTATAGAGAGTTAATCTTTTTTCTAAAGAGGAGTGATGTATTTCGCTAGGACATTAGTATACAACGTTTTATTTGGGAAATTTGTCACATGCTTATATAACGTCACATGCTTTTTCTTTTTCAAGATCAGTAAATGTATATATGAATCAAAGGATGATGTGTGTGTGTGTAAATGTGTGTCTAAGCTTACTCTGTAGTTACTTTATTTAGATTTATAAAAATTTAAAAAATTTAAAAAGCCAATAATCTGATTACCACTGATGTATTTTTTTAAAATTGGCAAAAATTAACAGATCTTTGTTTTTCCCTGTATCAGCTCAAACAACAGTGGACCTAGAAATTCAAAATGAGAAGCGCTGACGTTGGCATTTGTGTGAAGCTTTTGGCTGTTCCAGGGAAAATGCTTTATATAGAATCAAAGAATTGTAGAATGGTTTAGCTTGAAAGGGACCTTAAAGACCATCCAGTGCCACCCCCTGCCCTGGGCAGGGCCACCTCCCCCCAGCCCAGGTCGCTCCCAGCCCCGTCCAACCCGGCCTTGAACACCCCCAGGGATGGGGCAGCCACAGCTTCTCGGGGCACCCTGTGCCAGGGGCTCACTGCCCTCAGGGGAGAGAATTTCTTCCTAATATCTCATCTCAATCTCCCCTCTTCCAGTTTGAAGCCATTCCCCCTCGTCCTATCACTCCATGCCCTCGTAAAAAGTCCGTCTCCAGCTTTTCTTGTAGGCCCCTTCAGATACTGAAAAGCTGCTATATTTTTTCTTGTGAAACCCCTGATAGTGGCAAGATTTAAATGCCCATAAGGTTGAATAGGATCCTATAATAAGAAGTACCAATGTTGACAGTAGAACTTTGATGACATCAAGTACTGCTATATATCAAAATCACGAAGGCCTGGTTTTAAATGAACATCAGGTACCTGACTTTTGAATTTCAGTTCCTTAGTCTATAACTGTATCATATTTTCTGAATGCAACTAATCCAATATGAAAAATTCTCAAAGCCCAGGAGTCAGGATGTTTGCTTTAACTTAAGATTTAACTGTTTTTTCATGTGCTGACTGTGGACATATTTGGGTAGCTACCTTGTATTTTGCATAATGTCCTTGCTAACAGTACACGTGCCTTTAATATCTGCCTTGGCGCGATTCTTTGCATCTTTTTGCCTTGTTGCCTGCAGAGAGTACTGTTCTGTATAGATATATGTAAGGCACGCAGTGGTGATGCTTTGGACACATGGACAGAGAGAAGGCAGTTTTAGAAATACCATAGTACGTGGTACGTCTTGTATGTTGCACAGCTATGTTACCTGTGTGTTAAGGTCACCACCTTCTGTTCAGTCTGAGAATTAGGAAACTGTAAGTTTCAACTGCTGAAGCATCATAGCATTTGCTGAGAGGCTGTGTGTTTGTTGTTGAGACACAGTAACTGATTCCAGAAGTCTTCTCTTCTCAGTGGGCAAAGATAAGCCCTAGTCACTAAGCCGCGTTGCTTCACTTTGTATCGTCTCTTTCCCTATATTGGTCACTGCAAGGGGTAGGGGGGGAAGTATGTAGGAGCACTCTCCCATGTCTGTGTTCCCACCACACACTGTAGCGTTTAATAAAATGAACAAAACCATATAGTCTATGTATACAAGAAGATTCAGAATGTATAATATTTGATGTTACAGGTGTTCGTATCTGCCTTGCTGCTTTTTTCCCCTCATGAGAACATAAGAAGTGTCTTGGTAGCTCAGCCCAGGGGTTCATCTTGTGCAGAGCTCTGTCTCCAGTAGGGGCCACAGGAGATGCTGCTGGGAGAAAGCATGTGCACCTGATCACTTCTTGGTCCATTTGTTTCCTCATGCATGCACTGTGGCATCCTCAGGTGTTTTATGACTGATGATGTAGAGCACGTTTTTTCTTGCCCCATTTATTTTCTGTTTGTGGAACTGTTGCCCATGAATGAGCCTCTTCTTTGTTGTTTAAGCTCCTGACAACGCTTGTTCTACCAGCCTCCTGTGGCATCAAGTTCCAGAAGTCTGCTAACTGCTGGACCACTTTCATTTTAAAAAAATGATCTTCTGATACTGTCGGGGGATGTTCCCTAGTTCCATTGTTGCAGGGTTTGGAGAATGACCATTCTCCAATAAGTTATCCACCACCGTGATAATTTTGCAGACCTTGATCCTCTCTGTCCTTAGTCTTCTCCTCTCCAAACTGAAAAGCCCAAGTATTTTTAGTCTTTTCTCAGAAGGTAATTGTTCCATCCCTTTGATCCTCTTATGTGTCCTCTAATTTCAGTATTTCTTTTCTAGGTGTATTAGCTTACATTTATCTATGGTGAAGCTCCTCTGCTACTTTTGCCTACTGTTCTGCAGGGCTCTTCCAGAGTTTTTTGCTGTCAGCCCAGCCTTGGATTTTCCAGAAAGCCTTAATATCATCTTCCCATTTGGGGATTTAACTTTGCGGTTGCCTTTACAGGTTTCATTGTTGAAAAAAAATATTAAATAAAGCTGGTTCTAATATTGATTTGTGAAGAAGCCCTCTACTAACTCTTCTTCATCACAAAACATGGCTGCTGATCTCTGCCCTTCGCCTGCTTTCATTTGAAGAGCTTTCAGTCTGTGAAGCTTTCCTTCAATGACGGAACAGCTTAGTTTTATTAATAATATTTGACTCAGAACCTAGTCAAATACTTTCTGAAATTCCGAATATGTTAAGTCCATTAGATTTTTTTTTTATCTCCGTGTCACTGACACTCTCATCGAAACTCGAAATTAGGCTGAATTTCCCGTTGGAGAAGCCGTGCCGACTGTCTGAACCGATGGTGTTTTATAATGCACTCAGTAAGTATATGTAAGACGTAATAGGTACAGTGAGACTCTGCCATCTCAACAGGAAAGGAAGATCAGACTAATTGATCTGCAGTTTCCAAGACTTCGGCTAGAGCCTTTTTTTTGTTCTGTAGGTGAGACTCACCAATTCTGTGACACAGTGGTTGTTGTTAATAATATGGTAAACACCCAGACCGATGTCTCTATGGTTTCGTGTTAATGTTCCTTCAGATTTATCAGCTTACTCTGTCCCATTGTGGTGATCTGTTAACATCTGACTTGCCTTCTCGATCTAATACTTCTTTTATATTTACCTCAAATTCATCTAGCTCTTCTGAGCTGTCTGTAGATGACGCACTGAGTAGGGGAATCTACCCAACATCTTCAGCAGTAGAGACTGGCACAAAGAACTCTGTAACCTTTTTTTCTAAGGCTCCTTTCTTAATGCTGTTCATATTTAGGTCCCACTGATTGGATTTCTAGCTTCCTCTTGTGATGTATGTAAAGATCTTTTACTGTCTGCTCAGGCCTCCTTTGCAAGGTGCTCTTCAAATTCTTTTTTAGCTTTTCAAACTCACAAGTTTGGCACGTCATAGGCTTTCCTATTCTTACTTGAACAAGCTTTTCATTTTTTACATGCTCACCATTTTCCTCTGATGGCCTCCTTTTCTGAGTGGACTACCTTTTTCCTTTCTTAAATGTGGCACAGTGTTTACCTGGACAAGCATACTTTTTTTTTTTTTAACTGCTTCTGCGTTGGTCACTTGAAGATTATGCATGCTTGAAGACTGCTTTTGTACAGCTTCTTTTAGGGTTACACCAAACGGACTAGATAGGTGTCTCTTCATTCATTGTTTTTATGTTACATGACTTTCCATGGAAAGCTGGTCTTCTGCCTGTACACCTCATTCCTGTAACGTTGGTACCTTGCAACACTGTGTATTATTAGTTATCCTTCTACTGTGCCCGTGAGGTGTCCATTACATCTGGGTTGTCATTTGATACCAAGAATTCTAGTTTGCCTAATTTCTTTTAAGATTTCTTGGCTCGATTTAGAAGCCTTTAAATTTTGCTCAGTACAGCACATACTAGTTGAATGGAAATACAGGTGGTCTGATTTTCATCCCTGTTTTTCGCAGTATAGGTGTTCGTTTCCCTTCTGTCCTTTTCAGACCCATGCTGAACATTAACTACATCCTCCTCATGGATTGTGGCAGTTCAGACTAAGCGGCCCTCTGCATCTGTTGGCCTTTCCGTAGTTCATAGTTTAAGTTCTCCCTGATTTCCAGCTACGGGTTCTGTTTCAGTTGAGGTGTAACTTACTCTTCTGTATGGTTTTCCCAGACCCTGAAGGTTTCCCAGTTGTGTCCCTATTCACACTACCCGTGCTGTCCACAGCATCATCTTCTCTGTGTGTGGATTTCCCCTCTGTCTGCCTGTGTCTTGGCCGTCGCCCGAGAAGCTGACCATGTTTTGGAGAATGCTGTCAAAGAGGTCCTGGCCCTCAGTCCTTTGAATAGCGAGCTGAATGCAACCTCCAGACAATCTTTCCTACAGCAGTCTTACATCAGTGTGTGTCCGTGCACAGTTCATCCAGATTTCATAAATATTCTCACTTAAAATAGTAGAATGCTTCAGAAAGTTACTAATTGGCATAAGAGCGGCTGGCTATAGGTAGCCACAGTAAAGAGAAGTGTGGCCCAGATAAACGTGCTCTTACTGCATTGTTAACAAAGGATTAGATAACTACATGAGGTGACTTATAAGGAAAACAGTAATTCCATGCTTTCTGAATAAAATGTTGATTTAGTACGCAATTTTTTTCTACTTTAAAAAGAAAGAAGAAATCCGTTTTTAAATGAAGCAGCGTTACTGGTCTGATGTTATCACTTAATAGATATTTTTTTCCTCCAAAGGTCGTATTTTCTGTTATGTAGAAAGTATCCATTTTCATTTGGGCTGTTGATGTAGTTACTGATACATCAGATACCACTAAAAGTAGGTGATAGTGAAGTGTTGTCAAGATAAATGCGTGCAAAACAAATCCACTGTTTTCTCTATATAGTCTGCAGTATGAGCTATATCTTTATTGTCAGACAGCGCTGTTTTTATGAACTTAATATTTTCTTTTGGTAACAGAAATAGCTAGGCAAGCAGCGCAAATAAAGCTACTGAGAAAACTCCAGAAGCAGGAACAAGCTCGAGCTGCCAAAGAAGCAAAAAAACAGCAAGGTGAGTACTACTCGTGAAAGTTTGTGCAAGCTAGCAGATTATTTTGAAAAATATTAATGAAAAGTTACCTGCCTTTTGTCATGTTCTGCTGATATTAATTTTTTGTTTGCCTTTGTTTGTTAGCTATTATGGCAGCTGAAGAAAAGCGAAAGCAGAAGGAGCAGATAAAGATAATGAAACAGCAGGTAAACTTTATGTTATTGCTAAATAAGCTCTTAAAATTATGTGTTGAATTACTGAATTAAGGGTATTTTAATTATTTAGTAAATTAAGTATGCCGATTACAAAGTAAATCTAGTTTTAAAGAGCACAGTGAGTATATTATTTGAAATTCTAAACTCTATAGTTGTTCATGTTGTCAGGACATCCCAATTTTGTCTGTGTTGATTTAAGCCACCCAACATACGTAGTTGCTTGCCAATATCAGTAAGAAATTAAAAAACTGCTACCAAGTTCCAGTGATGCGGTCTTTCTTTATTTGGTTCTGCGAAAACCACCAGTGTTGTATCTGCTTATGTAAATACTGGAATAGTGTGATTAGCTTCTTCCGTGATTCTGGCTGGCTGGCAGTGGTTTTGGGTTGTGTGCGAAGGGCTGTATCTCAGTATGCCTGTGAATTAATACGTGCTTCTAAACATACAAGTATTGTTCAATACTGTCAAAGCAAATTATTCCAATAAAAGTGAGCCCATATGAACTTTGCCAAATGAAGCTACTTACAGAAGCAGGCTTTTACATTATTTTTTTTTAACAACCAATTTTAACAAATTGGCGAAAGGTTATGTATGTTGGGAATCTAAATATTTTTAATGGGAATAATTGGCATCCAAAAATATATTTGCATGGTTGGTTTTTTTATATTTGTTCTGTTCTGTATTAAACTTACTTCAGAGTTCAGAAATTAAATACTTCATCTTCATACATTTTTTGTATTCACTACCATTGTTGCCTTAGGTTTTTACCCTCTTACAGTGGCAGAGAATAAGTATATAGAACCTTCTAAAAGTAGAAAAAGTTGACTTCAAGAGACCAATTCAACCTGTACTGCTGTTGAATTAGTATGTTTATGCCTAGTACAGATAGTACATGTAATTATTTTTCAAAAAGAATGCCCAAATACTGTTTAACTGTTTTACGTTCAATATTCATATTCTTATTGTAGTAGTATTTACAGAGGCTTAAATTAAAGGGATATATGGAGATGGAAAGGATGAACACTTACTATTAAACCCAGTATCTTTTATTTGTGATAGAAACTTGCTGAAATTTCCATGAAATTCTATAAATATAGTTTGCACTTGATGATATGTTACTTTGTAATGTAATGTGTATTTTTAGCTCTAAATAAAATTTTGAAATTGGCCGTGGGAAGAGAGGGTTCCAGGTTTGACTTCCACTGCATTCACTGCGCCAACTTCTTGGGAGGTTTCATTGACTCTTCCTGATCTAAAGTGCCTCGTGCCTTTCGTACAGGACAAAGCTGAAGCCTTTTGCAGAGAAAATGTTTCTTTGGCGGTGCAGTGTCTTCAAAGCAATCTCAAGACTGTTACCTATCTATATTGTAGTTCAGTTGTGTTTTCTCTAAAGATGTTTTAGTTACCATTTTTTGAGCTCTAGTTACACCTTTTCAACTGGCCGTGTTAGGCTCTGTTGGGTAATTGTATTTTGCTGCCAAGTTGCATTTAGATCTCTATAGAAGCTTCACATCTAGCATTCAGATTCAGAAATCAGCAAACCAAAACATGTCTATTTGATTTTTGTTTGTTTTTTTTTTAATCTCAGAGAATGATTAATTAACATGAAATTATAGAATCACAGAATCGTTTAGGTTGGAAGAGACCTTTAAGATCATCAAGTCCAACCATTGGCCTAACGCTGCCAAACCCACCACCGACCCACGTCCCTCAGCACCACGGCTGCCCGGCTGTTAAATCCCTCCAGGGACGGTGACTCCCCCACTGCCCCGGGCAGCCTGTGCCACTGCTTGACAACCCCTTCCGTGAAGAAATTTTTCCTAATATCCAATCTAAACCGCCCCCGGCACAACTTGAGGCCATTTCCTCTTGTCCTGTCGCCTGTTCCCTGGGAGCAGAGACTGACCCCCCTCGCTGCCCCCTCCTGTCAGGGAGCTGTCGAGAGCGAGAAGGTCTCCCCTCAGCCTCCTCTTCTTCAGGCTGAACATCCCCAGGGCCCTCAGCCACTCCTCACAGGACTTGTGCTCCAGACCCCCCACCAGCTCCGTTGCCTTTCTTTGGATTCGCTCCAGCACCTCAGTGGCTTTGTATGATCTCATCATCCCACCACTTAGAAATCATACTAGAAAACCAGATCTCTCATTATTTTGTCTGTAAGTGGCATCCTGAGGTGTTAAGCCAATGAAAATGTAAACACCTTTCACATCTTTGAAATCCAGATATTAAAACCTAACATCCTTCTTTTTTTTTTTATTTTAGAAGTAGTTAACCAAAATTGGTGTTGCTGCAGACTAGCTTAAATATCCCAGGAATAGATGACAATTAATCCTTGTTGGTAACTGTTCGGATTTGTCCCTGAAGAAAGTGCACAGTGTAGTAGTTGGTGGGGTAGAATCTGTCACTCCACCGTCTGTGAGTTAAACTAGAAAAGGCTGAGGGAGCTGGGGGTGTCCAGCCTGGAGAGGAGAGGGCTCCGGGGGACCTCACCAATGTGCCTGAGTACCTGCAGGGAGGGTGCCGAGAGGACGGAGCCGGGCTCTGTCAGAGGTGCCCAGGGACAGGAGGAGAAGAAGGGCACGCGCGGAAACACGGGGGTTTCCCCCTCAACATTGGGAAACACTTTGTCACTGTGAGGGTGACTGAGCTCTGACACGGTTGGCCCCGGGGGGTTGTGGAGTCTCCCACCGTAGGGATTTTTAACAGCTGTCTGGACACAGTCCTGGAGCACTGACTGTAGACTGTCGGTGACCCTCCTTGAGCAGGGGGTGTGACAAGGTGACCTCCAGAGGTCCCTCCCAACCTCAACCATTCTGAACTTTTGTAGATAGTGATAGCTTCAAAGTTTCCACTTCTGAGAGCAACCAATACTTGTTAAAGAGAGGCAAATAATATAGACTTTTTTTTTTTTTTCCCCAAGAGCATTGGACTTGTATCCATTCATATCACCCTATGATTATGAAGTGGTCCTTACATTCTTAGGTGTGCGGGGAGCACGAATTGCTTAATTGGCAAGTACATCAAATCCAGGCCTTGTTTATCATTGCCATGTTCCTTCTTGAAGTATAAACTGATAAAATTTTCATTATTCCAGTGTGGAGAATACTGCTTCTCTTCTCTGAGAGATTTCTTTACCCTGATCTCTACTGAAAAGTTTGTTGTGTATTAACTGTAGCCTTTGTGGAATGGACGAGTATAGTACATACTCTCAACTTTTGTACAGTTTTGTTTGTGAAGTATGATGGGGGGGGGATAATAGAGACTTAAGGTCCATGCTGTGAGCTTTGCATGTTGAAAATAGAAGTTCAACACTGTATAAAGAAGGCCCCAAACAAATTTGCTGGATACGGTCGTCTTACGGTGCACTTCTCAACAGTTTAAAGAGCTGGTAAGATTGGCCTGAAGTTTGTATGACCTCATGAGGTCTTCTTGTATTTAAGCTCTGTTCTTCAGGAACCTTTGTATGTCTTTCTCTTCTGTGATTGCTTGTTTTCTATTAAATGTTTTAGATTATCTTTTTTTAGGGGCTTAGTTTTGGTTTTAGTTGTTTTTCGATAAAGTATATACATCACTATGTGTTCTCTAGAAAGTAAAAATTTTGGAGTAGTCCATGTTCTAGAGTCTCAGACCAGCTCACAAGAAAACAATGTCTTCCACACGGATGGGCTTTACCCTTACTGTTGGGAAAACGTCTGCTGTTCCAGAGAAGAGCATTGAGCTCTGTTTCAGGCTCCTGATTCAGGATTTAGGCCTCCCAGCTCGCGGGGCTCTTCCCTGGTCTAAGTTTTGCTGTTAGAACTTTGCAGCAAGTCCAGCTGAATGTACGGCAACGCTTCATAATGGTCCCTTCCTAGTCACCGTGGCTCAAGTGGCTTTTTTGAGACAATAAAACCTCAATGTGCTAAGAAATTTTAATTTGAGCTTGGGTTATTATGGTTTAACAGACAAAACCCACGCAGTGCAGGAAATGTGAACTAATCCCAAAGTTTTCAATGATTACACTTCTAAATCAAAGTAATAGGACTTTATTCAGATTTTAGGAACTAATTCCTGAAAAAGAATAAATTGGAATATGGTCACAGGGTATCCATCTATGGAGTGCTCAGCTTGAGCGTTTTCTTCTTACCATGCTGAAACGTGTCCTACTGCCTGTGGCTGCTGCTCTGGTCACTTTTTTTTGTTATTTCACTCTTCAGCATGTGTAAAACTCAGTCCCCTAAAGTACACGTTAAGGCATCCAAACTCGCCATCAATTACCTGAATGCTCTAAAAATGCGGAGAAACCGCAGTGTACTGAAGTGTGACTGTCTTACCCGGGTTGCATGTGGTGACTATTTCTGGCTGACAGAGTGTGTGCTTTGGGTTTCTCGGACTCTCCACGTTGCCCGTGGTCCCGTGACGAACCGAAAGGCTGCCAGAGCCAAGGCAGAGCGTAGTGCTTTGACACAACCCCCTAATTCTTCTTCGGGGAGATCACGTCAAAACATCATGTTTCTCATGTCACAGCTCCCAGTTCCATTCATTCCTAAATAGCTCCACCAGTGCTAATTAGAATTTTAATGCTGCTAGCTCACTCATGTGATCATTAATCTGGTCCCCTTAAAGCTGTTAATAAAAATAAAATGCTATGACAGCACGAGCACCTGTGCATAACCACGTGTTGGTTTCTTCAGGGATATACCAGGCATCATCTAATGCTAGTAAAAATTCTAAACTTGCATTGTTATATGGGAACAATTGACTACAGTGGGTGTGAGACTTGATAACAAAAAGTATATACGTATAAAATTTGTAATTTTTTAAATGTAAAAGTAAATTTACTTTCTCAATATTGTTTTTTAACCAAGAAATAACTTTCTTACCCTTGTAGGAAAAAATTAAGCGAATCCAGCAAATCAGAATGGAGAAAGAACTTCGAGCTCAGCAAATTTTAGAGGTAAAAATAATGGCTCAAATGTAATTTTTGTGTTGGCATTTTAAAGAAAGTTGTAATTTTATAATCACACGTGCACTTAGGAATGTAACTAAATAAAACAGCTCTAACAACCCGGGCTTCTAAGGCCAGTTCAAAAACATGTCTTAAAATATTTTTCTTAAAAATACCTGTGTGCAACCCAAATCCTGCAAATGTTCACTTGAGTTCCTGACTTTCTACACAAGTAGTCTTGTATTTGCTAAAGTTAACAGCATAACTATTCCTGTGTTAGAAAACAAGTTTGCAATAATAGGATGTTAAAGCAGCATCATGCTCTGCTCTGTATGAAGTGCAGTGCATTTAAAATACTAAGTCTATGTATCTGGTAGACTCTACTGGTATAACACACTGGTTTCCTAGTGTACTAGTAAAGGTAGATTGCTAGTTTTCAAGTCTCCATTCATGAAAAAAGGAATGGTAATCTCTCTTCCATTTGTATTTTATTGTTTCTGTGTACTCGCTTTTTCAGTTATAATAGCCAGGTTAAGCAATTTTGAGTGGGACTTGAAATTCTGGCTTAACTTTTTAAAGGTAAATAATTGTGAATTGATTGATTATGAAAGCTGCATTGGGGAAGAAGTCTGTTCAATGTACCTGTATGTGATGATGTTTGGAACTTTTAAAGGCACGTAACTTTATTTCTAGTCAGATTATTTTCAAGTTGTGATGGTGCTGTTGTGTGACCTGTTTTGCATGCACAGGCAAAAAAGAAAAAGAAGGAAGAAGCAGCAAATGCCAAATTATTGGAGGCCGAAAAACGAATAAAGGTTAGTTTAGAGGAGCTCCAAAACCAAGAACTGCATTATAGTGTATAATATATGCTGATGTATAAAAGCTGTAAATTTGGAAGGATATTAATTGATAATGAAACTGTAAATAGAGATGGCATATAAATAACGTGTATCTGCGTTTATATAAATACACGAAGCGTGCACAGAGAGAAGTTTGTGTATGTGACGTACACAAACACACACGCATACATACCTTCATACATACACACGTGAATGTATAGAGAGACAGTAATTTTTTGTGTGCCATTACCATGAGTTTTCCTTACATGACGCTCAGTTTGCGTAACTTGTAATGCTGTTGCAGTAACATTATTCACAATATTCCTTTAAGCACACTGTATGCTTCTCAACAAGTGTAGTCTTTTCTAGGCTGTATGTGTAGAAGACTACAGAACTCTTTTACAAATGGGAAAATACAGTTTATATATATGTATTTCTATTAATGCTTTGGCATTCTGGGTGTATTTTCACATGAAACTCACAACTCGATAAACGTGCTGTCGTGTATACTATGTCTGCTTCTCTGTGGTCAGTTTATGGGGGGTGGGGAAGCAAGAATTTAAGACGTGCTGATTTTTAGGGTGGGAAAAACGTGCAACTTGTAAGTAAATTTTGATAGATATTTTAAGGTTATTTTTGTTGTTTTGTTTAAGGAAAAAGAGATGCGAAGGCAGCAAGCTGTTCTTCTGAAACATCAGGTTGGTATACATTCAGTCGAACAAACAGACAGAATGCCAATTGTGAACGACTACTTTAGCTATATGGGGTGGGGGGAACCTTCAAAATGTGTCCTTTTAAAATTTCTGGGTTTGATTCCTGCACAAATTTTCTTTTACCTTATGATTTGTTGCTTTGCTTTGGTATTGGGGTCTTTTGGGGGATTATAAAGTGGTTTTATGACTTTGTGATTTCTGTTTCATAATGTTGTGCCAACTCTTTCTACCAGGAGTTGGAGAGGCATAGACTAGATATGGTATGGGTATGTTTATTTTTGTACATCTAACACCGCATTGTGATTTGGTTGTGATATGGTTGTCATAGCAATGCATAAAATGTAGCACTGGCTGCTGTCATATTACATACTGCTGCATGGCTTTACAGCACAGTGCATTGCATACATCTGCTTGTCTTGTCTGTTCAGGGAAAAAAAAAAGACGTCTTGAACGTGCGTATAAATTGAACACGGCAATAAATAAACAAACAAATGAGGTTTTAAATCAGAAGTCTTTGTTACTGATGTCCCAATAGGAATTGGACTACTGTATGAAATCAGGGATTAATTAATGCAAAATTAATAGGTAGTCACCTGGATAATTTTTGCAAGCCTTGTCCCATTCACTGGGAATGAATCCAGACATTTCAAATACAATTTGAATTGACCTTTTTTAGAAATCAGGATGATTTCTTTTCTAAGTTTTTAGGGTACTGAGGAAATTAGGTTTCAGTCGGTGGTAAAGACGTGATGTTATAAGTATACAATGAAACATCAGAATACAATAGTAGCCTCACTGAATTATGCGATGAAATTCCCATAGCCTTTACCGGGGCCAAGATTTACTCTACAGCTTTTAAGGCAAAAAATCTGTGCTTAATGCTCTAGAATACAGCTCTTTAATGCCTTTGAAGTTACTGACATAATTTATTGAGGGACAGGCATCATTAATGCAAGTGTCGTTGCGTATGTCTGTGCGCCACCACTAGCTTGATTAAAACTGATCTAGAGCTGAGAAAATTATTCATATTGATTTGTTGCTTGGTTACAAAAATGTTAATATTTGCAATGTTTGAAAATGACCAGTTTAAAATTTCTGCTGAATTGGCTACTGAAGAAGTAAATTGCAAGTTCCGTAATAGCAGATGTAAGGTAACTGACCTGTTCCAGCCAACCATTATGCTTTTTGTTCTGCCAGCTTATGAAGGAGCATCACAACTGACCATAAGTAAATCTGTATGCTTCTTTTTTACACTGTCTCCATGTTCATTGCTTTACCTTTTTGCTTTTGATTGTTCTTGTATTTGCTTTCTAAACCTGAACTAAAACATGCACAGACTTGGCCATTCTTGTCCTATATTTAGTATTTACTGTGACTTGTCTATTAATGCTAAATTTGTTACTCAGCTTTTTTACTGATTTGAAAATGTGGATTAGTTTTGTTCTAATCTTATGTGCTTCAATAGGAACGAGAAAGGCGAAGACAACATATGATGCTTATGAAAGCCATGGAAGCACGTAAAAAAGCAGAAGTGAGTATTAATCTCTGACAGTGTGATGTTTTCATGGTCTCATTCCGCAGCTGTCTGTAGAAGAGCAGTCTCTTTGATGTACCTGTACGTATAGTGTCCTTTGTGTGCCTGTCAGGGGCAGGACAAGAAGCAATAGCCACAAACTGAAATACAGAAAATTCTGTTTAAACTTAAGAAAAACTTTTTTACTCTGAGGGTGGTGGTGGACCACGGGCACCGATTGCCCAGGTAGGTTGCAGAGTTGCAGCCTGCTGTAGCTGATACTGGGGGGGAGGGGGGTGTGCGGCAGCAGGGACAGGACGCGCAGGGACGGGGACTGGCTGATCTCAGGAGGGTCCCTTCCGTCCTCAGTGATGCTGCGCAAGAGGTGCCTAATTGCATAGTCACTTCAGAGTCCTTTGTGTTTCCGGGAAAGGAAGTTTTATTTTCTCTTCTCGATGTTGTTCATGTGTATAAGAAGAGCTGGACGTTAGGAAAAGGTTCTTCACCGAGGGGGTGGTCAGTCACTGGAAGGGGCCTCAGGGAAGCGGTCACGGCACCAAGAAGCCTGGCAGAGTTCACAGAGCGTCTGGATGACGCCTAGTCATACGGCTTAGTGTTAGGTGGTCCTGGGAGGAGCAGGGAGATGGACTCGATGGTCCTTATGGGTCAAGATACTCTGTGATTATATGACTGATCTCTGTTAAAAAGTTGTTTCTGATCTTCTTAGTAGTATCCCGTGATACAAACTAGAAAGGAAAATAATGACAGTTGTTTTGATGGTATTTTCATAAACTAAAATCAGGAATCTGTTTCTGATCTGTGTCATTCTGGTAAGTAGTGACAATTACAGTTGTGCAAATAAGGCTACTAAGAGCTGAATATTCTGAAGATGTTTTTTCTACAGCGGCTGTAAATAAGGGATAGATCTGATTTCAAAAAAGACAGTGTGTTCCATTTTAAAAACAGTTACCCTCTCTGTGTTCTTCACATCCTTCTTGAGGAGGAGGGCTCAAAACTGGACCCTCTTCCAGATAACAGTCTCATCAGCACTGAGTAGAGGAAGGTGATACCCTGAACGCCTGATGCACTGTTGGAAATTAGGATGCCAGACTGAATGGTTGTATACTCTGATCCAGTGTTGTAATTACATTCTTACTCTAATAGAAACAGAATAGCAAATGTTTATTGTAGCCAGTAAAAGTGATCTCTAAACACATTTATGAAACTTAGCGTGGTTAAGGTTTGCATTTTAAATCGTAACTGCAAATTAATACGTTGCCACTTAAATACCCATGTGTACTTTTCTTGTTTCTGGTTGTCAAAAACAAGTTGTAGGAAATGCCACTTGGCTTTGAGACCGTGACACATATTAAGATAAAAGGCAACGAACCATTTAAAAGAACGAGTCAGGGAGTATTTTCCAAAGTTCCTAATTTTGTGTGCTGCTGTGTATTGGGATTTTCTATGTGAGATGTAAGCTGGTAAAGGGAGAAAAACATGAATAAGCAGCGTGTCCCTCCCGCGGTCATCGCGGCTGCGAGGGCCTCTGGTCCCAGCGCAGGGGGTGCCTGTGCAGCCGTGAGGCAGCAGTGGGGCAGACGGGTACTTCTGTATGTGATGGCTTTTTTTCGGCCAGTGTAAGATTGCTGGGCCAAACACGTTCTTTGTGCGCAACTCCGAACTCTGTCTTGCCTTAAATCCACTAAAGACTGTAGTAGTCGAGGTCATTATCAGCTGCTCTGCGTGGTCACAGTGTTCAGCCACACTTACCGCGAGTGGTCTGGTCATACTCCGTACAGAAAGAATAAAAGGTCCTGGGGCCTGACAGAGCTATACAGCACAGTTCGTGTGTGGTTTCTGACTCTATTTTGCATTCAATACCGGTTGCGCAGGGGTTTGTAAGGAGTTGTGTGTGCGGGCCAGCGTGTCAGCGCCGGGGGCCTGCAACAGCAGAACTGCCGCCATCGGGGACGGGAAGGGCTCTTGGACTCCAAATCTGGTCAGTCTGGGCAGGTTAGAGGGAGCCTTGTACACTATTCCGTGTGACGCCACTGTAGCGGGTGTCTGTCGGAAGAGGAAAATAATAGATGCTGGGCTTCTCACTTGATCATCCCTGTTTTCTTCTTGCACAGAATAAAATATTAATGGCTGTTTAATTTCCAGATTGCACGCTAAGTGTGTGGTAATTCAAGGCCGGAAGCCACGTGTGTTGAAAAGATTGGTTGTGTTTTATAAGTTATTCGTAGCCAGTTTAGGTATTACGGGAATATTGAAACCACGTGCTGTCCAGAGAGGTCTTCCCAAGTACTGCTTCCGTGAGCGGTCCCTCATCGATGGTACTGCTGTGTAAGCGGAGCCTTCAAAGTCAAACGCCTTGCGCGCGTGGCAGTTCTTTACCGGATTTTCACTCAGTCATCTGAAATGGTACTCCAAAGAATCTTTCAGTGGAAACGTACTCAACACCCATTGCCATGTGGACAGGAGAGAAAAAAGTGAATCTCAGATTTGCTCACAGATACAATGATTTTGTTCTATTCCTGTAGATTTTGTTCTATTCCCTTCCCTTTACTTGAATGCAGGTTCCTTAATTGCTGTGGTAATTACTAAGATTATGTAAGTAGTGCTTTTCAAATTCTTATATTGTTCCATTGTAAGTATAATATGTGGGTTTTATTTTCTGCCCTTTTAATTCTATTTAAGGAAAAAGAGCGGTTAAAGCAAGAGAAACGTGATGAAAAAAGATTGAATAAAGAACGTAAACTGGAGCAGCGAAGATTGGAATTAGAAATGGCAAAGGAACTAAAGAAGCCTAATGAAGATATGTGCTTAGCAGACCAGAAGGTAATCATAATAATATGAACTTATTTTCTTGCCTCTTGTTTTTCTGTATTTTGCCATTGTGACAATAACTTTGTTTTCTTGCAGCCACTCCCAAAGCATTCAAGTTTTGGTCTAGATAATTGGATAACTATTAGAAATATATACAAGTACAAGATACTGCAGACACTGAAGTAGCATATGTTTAGTTAATTAAAAACATTTTCTTTAAAAGTGGCCTGCTTCCCAAAAAGCACTTGTGTGATTGCTTCAGGAAGAAAATCGATTACTCTGAGTTATTTTTACAGCAGGAATATGCGTCACGTGTCGGTACATGGGCACTAGATAGAGCTTTTCTCGTATGCGCAACTATTCTAAGCTGTTACTCAGACAAATTACTTTCCCAGTCTTCTGTGTTCTTAGTTCTTGACCTTCAGGACTTGATGTGCCTCAGGTTCAAGCCCTCTCTGTGCCTAAGAATTCCTCTCCCTATGTTCCGCAAATGTTTTTACACCACCTGTTATAGTATTCTGGCTCAGAATAGGGCCTGAGAGCATCTCCTGGCCAAAAAGTAACTATTTATTATTATTATTGCCTGTAACAATATGTGAATAGGTAAACGTGCTTCAGCTTTGAATTAAATTTACTGGATGGGATGTGGGGGGGCAGCTTCTCCATAGTTTTTTCCTTCTAGCATTGGCTTGCTGTAGGTCATATGGAAGTATCAGCCAATTTCCCTAGCTAGTATCAAAAAAGTTTTCTTTCGAAATATACTACTGGATCGTTCATGGTTTTCTTTACTTTTCAGCCTTTGCCAGAGTTGCCTCGCATCCCAGGCCTTGTTCTTGATGGAAGCACATTTTCAGATTGTCTCATGGTAGTGCAGTTCCTGCGCAACTTTGGTAAAGTTCTTGGCTTTGATGTGAATGTGGATGTCCCTTCCCTGAGTGTTCTTCAAGAAGGTTTGCTAAACATAGGGGACAGCATGGGAGAAGTACAAGATTTGCTTGTAAAGCTTGTCTCTGCAGCTGTTTGTGATCCCGGACTTGTTACAGGATACAAGGTAAAAAAAAGAGGAAGGAAAAAACAAGTCCATAATAAACACTCTGTATTTAGGAATGCATTCTTAATGTGTCTCTGATGCCTCTCTGATTTGGATTTGCAGTCCCTTTTTCTTCTCTTTGGTGTCACTGTTCTAATGTTACTCAAAGACTTTCTGTGCCCTGTCAGCCTTCCCATTTTCCAGAAGTGATACATTTCTGGGCATTTTTTTTCTACCCTGCCCGATGTCTGTTTGGACCCTTGTAGGGCACCATCACGTCTGTGGCTGCATCTTTTAACTCTCCCCCCCCCCCTTATCATTCTCGCCCTCATGCTGTACTCTCAGTGAATCTTGCCATTTCTTACTCCATAGACTGCTCTCTACATCGCTTCATCAAAACTCTGACGCATTCATGATTGTTTTTCTTACTGTCCTTCTTTTTCAAGCCAACATTGCTCTTTTCTACTCTAGAACTCTACATAGCACGATCGTACAAAACGGTATTCATCAAGTTTCAGTTGGACCCTGTCTTTTTTCATTTAACCTATTTCATTAATATTAATATTATCTCTGCTTTTAAGAACTTAGAGGTGAAGACATTCTAATTTGTCACTCTGTTCAAGATTCACATTTGAATAGCTTGAAAGAAAAATGCTGATTAAAGTCCTTCTGTAAAAATGCAAACACCCACCCCACTGTTTTAGAAACAATAGTGTCACCTGCAGAGGAAAACAATATTTTTAATGTGATTGTTCAAAATGTCTTTACTCTTTCTAGGCCAAAACTATTCTTGGGGAACACTTACTGAATGTTGGTATCAATCGAGATAATGTGTCCGAGATTCTGCAGATATTCATGGAAGCTCACTGTGGGCAAACCGAGCTGACGGAGAGCTTGAAGACAAAAGCTTTTCAAGCACACACTCCGGCTCAGAAAGCGTCAGTCCTTGCTTTTCTCGTCAATGAGTTGGCATGCAGCAAAAGCGTAGTAAGGTAAGATTTTTCCCCAGCAGGTCTGTAAAAATAAAATATAAATGTTATAGTTCAGAAATACTGTATACACTGCATTCTGTTAGAGGAGGATTCCTGATGGTCTTATAATGAAAGCTGAAATTTGCTATGTTACTGCTTCTTACCTGTATGTACTTCTGATACGATGGAAGAGTAAAACTTTTCCATGTTTTGTTTGTAAGTTTGTTTTTAAAGCTTGCACCAAAATTTCTGCAGCTGTTTGCCGAGTAAAAGATGAGGTTGATTTCAAATAAATCTACTAACTCTTCTAGGGAATAATTTAGAAGCATTATGTTAGTGTTCTGCAGTACTCCGTTTTCCCTTTTTCCTTTTTGTTTTTTAAGACCTCTCTGTCCAAAGACCTTAACGAGGGTCATAAGCTGAGGTGGCAAGCCTGATTTATCATGGTAGTAATTCAAGAAAGTGTATACTTCGTTTGTGGTCAGTAATGTATAGCATTTCATAAGTAAAAACCTCTCTATGTTAAACAACGTTTTGAAACCCAACAACATGCAATAGAAACCTAGGAAGTGCTAGTCTTGGGTTAGCTATACCTCTGCCTATGTACTTACTGTGGTAAAGCCTTTCATCACCTAATTGAGTGCTGGTTTGTTTCCTGGTGAATTCTGCTGCTTTTGGTATACCGCGCTGCAGCAGTGAATTGGCGTTGTGCAAGGCAAGGATGAGAGAGATGCTTTGCGCTTACCAAAGCTGGAAAACAACAGAAGAGGGCGGCGCGAGTGCCGTGTCCGTACTGTGCAAGAGAGTTCATGTGTGTTAATCAAATTCATCATAGTAAGAAACTGTATCTTATTGCAGATGACCAACTGTTAAATCAGATTTGTAGAAATGATCATTCAGAACTTGAGTTTCTATGTTTTCGTCGTAGAAACAGCTGTAGCCTGCTGAACTGTTGAGGCTGGGATGTCTCAGAAGTGTGCTCGCAGAGCGTCACTGTCCCGAAGCACTTTTTTGGTTCTTTAATTTCTGCAGTGAAAATTGAACGTTAGTTTGTAGATCACATGGATCCTGGTTAGAATACCATAGATGTACTAGTGATAACCTTGTTTTCAGAGCAGTGCTAGATGCTTTGTGGCAAATGCGCCTAGAGGCTTGACAGTGAATTAGAACTGCAGAAAGCAGCGTTGAATTCTTTGAATGACAGACTTCTTATGGAAAGAAAGCTTACGTGATACTGCAAAAAAAGACTGCCTGACATAGGTACAGAGTACGCTACGTTGGCATTCCTAGTAATGGAATTTCCTAACTTTAAAATGATTTATTTTGAATTTTAAAACATTTCTCCAGGGTAGATCATTGAGACGAAGCATCTGTACATATATGTCTGTCAGAAGAAGATACATAAGTTCACATTTAATGGGTTATTTTGTCTTTGACAGTGAAATTGATAAAAACATTGATTATATGTCAAACTTAAGGAGAGACAAATGGATGGTTGAAGGCAAACTTCGGAAGTAAGTTTCATTTCCTTAAATATTACAATGTACTGCTTTTTTGCATTTGCTCGGATATGCTGCTGTATAGGGAATTGGTTGTAAGGACAAAATCAGCTGATGCAATTATAAGTGTACCAAGAAGTTAGTAACTGAACTGCCCAGTTAAGATAGATGTGGATTTAGAATGGTGCAGCACCAGTCTCTTCCAATCTATTGGAGATGCATGAGGTTTGGAGGGTTAGTGTCCCTCAAAATTGGAGCAAAATCAAGTCCATTGTGTATTGTTTGGAAGAAAATTAAAAATTTTTTAACTAGAATATTACAGGAGCTGTCAAATCACTATTGACATTATCGAAGTTTATTTGGACTTACCATAATTACCGGCATTCATTCTGAAAGGCGTTTTAAGAAGATGTGAGTTTCGTGCAACAATGACCAGTTGAATTTATATTACGTTAACTTAGTGTTTCCCATCTGTCAATGTTCTGTGTTTCCCTATAGCTAGGGATCATATGAAGAATGCAAACTTTGAGTTATTTTTTATATTTTTATTCAAGGTAAATTTGGAACTTTTTAAAGGTTGTCAGTTTCATATCCACTGTTCTCCCATCCTACAAGACAAAATTCCATACAGCAAGCGTAACGGCTCCACCTGCGAGGAAGCTAGAAGGCATAAAATTCATGAATCACAGGGGGTAAAAATACATAGCCAGACCCTACTTTCTTTTTTTCTTAATCATCTTTACCTCTCACTGGGAATGGTAACTCCTTTCTTAGTCCTTGCTTTAGGTACTTGTGTTTCTAATCTTATGTCTCCCTTTTTTCCCTTTAATGTATCTCAGAAGGAAGAAGGAAAGAAGTAAAGAAGAAGGACAAGAGGGAGGTAGAGGAAAAAATTAGACCAATAAAAAGAAATTCTCTACTAAAGCTGCAGATTCGAGTCTGCACAGGGTTCATATATTTTTGTCTCTTAGGACAATACAAATACCTTTTCCTGTCTTCATCTGCATCCCTTCTGTGGGAGACAGTAAAAAGTGTTTCTGAAGTTCTGACGTAGCCAGCTGTCACTAGTGGACGGGGACCCTTACCTGTCCTGTCTCCATAGGGACCGCCTAGTCTTTCTCTCCCTCCATCGAACTGTAAGTACTTGTAGCTGTAGGATCCTCCCTTTTCCTCACGATCTCTCTTTTCTTCCCTTTCAAATAGTGGGCATAACACCCTGGAGTCCCAAGCCCCTCTTCCTTTCTACAGTCATTTCTATATTTCTTGTGTTTTCCCCTAACGTGTGGATTTTGGGTTCCAGTAGTGCTGTCCTTATTTTCGAGCGTAAGTATCGCAGAAGTGCTCAGACACGTTCTTCTGCTTCTTTGGACTTCATTCATCTCTCTCATCTTTGGTTCAAAGTCTTTGGATTTGCCACTGTTTTTCTGATGAAGCTTTTTAGAACACAGGAAGTTCCGTTCAAATACACGGAAACAGTTCTTTACGGTTCGGGTGACAGAGCACGGGCACAGGCTGCCCAGGGAGGTGGGGGAGTCCCCTTCTCTGGAGATTTTCAAGACCCGCCTGGATGCAGTCCTGAGTAATGTGCTCTAGGCAATCCTGCTTTAGCAGGAGAGTTGGACTAGATGATCTCTAGAGGTCCCTTCCAACTCTGATAATTCTGTGATTCTGTGATTTTTAGAAGAGCCTTCTTTGATCAAATTTAAACAATGTTTTCTTCTTTATTATGTCAGTTGGTGTTTTTCATAAACTCTTACAACTCTTCTGGGGCTTCTCTGAAAAGAAATCTGTTCATTTCAGTCTTCTGTTTGGTCCTTTTTTCTGCTTCTAGACTTCATTCTTACGTATGTTATCTTCCCCATCCATTTCAAAGCTCAGGCTAGCTGTTAAGCATCCTGGTCCCACACAGTTTTGCATAGGAATATCTGGTTTCTTGACTGCTCCCATGTGATCCAGGGTTGTGTACTCTTTTCATATGCATACAGACCTTCACGTGACCCTCAACACAAGCCCATCGTGTGTGGGAAGTGTATAGAGGTGCTCTGGAATGGGTTTATTTCATCTCAGCCTGGCTTGCCAGTGTTTGTTGTGGTGAATCTGCGTATCGCTGCCTCCAGACTGTCTTGAAGTATATCCGAGTGGGGTGAGAAAGGATTCTGCCTGGATCAGATGTTTGCACTGAGTGATTCTTTTGTGCTTATGTTCTCACTTTTTACGAGACTAGCTTCTCAACTGGATATCGGGACGGGCAGGGGGGAAGATAATATGAAAGCCGGTGTCTGTAAGATACAGAAAAGCAACATTAAGATCCCAGGCTGGAAAAAGGAATCGCTGTGTAAAAGCCCGTAGGGACGCTTTTTTTTTCTTTCTCCCCCACTTAAGGATGTTGAACAAAATTCCTTGATAAGCATAATATGTGTGGTTGGAAGTTCTGGGTGCCTGGGCTGTTTCTGCTGGGCTGATGGTCAGAGAGATGTTGCGTCTGATTCCTTCTGCATCACGTTTAGATGTGAACCTTGATACTAATCACCATTTCTGTAAAGGCACCTGTCTCACACAATCAAATAATCTTTGTGCTTTCTGTATCACAACTGTAGTCAGAAGACAGTCTCACCTCAGATGATTCAGCTGTTTTATAACTAGGTAATCATAATCTCGGCGCCTCCTTTTCCGTTGCATGTCTTCCCTTTGGCTTCTCTTTTGTGGCTTGACCAATATAAAAGGGAATGAAAATGAAATACAGCTACTTGAAGGATTAGGTAATATCTGTTTCTTTACAAGACTTGAAATACCACAGAAAAAGGTTTTTCACTGCAACAACGTTCTTTTTAACATGCCGGTATTATGGCATACTCCTTGTGAGTTAATTTCTTTCCAGCGAAGCCATCTCAACTGTAAATGATGATGGTATGTCAAGAGCAGTGTTACATGAGGGGAGAAATTGCACCCTGAGTTTGGGTGGCAGGTGGTAATGCTGATTTGGGAAACTTCCATTTTTGAGACCCAAGCTGAAGTACGTTAAAAGTGCATTGAAAGTATGATGTTTAGAATTTCTTTACCTTGCTACTACCTTATATTTGGGTACAAAAATTATGAGGAAGGCATGAAAATTAAGTCAAAAGGTTAATTTTCCTTCTATGATCTAGTAAACATTACAGATTAGATTAGAGCAGGCTTAAGTCGCACATCTAATTACCTGATGGGTCACCCACTCTTTTTATCGGCCAATAGACTTTATAATTCTCTCAACAGCTGCAGGTGTTGCTGTGGTATATACCTGGAAGTGAGAAGGGTGAAACAGTTTTCTGAGTTCAGGTTTTCTTCTCTCAGTGAGCTGTATGTCGAGGTAGCAGCAGGAACATTGTGCTACCTCTTCAAAAACCTGAACATTTTTTAAGTTACGCTGTCATTTTTTAAATTACGCTGCCTCTACGCTCCTTCAGATACAGACTGGTGCCTTCTTATGCTTATGGTGCTATTAAAATAGAGCATCATTGATTCATTTCCACCCTTATAATTTGTAGTGCAGGCTTCCTTTAGTCCTTGACAGCATTATATCTCTATTTTTGCTTTCAGCAAAAGTAGCCTTTTTTGCTTCTTCTCTTTTCTTTTGGGTATATGAAAGAGGTGTTTGCCCATTGTTGAACTTCCAACTGCCAGCTTTATTATTGAATTGTCTTCAAGATTATCGTAGTCTAATTTGTCTCTAAAATTGTCCAGTCAATCCAGTCATTGACTAGTGCTTTGATAGTCAATTCCTGTGTATAGGCAGGAATTTCCAGTCCAAAATGAGGATTTGATGGTTTGAAGTTATCCTCGTAAAAAGGATTTTATTTTTTTTTTTCTAAAAAACGTAACTTGGTGGCAGCCTGAGTAGTATTGATACTCAGTGAGACTAAAGCTTTTTGTACCAGACCTGAAAACGTTACTTGCTTCCAACTTCACTGGGAGGCTTGAGAAATATTTTTAATAAAAAAAAAAAAAAAAAACAAAAACATTTTAAATGGCTAAAAATTCATTTGTATTGGAAAAAATAAAAGTGTAAAACTTTCTAAAATCTCCAGTGGATAAACCATTGCATTCAAACGAGCAAACAAACAAACACCCCCCAGAAAACCTCAAAACCCACCACCTCCCCAACAAACGACCAAAAAAACCAACCAAAAAACCCACCCCACCCCCCAGAAAAAAACCCAAAGCCAAACTGTTTTCAAGCAAACAGAAGTCCCCTTGATGATTTCTTGCTAACGGACTTTTTAAAAAGTGCTGCTAGCAGTGGAGCAGTGACAGCTTCGTTTAAATCTGGGCTGTTGAGCGCTGGCGTTGTTGTCAGCATTTTGGAAGCCGTTGGTTTGTCCGCGCGCCCGAAGCCAGTACTTGTACCGCACTCAGCGTACGTGTAGCCACTTGCTGTATGGAATATTGTTTTGTAGGATGGGAAGAGAGAGAAGTATGACAAGGAAAAATTACGTACTGGTAATTGTGTTTGTCGTTACCGTTCTACTTTTCCCATCCTACCTTCTTCCAATCATCTCTTACAAAAATCTTTGTCTTTTCTACACATGTTTATGAATCTTTTCTCAGTCAGCTGCATTTTGGTCTGCTTTATAAGTCACTGGTTAGGCCTGGCTATTTATACCTCCTGTGATTCAGCATGTTTGCCTGCTAGCTCCCCGATAGGTGGAACTATAATTTTTGCTGTGTGGAATCTTGTCTTATAGGGGTTTTATAGAAGAAGAAGGTCTACTACAACCATAATTACTGGTATGTAAGTTTCCCTTTTCTTTCATAAAAGGAAAAATGAGAGTTTGATTGAGTAATCTCCTAGCGGTTTAGGTAGCTGAGATGTCTCAGAAAAGAAAGCATGTCCTGGAATAAAAAGATCAGCCAAAGAAATGAAGTTAAATAGTACATAATAAATTAAAAATGCATAAAAATATGACAGGAAAAAAAAACAACCTAGCTGTTGCCAAGCAAATGGAAATAATTTCCTACTTCGGACTAAGGATATTTGCCCCCCCCCCCCCCGCCCCCCAGGTATTTTATGAACATATTGTTAAATGCATAAAACAAAGCATAAGGCAGCTGAAGTGGTTCTTTCTTCTAATTGTCTTTCTGACTTTTCAGAATCCCTCTTGTGTTTCATTTCTTCTAAACAGTTGTGCAATAAAATTCACCTGGGAGAAGCAGAAATTCTATTCAGAACTGAATAAGAGGCTTAAAATCTGAATTTTTCCTGTTGACTAATGGCAATAAATATTGAGAAAATACAATGCTGTATTAGAACAGAAGAGCTCATTTGAATCTCAAACGTATGATTTACTTTCAGTCGCGTAGGACAAAAGGTATGTTTATGCTGCAGATGTGGTCCATAGTTTCACCCCTTCTCATGTGTTTCAAGGCTTAGAATCATTCACGCCAAGAAAACTGGGAAAAGAGATGCTACAGGAGGTGGCGACGTAGGAGAGGAACAGCACTCTTTGGAAACACCAACACCGGGCCGCAAACGCAGACGGAAGGCGGGGGACAGTGATTATGATGATGATGACGATGATGACAGTGATGATCAGGCAGATGAGGATGATGAGGATGAAGAGGACAAAGAAGATAAAAAAGGAAAGAAGGCAGAAGTTTGTGAGGATGAGGTGAGGGATTTAAGTGTAGTGAAATTAATTAAGTAATAAGTTAAAACCTGTTTTTCTTCTGTTTCTCTGCAATATGTCATTGCTTCCCCAAAATCTCATGACCAAAAGGAAGGAAGAATAACTTACTTCCAATATTTTTAAATTTTTGGAATAAGTTTATTTTCCGGAGTATTTTTTTTCTCTTTTTTGATAGCTATTACAGCATGGGTTGGTGGTGTGGTTTTTTTGTTGTTGTTTGGTTTGTTTTAGTTTGGGTTTGTTTGGTTTTGGTTTCTTCCTGCTTACTTGTTTTGACTTACTCTTAGTTTCTCTGAAATTCCGAAAGATTGTAACAGATCCAGAGAACTGCAGCTTTGTTAGCACATAAGCGTAACTGTAATTTTCTCTTGGGGAATAGTAAAGGTCGTTTTTTAGTTAACAAAATAATAAAGAAGTGTAAAGTTGTATTTAACAGTATCTGTTATAAAACTTGCCTGTGACCTTCCTGTGTATTTTTTCATAGCTTTTCTAGGGTAGTCGCTGCCCAACTGTATTTGATCACATGATGGTAAATTTTTCTAGTCAATATTAGGTTAGATACAGGAAGGATCACTGAAACGTTTTTAGCTTGTTGAGCTGACTTGTACCTACCAAAGTCAAAACATTTTTTAATAGAAGTGCCGCAGGACTGTAAGATTCACAGTGGAACTCTAGAGTTCTCTACCGGATGAAGTCTGACAGAAGAGACAAGCAACACCGAATACCACATTTTAGTGCACTGGGTGTTGCACTGTTTGCCAGAAAATGATCCATTTCTGCAAGGTTATCAGAGTTCAAAGTAAGGTCTCCTTCTCTGGAGACATTCAAAACTCGCCTGGACGCCTTCCTGTGCAACCTCATCTAGGTGTTCCTGCTCCAACAGGGGGATTGGACTAGATGATCTTTTGAGGTCCCTTCCAATCCCTACCATACTGTGATACTGTGATAAGGTCTTATGGGTACTGTGGATATGGCCACTTGAACAATGCATGTATCAGCTTAGGATAGGTGAACTCAAATCTTTGCAAACACTCTTCGTTAGAAACCCAACTGCTTTCGAGGGTAGGAACAGCCCTTTGTGCTATTATTCTGGATTTATTTCAAGTACTGTAACGTGTATGTGAAGTACTGTAATGTTAAAAGAATCCCTTAGAGGCATAGCATGAAGTTCTTCCAAATTAATGCTTCAGAATTAAAAATAAGTTATATTTAGCTATCTAATCTCACATCCATCCCTTACTCTTTTTCCCTTTACTACAGTCTCCTATTTTGGTGCACTGGGCATTTCGTAGACAAAAGTTCTGTAACTGCTGTAGAGAGATTCATTTTCTGATACAACAGAAGTCCCATTGCATTCACGCTGTATGTGGTATTTCCCTCTGGTGCGCTTTTACAGAGCCAAGAAGTACAAGACCAGTGGTGTCTTGAGGAGCGGGTGATTGGAAGCTCCTAGGATTTTGGTTGTATTCTTTTGGAAATGGACTGTTATCCCCAAAGACTTCCCTGAACTAAATTAAAACTTCGTTATGGAAATGTCTCTCGTTTTCAAATTGTGTCAAGAAGAAGGGAACCATAGACTTAATCACGGGCGCGTTCCTGTTCAAAAATCAGCAAGATTAGTACTGGAACTTTTATAGCAGTCTTGTAATTCAAAGTGGCTCTACAATTTCTTGTAAACATTGAAATAAAATGCAAGTGTGCACCGACCAAAGACTGATTGACAAGATTTTGACAGATTCCATTATTTCATGCATGAAAAACACTTAGAAATGAAGTTGAATATCCAAAAAGCTTCATAGAAATTAATATTAAATTCTATAGTCTGAAGTGTTCCTGCACAAACTGAAATATTTCTTCCAGTAAGAGAATGTTTTCAGCAAACATCTGGCCACGAGCTTTCTCCTTTGTATGCATCTGGGGTGGGTTGGAAAGATTCAAGATACATCTTTTCCCAGTTACATTGTTCCCAGTCAAATATATTGAACAAGCACAAAATTTGAGCTTTTTTACCCTTAGAATTTGCCTCTCATTTTCTGTTACATCTTTTTACGGTAATACTAGTAAGACATGGTAGTATGATATTATCCTGAAATAAATTTGGTGTGACAGTATATTTGGTGATTATAGGATGATGGGGACCAGACAGCAAGTGTTGAAGAACTAGAGAAGCAGATTGAAAAACTGACAAAGGTGAGAGGTTATTTGTCTAATTGCTATACTTCTGTTTGTTGGTCTGAAAAAGTGATGATAAATTTTGCATGTGAGAAGCAATGTCTCTGCCATTAAACAAATTATTGCAGTTCTCATTCCCTCCTACAGTTGGCTAATTTCTGCAGCTGTGTTCCAAGCCAATACAGAGAACTGCCTGCCTTTGCTTCAGATTTTGAAAGAAGAAACAATGGCATAGGAGGAGAAAAGTAAATGAGGATGATAGAATGCTGTAGATAGGGGTACTCACGGCCCATGGTTTTATTCTTCTTATTAGAAAGTTCATCATTTAAGACTTTGTCTCTTGGTTTCTCTCGCGTTCCCAATGGCAGTAAATCAGCAGTCCAGGTTTGCACCTGACCTCCAGCACTGTCAATTTAGCAGAGCAAGAACTGAATAAACAAACTGAAAATTTTGTTGCCCCCCCCCCCCCCCCGAACTGTTTGTGTTTGAATGTTTGAATACAGAATTTATTTTCAGACATTATTGTTCTCATTCTTTTATGAACCGGTTAAAATATCTCATTGGTTTCCCATCAGGAGTTCCCATCAGGACCTGCAGTATCAGCTATCTCCAGTGCTCTGTTTACCATTTGCTATTACTGCATAATTGATGGGATTTCAGCTGTTCTCGTGCAATGAAATCTTTGACCCTGTTGTTCTCTGAGAGTCAGTGTTAAAAAGACAGGACCTACCGTTACAAAACGTGTTTTTAAGGAAGACTGATAAGTTAAGCTCAACCAGGTAGTGATTGAATTGCTTTCTTTAAGGAGAGCTCTGTAACTAAAGTCATCAAGGCAGCAGTCGTGAGTAGAACGTCACATAACGCACACACAGTCTCTCAGAGAGCCCCCTCGTGGGACCCTTGAACTTTCGTTCAGTCTGGCAGCCGCAAGATGTTTTCTGTCGTAATGAATTTTTTCCCCCTGTTGAATTATAACACTTTCCCTTTTTTGAAACAGCAACAGAGCCAGTACAGGAAGAAGTTATTTGAAGCTTCGCACTGTTTGCGTTCCATGATGTTTGGTCAGGATCGTTACAGGCGCCGATTCTGGATTCTCCCCCAGTGTGGTGGCATTTTTGTAGAAGGCATGGAAAGTGGTGAAGGTAAGAAACATCAAGGAATGATGTCACACCGAGGCATGCTGTGCCAGGGCACACGGCCCATCTCTGTAGGCTGTCATTTTTTGCAGCAAGGACTTCAGGCTTCACCTTCAACCAGAGGCTCAACAGGCCACTGTCAGTAGACCTCTCTGATACTCTCTTTCTGATCATGAAATATCAGTGAAAGTCTTTCAAAATTAATGTTTTGGAAGTTTTCAGTTGTTACAGTTCTATATATTATGCTTTTTCATATTTATCTGCATGGGATATTTTTTGGCTCTTTCTGAACTATTTCACGTTTCCCTATGGCAGTGAGCTCTGCATATAGAAACAAGGATGACCATACAGTGTTTTCATCTTCTGTTGTTATATTTTGTGCAAATACACAGACTATTCTGTGCTTGAAGATTTGTTATGTCTGCAAAAATATGAAAACTATTTTCACACAGTGAACTACTGTGGTTTCTAATCAACAGTGTGATTTAGTATCTGTATTTTACAAACTGATCTTTCTTCCAATCCAGCAAAAGCTGAAGTTACTTTTTTTTAAATTAGAATGTAATTTTGTGGTTGTGACAGTTGTATACCAACTGTGATTGACTCTTTCACACACTTAAAATTGGATGGATGCAGAAAATACGTATTAATATGACCTTTTTGTGGATATTAGAATTTTTAAACACAAGCCTTCATTTTGGGCACAGAAAAATACTTTCTAATTCTGATACAGATGAACCAACCCCCCTAATTCTCACTATTTTCCCTCAAAAAAGAACAAAAGAAATCTCTGATACACATCAGAATTGCATGATCTCATGAGAATTGCATCATCCTAGAGGGCTGTTCAATTAAAATAACTGTAACATTACAGCCTGGTATGAGATCTGAGCCCTGTTTGGCCCCAGAAATAAGCCATAGAACTTTTCCTAAATCTAATCTTGATCTCCGAGTTACCTTTCTAAAATGGGTAGCATAAAAAAAATATTTTTCTGTGTCTCCTGTTCCGCATTATTTTATGTGGTGTGTTAGGAACTGTTTTGCACATGAGTAGCTGGATACAGAAGGTAAACTGTCATACGTTGTACTGCTTCCCTTCCTTTTGTTCACTTATATATTATATATATATATATAGTTCCTCCATTTTGTCGTTGGCTGCGAGTTTAATGAAATGGTCTGCTGCAATAATGAGCTTTAAGGCTATAAACATTGTACTCTCTTGATATAAACAGAGTTCTTCAATAAGGCATGATGAGCGTTGCAAAAAGAAAGCTGCCAAAAATTTGTCCCTTTCAAAGGCTTCACACTGGCAAAGTGTTTCAGACATACACGCATCTTAAGGGAGAATGCTATAGATATGTTAACTACATTGAGGTTGTTTTTCCTCCAGGCGTTTAGCAGGGTTTAGATCTGTGTGTGTCTTGAAGTGTGTTTCCTTCCACGAAGTGTTCTGTGAAGTGAGAAGTTATTTCATTTAAAATAATTAAAAAAAAAAGACATTGTGATCTAGCATGTGAAGTCATTTTTTTATTTTTGACTGTGATGATAAGAATGGTCTAAATTAGTTTGTTGTATTTCATCTACGTTTCTTGTACATTTTTAGGCCTAGAAGAAATTGCAAAAGAAAAAGAGAAGTTAAAAAAGGTAGAAAGCATTCATATCAAAGAAGAAGAATTTGAGACAGAAGAAAAATTACACTGTTTAAATACAACTCACTGTGAGCAAAAGGAAGATCTGAAAGAAAAGGACAACACTAATTTGTTTTTACAGAAGCCGGGGTCGTTTTCAAAACTAAGCAAACTGTTAGAGGTAGCAAAGATGCCACCTGAGTCTGACATTGTGTCCCCAAAACCTAATGGTGGCGCAGCAAACGGCTGCACGTTATCATATCCGAGTAACTCAAAAAACTCTCTCTGCAGTCTTCAGCCCACTGTGTCACAAAGCGCTGTTGAGAAATCTGATTCTAACAATCTTTTCAATCCTAATGCAAGTGGGGCAGGAAAGTTTTACAATTCTCCGCTAGTTCCAAATGATCAGTTGTTAAAGACTCTTACGGAAAAGAGCAGACAGTGGTTCAGCCTTTTGCCGAGAACGCCCTGCGATGACACGTCGGTTACGCAGGTGGATGCACCCGCTGCTGCAGCGTCACTCACCCCTCAGTCACATCCACCATCCAAGTCGCCCTCACCTGTTCCATCCCCTCTTCTGGGCTCAACCTCAGCACAGAGCCCAATGGGATTAAGTCCTTTTGCATTGTCACCGCTGCAGGTAAATAAGTGAATTTTTGAATAGTCTGAATTTGCTGTGCTTATTTAGGCAGAATTTCTGTTTACACAAATTTTTTCACAGAAGTGCTGTCATTATATATCTTCGTTTCTTTCTTTTTTGTTGTTGTCGTTTCCTAAATGCTGGTAACTAATTCCATGTTACACGTTTTATAATACTAGAAGTTTTTTGATAAAAAAAGATTAAGATCGCTAAAATTAGGTAAGCCAATGTATGATATTTTGTACATGTATTTCAGTAATTTAATTTGGTTTTTAGGAGGTTGGCCACTGGTACTAAATGAAAGTAAATAAAAACTAGTTTTCAGAAATGTGACACGCCACACCCTCCCTTTAAAAGCTGGATTTTTAAGCATTAAGAGGACCCTAATAAGGAATATTACACGTTGGTGTTAGTTCTTCTTAAACTAATCAAAAGCACTGAGTAAAGACCTCCTTTATGTTTTAATGATCGTTTGACGATGAGCATCCTAATCATAATTCAGGTTTCTTGGCAATAATTAATCATGGTAGTCGTGATTGTGTTAACAATATATTCTGTGTAGCAGATGAAGACTGGACTGCCTGTAATGGGACTTCAGTTTTGTGGATGGCCTACAGGAGTCCTTACTTCAAGTGTTCCGTTTTCATCTCCTTTACCTGCTCTTGGATCAGGGTTGGGATTGTCAGAAGTGAATGGTAACTCGTTCTTGGCATCTAGTGTTCCTGCAAGTAAAAGTGACTCACCAGCACTACAGACTGAAAAAACAGCTTCTGCCCCTTCCGCGGCAGTTGAAGTAGCCAAGGCAGTCGATTATCCTAACCCAAAGCCTATACCGGAAGGTAAGTGTAATACAACTGTAAGGTGAAACTATGTGAAGGAGAATTTCTACAGTGCCACTATGATGTTAACAGTTTGTTTTTCTTTATTATTGTATGATGCTACAGTTTATTTTCTGTATTATTGAATGTGGCTGGATGGTTTCTTTAATCTGATTGTGTGATCACATAAAGAACGCCTGCGAAGTGTTTACCTGCTTGTCTTGATTTAGAAATGCAGTATGGATGGTGGAGGATTACTGATCCGGAGGACCTAAAATCTTTGCTTAAAGTGCTGCATCTCAGGGGAATAAGAGAAAAGGCCTTACAAAAGCAAATACAGAAACACATGGATTATATCACTTTGGCCTGCATCAAAAATAAGGATGGTAGGTAATCGATGTTTGTTACGCGTGGTGTTCGGGCGTAAGACGACTGGCATAGAGCTCTTTGAGATGTGTTTCGGTACAGAGCTAGAGTAGCGGCTGGAGAAAAGTGGTAATGGCCTCATTGTCTGCAGTTGCCTTTTTCCAGCCTTGTTCTGGAAATTTACAGGCATTGGAGAAGTCCCATTTAATATAATTGTTCTTGTGGCATAAGTGTTGGTAACCTTTTTAAGCTCTTTCCATCTCCATAACACTGTAGCTTGGCCTCTCCTTCCCCTTCTTGCCTTTAAGTTGCAAATTTGAAAACCTACAAAATTGGTTGTCCGTATTGAGTATCTTAAGAGTAGTACAGTTTTACAACAGTTCTTCAACATTTGACTGGACTGACAGGGAAATCAGCTTGAATTTACTCAGAGATGTTATTATATTAATTAAAATAATGAAAATGTGATTCTCAAATACAGTTGCAATTATTGATATCAATGAAAATGAAGATAACCAGGTAACTCGGGATGTTGTGGAAAACTGGTCAGTAGAAGAACAAGCAATGGAGATGGATCTTGCTATTCTTCAGCAGGTGGAAGATCTAGAGAGGAGAGTTGCGTCAGCTAGTTTACAAGTTAAGGTAAAACCAACTTTTAGTAAAATGTCTCTTTAAAATAAGTGGTAAGAATTTTAAGTAGATAGTAGCAGTCCTTTTGCTGTTGGTAAGTGCCGTCTTATTCCATCTCTAATTGTCTGAAAATAAAAAAAATCCACTGCAGCCGTATCATGGATATTTGTGTTTGAAACATTTTATTGCAGTTAAATCTCCAGCTGAAGGTGCTCAGAAATCCTGGAGAGCATTCTTGTACAGTGTGCAGTTCCCGTCACATTTTGTTAACGTTCTGTGAATGCGAAGATTTAATTGCATGCAGACTGCTTAATTATAGTGGGTTTTTTACCACAGTTCTGCGTGGTTTGGGTGATTGCGGCTGTCAGTGCTTTCAGAAAGCCTACATCATCTTACTCCAAGTACTGTAGGGTCAAGGAGAACATGTGATGGTTGTGAGTGTGAAAGAGTTCAGAATTCACTGGCTGTCACTACAATTGGGAATTTTTCTAAGGTGGGTGCAAGGATATCAAACTGCATGTGTTTGGTTATAGTACAGATGTAGTATTTGGGATCTGGTTTGTTCTAGGGGCGGACGTTATTTCTGTGTGAGCGATTGATACTGTCTCCTGAGCCTGTTGGACAGAGAGACCTATTCTGATGTTTTGGCCAATAGAACGGGATATTTCAAAAGGAGATCAGAATGCAGACTATTGCAGAAAGGTCCCTTCAGAAAGTCCAGTAATGCTTGTATTTTTTGATTAATTATTTTAGTTCTCTGGATATTTTGGACACTGTCTCTACAGATGGATTACAAGTAACCAAGATCTACTGGAAACAGCGCTTCAGTTGCTTAGTTTGATTCCATAGAACAGTTCCTCTGTTTACACGCTAAGTTAACAGCAACCAATAAATGCACAAACCTTTCTATTAACATAGGGTTGGCTGTGTCCTGAACCTGCATCAGAGAGAGACGACTTGGTATATCGTGAACATAAGTCACTTACTAGATTGCACAAGAAGCACGATGGAGATTGTGCTGGAGGCGGAGAAGGCAATACCAGCTCTCTAGAGCGGAGGAGTGACAACCCTCTAGATATAGCTGTAACCAGGCTTGCTGACTTGGAGCGGAACATAGAGCGAAGGTATCTGAAGAGCCCCTTAAGTACCACCATTCAGATCAAACTGGATAATGTGGGCACAGTTACTGTCCCTGCTCCTGCACCATCCGTTAGTGGTGATGGTGACGGGTAGGTTATTGAGATTAACTTGAAAAATTATTGTGCTTCTTTGCTAATTGGAGCCTATTTTCTTATTGCCTGTGATCTATGTACTTTCTTGTATGTCTGTGATCCATATGGGTCATGTTATTCTGCATGGTGCTTTGTAAAGATATTTTTTGTTACGTTTGTTGATAATCTTGCAAAGTTATCTTACATTTAACTGGTTGTGACTAAGCTTTGAGGCACGTAGCCACAGTCTGTGCACTACATGAAATTTAGTTGCTTAAACCTTATACTTATTGGCTGTGTACGTTTTGTCATTGCTTGGCTTTCAATGTGATAATGATTGTTCCACGTTTAAACATAAGCAAACACGGATGTGACCTACTTAATTTCTCTGTATTTCAACGCAGAACTGAAGAGGATATTGCTCCAGGGCTAAGGGTGTGGAGAAGGGCATTGTCAGAAGCGCGCAGTGCTGCACAGGTAGCTCTGTGCATTCAGCAGTTACAGAAATCAATAGCATGGGAAAAATCTATTATGAAAGTTGTAAGTGGTTTTAATTTTTTTTTTAAAAAAAGTACTGTTGCTAAACTATTTTTGTTATATCCTATTTTCCCACTTCAGACATTTTAAGATACCGTGGTTAATAATGCACTTAGTACTGCATGCAAAACTTAATAGAGTTAAACTCTACGTTATGCACAGATAAATGCACGCCTTGTCCCCTGCTTGCCAAATTCAGCATCCTGAACTTCCTAATGGTAAAAAGCCCCTGTAACTGGTTGCTTTGTTTAAGACGGTAATTACTCTTTGTTGCTAACATTTAGGTAAATAAGAGTAATTTCTGGCTCCATCTGATGGAAGGTGCTCTATCTGATGGAATATTTCTGATCTTACCCATGAGATAAGCTTTATGGAGGTTTAACTTCACATATCCCAATTAAGGACTTCATTTTTCAGAAAGTTGAGATGCTCCAAATGTGCGGCTTCTTTGCGTGCACACTTCTCGCAACTGACCATACAGACTGGGCAAGCGTGTGAGCAAACAGGCTGAAATACCTCTTGTTTCCTTGTACGCTTGACAAGTAGATCTGTGTAACTGCACGTACAAAGAAGGCACGCAGAATGCATGTGTCAGAATTTGCGTGGACTTTGGAACCTCAGATTTCTGAAAACAAAACTATTACTACAGCGGTAGTGATTATGATGTATGGCCAGTGCTATGTAGTGGGTGGCAAAAATTAGTCTTCCATTAGTGGTCTTTTCCCTAATTTTTTAATTTCTGTCAGTCCTATACAGATTCTAATTACATCTGGACAATTAAAGGACGATTTAAACAAAAACTATAGTGTAAGGCTGTACCTTTGCATTTATATAGCTAGAAGTTTGAAGCTGTATCTTTAGAGCAAAAAGTTTCTGAATTTAATAGAAGCACCTGAAAAGGCATTTGAATGTTTCAAGCTATATTAATTCATTATCCAGAAAAAAAATGTATTGTATCACTCTCAATTTGTTTGAAAAATTCTGTGCATTTAATTACACAGTAAACTTCAGTATTTGGTTGAAATGTGGAGATCTTTAAGGTCCTGAAAAAGAAGTCCAGATATAGAAGAGTATCAAAATCACACAACGTATGTCAGAAAATTGACAATACATTAGATAGATACTTCTAAATTAGTGTGCATTTTTGGAAGTGCTAGGATCATTTGTTTTGCCTTACTGAATTTGTTCATGGTGGCCTTCGGATAAGGTCCTTACTGATGATTATTGGAAAATGCTGTCATAAAATATAAATTATTTTTATGACGTAGCAACTTATATATGCAGTATGGGCATAAATGAAGAAAAGATTCCTGAGATAGTATGTGTGGGCCAAGTGATTTTGATGGGTATAAGATACCCTTACGTCTCATAGACGTTAATGAAATACAAAAAGTATTCATAGTTTTGTGTGCTGTAGGACACCTCTCTTATAATGAATGGCTTTTCAGAATGTGTTCCCAAATGAAGCCTTTAGATTAGTTCTGCATATACTGCATATATTCTTTTACAAATGTGTTCATTAGTAGACTGTGGCTGTGGTAAAAGGAAATTAAAACAATTTAGAGAGTGAATTTCTGTGTTTGGAGGGGAAGGGTAATCTAGGTACCATTCCTGTGTTTCAAATTTTAGAAAACGAATTAAAGCGATTTTTCATGTATTATAGTACTGCCAGATTTGTCGAAAGGGAGATAATGAGGAACTGCTGCTCCTTTGTGATGGTTGTGATAAAGGCTGTCACACCTACTGCCACAGACCCAAGATCACTACCATACCAGATGGTGACTGGTTTTGTCCTGCCTGCATAGCAAAGGTAACACTAACCCCGAAAGTGACGTGACTTACAGTGACCGTTTTGTAGATTACCAGTAGAGTTACAGGTAACCAGTGCTTTTTTCAATGACAATAGAGGGCTGTATGTTTTATGTTGGGCTGCCATTAAATAATGAGATTAGTAGTTTTATTTAACTTGGATTTTAGTGGCAGTAAAAGCTAGTTTTATTTCTTTTAAATGGTATTTATTTTTTTAATGTAAATAGGTACAGAATTTTCTTGCTGATTCAGTACTATAGTGTTTTATTTCTTTTAGAATTTGTTCAGTATTTGTCTTCCAGGCATCATTCTTAAGTGTTGACAGACCAATGTCTAGATTCTGTTTGAAAGGAGAAATCAGAGAAAATAGTAAATATTTGTTATCATTTTTGTACAGCATACTTTAGTGTTACTTTTTTGATACGCAGTACATTTGAGAGAGAGGCTATGTATGTTTCCTGTGTGAGGTTTGGGGTTTTTTCCCCTCTCCCAAGAAAAATAGTCTAAATAGAACTCTGGGATAGTTCTATTCAAATGACTGAATTAGTAATTAGTATTGTTTAAAAGTCCATGATTTTCCCATCACTATTGAGTCCCAAAATTAAATGCATTTTTTGCTCAACTTGTTAGTTATGTTTTGTACCATCACCTGTGAATACTGCAACTGAAGAAGTAGCTTTACAGTAAATTCTCAGTTTTGTATTTTCCCTGGGTGTTGTCAATGTGATCCTTTTTTCTGTCTGTCTTTCACAAAGTAACAAGGAAGACAAATTATTTTTAAGCCATTATGTGCAACAGAAGTAATAAAAACAGAATACTGTTGAGAATTGATTGTGTAGTAGTTTATAAGGGGTTAACCCATGATGTGACTTCTTCTGTCATTATCATGGTTATGTTACAACTAATCATAGAAATGACCCTATTGTGCTATAACTTATCCCATTGCTTCTCTTGATATCCCCTCCCAATAACTACTGGGTTTACTATAACAAAAAAAGTTTTTTTTCTTTGGGTGGTTTTTTTTTTTTTTTTTTTTAATCCTGTCCCAAATTTGGCTGAAAGCTGGAGATTTAAAGGTGCTGGAAATTTAAGGTGAAATTCCAGCAGAACTTTAAAACGTGTTGAATATTGATTTAAAATTCTGCAAAGCATTGAGTCAGTTTTGTTGAAGACTAGGTATAAACTATGCCATCCTAATTTAACTCAAGTTTAATTTTTTTTTCTTGTCAAAAACACCAACATCTGCCATTCCCACCTGCTTAGAATGAATATTCGCAGAACACGTCTCAAAGTTGGGCCTTAGTTGATGGCGGTTGGTCTGTTCTCATTGCCTTATGTTGTGTTATTCACCACATGGCTGAAAGTCGACATTCCTCTTTAATAGCCATGTGAAGCTTCTCCACCCGCCGGAAAGCCGTGTCCTCAGCACCTGCCAGAGTAGACGCAGCAACAGAGAGAGCGCTCCCTCGGAAGCACACAGGCAGCCAGGCCGCAGGGAGTGCCGCAGCCTCGCACAGCGAGCGAGGGGTAGCGGTAACAACGGCTGTGTGAGGTGTGGGCAAGTGGTCGATCTGCTGAGTCTGGCGGCAGAGCTCAGGGAGGAAGTTGAGCGACTAAGGAGTATCAGGAAGAGTGAGAAAGAAATTGCCTGGTGGTCCCGGGCCTTGAGCTCCTTGAAAGAGTCCAGGCCAGACACCGGAAATAAAAAAAGACCACAGGGGATATCCTCTCCTTGCCCTGTAGGGCCGAAGGGACGGAAGGCAGTGGCCTGCCGGGAAATGGTGAATGGAGGCAAGCCTGTGGTAGGGGCAGCAAGCAAGCCCCCTCCTCGCCTGCCTCCCCTCCCCTCGTACCACTGTGCAACAGGGATGAGGCCCTGGGCATGGTAGAACATTCTAAGGACAACAAGGCTGACAGTCCTAATACATCACAGGAGCTGCCAGGACTGGGAAGGCCTACCCACCACATTAAGACCCCCTCTACAAGGAGGAAAAGGAGAGCTATAGTCGTGGGTGACTCAGCCCTGAGGGGGACAGAGGGCCCGATATCTAGGGCAGACCCCACTCAGGGAAGTCTGTGCCTCCCTGGGGCACGGGTCAGGGACATCACAAAGAGGCTCCCTGGCCTGGTGTGGCCCTTGGACTATCACCCACTGCTCCTGTTCCATGTGTGGAGCGACAAATGTGCAGATCAGAGTGCGAGGATGATTAAAAGAGACATCAGGGCCTTGGGACAGTCACTAAGGGGATCCAGAGCACAGGTTATTTTTTCATCCCTACTTCCCGTTGCGGGCAATGACACTGAAAGGAACAGACGAGCTCAGTCTGTTAATACGTGGCTCCGAGGCTGGTGTCACCGCCACAATTTTGGGTTTTTCAGCAATGGAATGGCCTATGTGGCACCAGGCCTGCTGGCAGCAGACAGGGGTTGGCTCACTCAAAGGGGGAGAAGGGTTTTTGCCCCCAAATTATCAGGGCTTATTAACAGGGCTTTAAAATAGATTCAACGGGGGAAGGGGGAATTATTGGGTTTGCCGTGACCAGCCAAGGGATGTTGTACCAAGGATAGAGGAATGGGGTGCTGGTGAGGACGCGCAGCCATTCGCTCCAAAATGAGCTGGCTATGCTGCAGCATGCTCAAAGTCTTATGTAGACGAGCCAGGAGCTCCTGGACCAACAGGAGCCAGTGGGGAGGCACCATTAATACACCACACAGGAATGCCGCCTGGAGAGCAGTGCAAAGTAATTACAGCTGCTCCAGCCAAGTCAGCCTCAACGAAGACATGGCTGAAGTGCCTCTATGCAAACGCACGGAGCATGGGGAACAAACAGGAGGAGCTAGAGATGTGTGCACACCTCCAAGTCTACGATCTCATTGGCATCGTAGAAAATTGTTGGGACGACTTTGACAACTGGAGTGTTGCCATGGAAGGCTACAGGCTCTTCAGGAGAGACAGGCAAAGGAAACGAGGAGGCGGTGTTGCCTTATATGTTAATGAGCAGCTGGAATGCATGGAGCTCAGCCTAGGGATGGATAAAGAGCCAACTGAGAGCCTATGGGTCAGGAATAAAGGGAAATCGGGAGCAGGGGACATTACAGTGAGGGTCTACTACAGGCCACCTGACCAAGAAGACTGAGTGGATGAAGCCCTCTATAGACAGATAGGGGCGGCATCACGTTCACAGACCTTGGTCCTTGTGGGTGACTTCAAGCACCCCAACATCTGTTGGAGCTGGGGAAGGACTTTTTACTCGGGCATGTAGTGATAGGACAAGGGGGAATGGCTTTAAACTGGAAGAGGGCAGGTTTAGATTAAACATTAGGAAGAAATTTTTCACTTTGAGGGTGGTGAGGCACTGGAAGAGGTTGCCCAGAGAGGTTGTTGAGGCACCATCCCTGGAAGTGTTCAAGGCCAGGCTGGCCGTGGCTGTGGGCAACCTGGGCTGGTGGGAGGTGTCCCTGCCTATGGCAGGGGATTGGAACTCGATGATCTTCAAGGTCCTTTCGAACCTAAACCATTCTATGATTCTATGAACTGACATACTTGACTGGTTTTCTGTCTTTGGACCAAGAACAGAGTAGCATTAAGAAGGTCCAATTATTTACAAATCTTTCTAGTGTTATGTGTTAAGCAAAAGGAATGCTGTACACAACATACACTTTTCCACATTCATGTATTCAGTCGTCATCTCGTTTGTACAAAGTGACTACTTTCTTCACCATGGTAGTTACAATCAGTGCAACTATCTAAAGTAGTCTTAATTAGCGCAGGCAGAGTTTAGTACTTTTGGCTCTCTTTCTTCGTGAAAATTGTTTTCTATCTTTTCATTCTTCGGCTGTCGGTGAGCCTTTTCAATGGCACCATGTGCCTGACTTGGTGTTCTGTAAAGTTCCTCTTCTAATGATCAGAATGATGACTTGAAATACTGTGCTGTGTTAGGATGCTGTCGATACCCATAATAACTTATTTTTTCATCTTAAATGTACCCCTTAGTTTCATCTTACTGCTATAAATAGTTCTGTGTTAAATTACGTTCCTGTCTTTGCACTTTGTAGCGTTCTTGTATTTTCATACGCCTTTTATGTTCTCCTGTAGCTGTCCTGTAGCCAAGCTATATCTTTCATTTCTAGTTTTTAATCTTTCAATCAGTTGGTCCCTGCCTTTTTAAAAACTCTTTTCCAGTTTTCTGTATCTTGCAGATAATATGGTTGCTTGAAAATGAATATGCTATTCCAGCTGTGGTTCTATCGGTCTTTTAGGAATAGACAAATATTATTCTAAAACTTCTTCAGTTTTAGACATACCAGCCTGATTTGTCAGGAGGTACTGTTTTACCCATCGGAAGGTAAATCACTGATCACCTGAATCACTAGTAACAGCTATTTCTACAGCCTTACTTGCCTTTAGAGAAGAGCAAAAAGTGAACAATCTCCAATATTAAATATTTCCATTGCTTTGGTGCTTCTGTTTGTCTGATCTTCATTGCTATCTCTCAATAATAACAGAGGTTTCTGTAATTTCTTGGTTATTGCTTATTTCAGTTCTCTCTATTGTAGGCAAGTGGTCAAACTCTAAAAATAAAAAAACTTCAAATCAAAGGGAAAAAAAGTAATGAACAAAAGAGAAGCAGGAAATTAGCAGGAGATACAGAGGATGAAGACTCTGCCACTACGAGCGCCTCCTTAAAAAGAGGAAAAACAGACCCTAAAAAAAGAAAAATGGATGAAAATGTTTCTGTAAGCCAATCGAAGCAAGAAAATTTCACTGCTATTAAGAAACCTAAAAGAGATGACTCCAAGGACCTGGCTATATGCAGGTAAAGTGACAAAATCTAAACTTGGCTAAGTGTTGTTGAAACAAGTAGTGCCTGATTCTTCTTATCTGTATACTGGAAAACAAGAACCCAGTTCTCTGTTGGGTATCCCATACCGGTTTTGATAATTTGAGTGTATATATAAAGGATTTAATGTGTGTGCGCTGGGAGTGACTGCTGTATTTGGTAATGAAGGCCGAGAGGAAAGTGCCTAATGTTGGAATGTGGTCTGTGAGATCTGCTCCTCTGTGCCCTTCTGAGAATGGGAAGAACGAACCCTGACAGCAGTGGTCACGACGGCTCGCTTGAGTGTAGCAAAGATGGTTATCCACTCTGCCCAAAAGGCATGGGTTGCAGGGGAGGAGGCGGTAGCAGGAATGCATCTTCTTTTGTAGTGTTGCTGGTCAGTCGGAAGTGACACAGCTCGGCCTCCTTGCAGCTTTGGAAGGGCAGTGTCAGCACCTGCTCTACGGGTGTGCTAACAGTTCACGTGGAGCTGGGGAGTGCTGAAGTTGCAGTGCCGTGGTTTTCTTTTGGAATGTTGATCACTACAATTTCATCTTACATAGGTGTCCTGGAGAGAACTTAATGCTAGCTTAAATACTCAGTTGAGATGTCTGTCTTTGTCGACGTTGTTCTCAGCCTTGCAGAGGGCACAGAATGAAGTGCTTTCCTTTTGTGAAGTGAATAGATTGGCAGTACGTGATGAATTTGTGGAACGGTGAAAAACCTCTGTGAATATATGAACGGCTTAAAAATATTGATTTAAAACCTTGTTTTATTCAGCATGATTCTCTCGGAATTGGAAACTCATGAAGATGCCTGGCCTTTCTTACTTCCTGTAAACTTGAAACTTGTTCCTGGTTATAAGAAAGTTATTAAAAAACCTATGGACTTTTCCACCATTAGAGACAAGCTAAGTAGTGGACAGTAAGTAAACCTATTGTAAATTTTACTTTACATTTTAAAAATACTTAAACACTAAAATACAGTACACTTTTTAAAAAATCGGTTAAACTATTTTGATCTGCCTGCTCTGGCACCTCTGTGATTACTTTTGCAGTCGAAGTAAAAATTCTCAACTGTATACTTTTGTCTTTGCTGTATCTAAGTGAAATAGCCTGTCAGGTGGGAGAACCTCTGGAATTGGCTGAAAAACAATAAAACTGCCAGGTCAAATGCACAAAATCAATCAATGGGAAAAACTTTTTTTCCTCATCTTTTCCCACTGAGACACTGTAGTGTCGTTACCTGTAAGCAAGAACCAACTTGTGTGGGCTTTTAGCTGATGGGGTCCCTGTAAATAATGTTGTCACTGTGGAGTGAATTGGTACCCCAGTTGTGGGAAGCCAGGCAACGTTCCAGTAATGGTGGTTAATCGTATTACAGTCCTAGAGATAGACTGCACAGCTTCTTATAAAGGAAAAGACACTATATGCCTCTGTTCGCCTTCCCTCCTTGTTACATCCCTGTGCTCTGGTGACTCCCCACCACCAAAGGAAATTTTGTCATCTGTAAAGGTTCACCCTCTTCAGCGTCTGTCAGCTGCACACAAAGCGAGATTCCTAACATAAGTGGCTTTTTAACCTCTTCAGGTTTTTTTTCCCTTGAATCTAAATGCTCCACACATGCTTGTTGGTATCAGTGGACTTGTATCTTTTACTGTCTTTTTTTTTTTTTTTTAATAATTCCTATGAATATTGGAACACTGTTTGGGCCATGTATGTTCAGGATAATAAAACGAGTAACAAAGACAATGTTACAGGATTGATCTGGGCAGCCTCTTTTTGCACCTCATTGTTCCTCTTTCAGGTAAATGCAGCTGTGTACTCAGCCCTTACTTCGCAAGGACTAGAGCCCAAGAATAGATGAATAAATGGAAAATGCCATTGCATTTTAACTAGAAGGCTATTGAAGGGAAGGGAGAGTTAATTTTAAAAAAGTTCGTTTTCCAGTATAGGCTTGAAATTCTACCTTACAGAGTTTTTGAGGAAAATAACAAATATGAGAGAATATTTCCTTTCACTGATGTTCATTTTTGGGTTAATATTTAAATCAGAATTAAAAATTAAAAGTATAATTAACACGTAAAGCATTCATTGAATATTCTGTGGGTTGTTGTAAATTCACTGACGTTAAGTAGTTCTTTCCATGTAGTTGAAGTGTTTTGCCCCTTTGGTTCCCCATGTTCCAAAAATCATTCACCTTTTTCTTCTTTCAGGTACCCTAATCTTGAAGCATTTTCGCTAGATGTCAGGCTTGTTTTTGACAACTGTGAAACCTTTAATGAAGATGACTCTGACATAGGCAGGGCTGGCCACAACATGAGGAAGTACTTTGAAAAAAAATGGACAGAGATTTTCAAAGTGAGCTGAAGTTACCGGAACTCTTCTTTCTTTTTTTTCTTTCTTTTCTTTCATTAAATGAGGACTGATAAGACCAGCAATGTGAACTGTATTTACATGAAAGTGCAAGGCACATGCATAACTAATGACTGTTTTTTTCCTTTAAAATATCACAGAGTTGTGATACTAGTTCTAAAGGCTTCACTCCTACGGCAACCATGGCCCCTTGGTTATTGGTTTGTGTGTTTTAACAAACTAATTTAGGTAGAACAGGGAAGCACACCCAAAGAATTTCAAAGAAAGGGGTGTTATAGTGCAATAGCAATTTAAAATATATCAAAACGCACTGAATATTCAACCACCAGAGCTCTACTCGGGGAAATGGTTCTCTTTTCCCTTTCAATAAATATCTATTTTTCATTTTTTTACTTTGTAGTTTATTTTTTAGTGAATGTATTTAATTTTATGAATTATTTATGATTATACAGCATTCAGAATCTTCGTTTTCTGTGAAAAGGAAGAATTAGAAAATTGCTTTAAATCTTGAAAATACAACAAGGAATGTTTTAAAATATAAAACAAAGCCAAGTAAAACTGTTTACACTGATGTGCTGTAAAAGCACTAAAAATTAAACTTTACTGTAGAGTTACAAGTACATTTATATATATGTTGCTGCATCACTTGTGTAGTTAAATTGTATTTCAAGACCGTGAAGAAAAATTGAGACATGTATATACTGTTCATTATTGTTTATATTAAGTCTTGTTTTAAATATGTATGATGTGTACATATTGTTTGCAGACATTATTGTTTATGCCTTAGGAGGACAGTAGCATTTTATTTTAGTCTTAAGGTAATTACAGCTATATGGCTTGTACAGTAATTATCCTCTACCAACACTGTGGAGTCTCCTTAATCTTGGTAGTGCCTGCCTTTAAAACAGGGTGTAGGGGATATTAGTTTTCCATTTTTCTATTTTGTTATATAATTTCAAGCCACCACGGCCTCAAATTCAACTATAATCATTTGTATCCATGTGGAATAAAATTGTGACGATTTCCTACGCACACAGTATTTTTTCATAGAAACATTTCCCTCCATTTGCCTTGCCACAGAAATAACAAAAAAAAAAAAAAAAAAAAAGACATTTGTAACCACTGTGTTTTATCTACTGTGTGTTGTGGTGGCCTGTTGGGGCAAATAGATCAGAATTTTTTTTGTACTAATGTAAGAGTACTTGAAGTTTTATTTAAAAGAAATGTTGTGGAAAGGTAGCATTCTTTTTCTTTTCCTTTTTTAGGAGTGTTATTTTTCACTAGTATGTGTGGCACGGATACAATAAAAGACTGTTTTGCAAACCAGATTTTCTTCGCGATTTTAATACATCAGATCCTGTCTGTACAGGAATTTTTTTAATAATGTCTTGGGAGTCTTGCATTTAACATTCAGTTCTTATTGTGATGCATCTAATTCTCCTGTCCTTTTAATAGTAATTCCCAGCAGTTGCCAAGCAGTCCGGGTGCAGTTCAGCTGCCTGTTTGAATGAGATAAATAACTTGAGTGAAGGCCTTCAGGTGCGGCCGTTGGGCTGTTTCTGCCAGCCCTGTGTGAACGCACACGGTAGTGTAAATGCACGCCACCCGGAACGGTTCTTGAAACTCCTGTCCCTGCGAAGTTTTGCTCTTTTTTTTGGTCTGCAGAAGGGCATGAGTCGTCATCCTCACTCTGACTGAAGAAAACAGAGGAATTACAAATGAATATTGGGGAACCCCAATACCTGTAGCTCCCTCACCAAGTCATGTTTTGGGGGTTTTGGGTGGGGAAAAGGGTTTTGGTTTTTGCTCTCAAACCGGCCTGCTGTGTTTGCGTCTTAGAGCCTTGTTGGACTCCCTTGCCGTTACAGTTCTTGTCTCTGCTGAGAAGGAACAGTCAGTGCCTGTTTTTTAATAACATTTTTGGTTTTGTTGCCCTCCCCAGAACATCTTGTTCAATAATACTTTTCTCTTCTGAAGTCCTGCTAGAATAATTGGTGTCACCTAGAATAAAATGTTCACGTTTGGGTGTGAGGTAGTCTTGCATTCTGAGGTTAGCTCCAGCACTGACCGCTTCACGCCTTTCTTTTTCATCGCCTTTCTGAAGACTTCAATAAAAAGGTTTGCTGAGCATTCCAGAGATGTGAAGATTAATCAGTGTTCCGAACATATGATGGTAGGCTTTTAAGAGTGTTATAAGTATGCTTACATTTTTGGGAAAACTATTTCTTCGATGCAAAACAGTTGTGGGTTTTTTTTTCTCAGATTCTGTACTGGTTAATGCTTTATCTGCCATGCTAGATCTAGGATTAGTTTTCTGAAAAGTCAGAACAACGTTACCAGGTACACTACATATGTAGCTGCATTTTTCCAGCTTGCATCCCAACTCGGCTGAACAGCAGGGAGAGCTAAGGCAGCAACAGCTGCTGTAGCGGTGAGGGTGGGACAAGCATCGCCTCCCTTAACTTGACACCACCAGCGTGTTGCTTTGCACGCTAGCAGCCAGTGTCTTCATTACTATTTCAGTAAAATTAAATTTACAGGAATTATTATATTTGAATGGCAAGCTTGAATCATGCACATGCCATTATATATCTCCATAGAAAAGAGCAGTGATTTAACCACTAGAAAAATTTGCTTTTCTTCTTCACTAACTGTCTCTCCTGTTGATGTTTCTCTGTTTCCATAGAGGGAAAGTTCTCCTGTGTGCGCTTTCTTCCTTTCTGACAAAGCGTGCTAGTCTTAGTTTAGAGAATTTCAGCTTTCAAAGCTTTCAAACTCTTTATTTTAAAGTACTGTTGATGGTGCTCCATGAATAGTGTTCTGGTTGTGAGTGTGAGTTCTATTTTGCCTCTTGGTATCTCCTTGAAAAAAAAATTGGATGATATAAAAGCAGCTGAAAAACAGAAGTTGCAGTTGTCTTGGACAAAATCTGTATCTTTAAACAGAGGTCTAAAGCTTTTTCTTTAATCTTTTTATATGATTTCTGTAGATCCCTAATAATAATTAGGGTAGAGGTGCTGTGTTAACTGTGAATGGGCACAGACATCCGAGGAACAGTCGTTTTATATGTTATGCTGAACGGGGACTTTGTTTATTAAATAAACTGGTATCGTTCCTAGAGGTCTTGGATTTACCAAAACCTGCCTGCAGACCAAGGGCTAAAGACTGAAATCAGGAACACCACAACTACGCTATTTGATTATGTGACTTTTTGTGAACTATCTTGAGCTTAAAACTTAACAAGTTATCCAGAAATTTTTATAGCTGGTATGTACATTCAGAAAAATGAATGTTACCTTTTATTACACAGATTTCTTTTGCTTGTGTTGTCCAAACTAACCATCATTATTAGAACTGACAGTAGCTACATTTCTGGGCATGTTACTGATTCACAATGTCTTATTTAGAAAGCGATTTCAAGTTTCCCATCCGTAAAATATTGTGGAACATTCTTTAAGTGTATTCGGTGTGGTTTTCACAATCCACAGACGTGTGTGTTCTCCACCAGCTCTCTGCCCTCTGCAGTAAGAAGGTCTCTAACACTCGATGCAAAGTTCTTTTAGGGCCATGAGGCGTTTTATTCAGTAATGTATAACCTTACGGATTGCTAAATCTGTGCAGCACAGATGAAACGGCCATCAGCTAGGATCCAGAATAATTAACGGGCCGTCATCAGCCAGCGGGTCAAACCGGGTGCGACCAGATCACACGGCTACAAACCAGTGCGAGATCGGACAGGGCCAGAGGTGGCAGGCGGACCCTGAGCGGGGATGTTTCCGGGCAGTCACTCCCGTAACGTGACTGTTTTCCTCAAAAAAGGTGCGTGTGCCACGAACGCTTTGTGTTGCACGAGTGGCTCGGCACGTACCGGACTGTGACGACGGCAATGGCGTACATGTCCTGATCGATGGTGGGGTCGGGGCAGCTGTATTTGTTTGAAACCCCTTTAATAAAGCTCTTAAGGGCGGGTAATTCGCAGTCACTTGCGCGCTCGTGGCTGGGGGGCGGGGGCGGGAGGGCCGCACCGCCGCCGGGAGGGGCAGCGGTCGGTCAGTCACGTCCCTCGCCCCCCGGCCCCGATGGCGGTAACCCCCGCGCCCTCGGCCGCACCTCCCCCCGGGGTGCGCGGCCCGGCAGTCACCGGCGCCGCCCTGAGCCCATCAGCGGGAGCGTCCGGCGGCGCCCCATCTCCACAGGTGCTCTTCCCGCGCCCCGTCCTCCCCTCAGCCCGCTGCCCCGCCGCGGGTGCCCGCGCCCCCTTCCAACCCTGCGGGGGCCGCGCAAACGGGGCTGAGCGGATCAGGGGATGGCGGGGGTCAGTGGATCCCGGGCACCGCACCGGGACGGCGGGAAGGGCTCGAGCGGGAGCTGCGGGCGCAGCGGCGTCGCTTCAGGTCCGGGCGCGGCCGCGCCTTCACCCCCTCCGCCCTCCTCGCCGCGCTGACGGGGAGGGGGGAGGAGTTTGCGCGTGCGCGGCGGAACGAGCGCTCGGTGCCGGGACGGTCGGCGGAAGGTGGGGCGGGGGTTCTGTCCCTGCGCCGGGCGGGCGCCTCAGCGCCGGGCGGGCGCCGTTGCGGAAGGGCCGCGGTGGACGCTGAGGCAGTGCTCCTCCCCGTGTTTACCTGAGACCGCCATTGGAGCCCGGGTGAGGTACCGGCCGTGCCCCGGGCCCTCTCCTTGCCTGCGCCGCCCGGGCGGCGGCGGCGATGGCGGCGGTGGCGGGAAGGGCCGCGTGGAGCCGCCGCGAGGGGCGTTCGTCGCCGGAGGGGGTAATGCTGAAGTGCGAAATGTCTTCTGGTGACGGACGCTCCAGACTCGCGCTGCGCCCTCAGATCGTTTAAACTCTTCATACCCAAAACCTCTCCTTCCTAGCTCTGCTGTTCCGCGGTGAGCTCCTGAAAATCTCATAACGGCGACATTAACGTTCCTTTCACAGCCTCGTCTTTCCAGATGTCAGACCTGTCTGACTCGCCAGTGTCTCACAGTTGAGGGAAGTACGTTCATTTTCTTTCTACAGACAAGAGATGTTGACGCTGCTTAATCTGTTTGATGGCTATGACGAAAATAGTAATAAAACTGGGAAAATCCATGCCATATGCTGCCTGGAGAGAAGTTTTTTTGCCCTTACATACCTTTGTGTCTGTATGTGTACATATATATACACGTGCATGTATGCATGCAGTTATACAGACACATTTTTGCATACACAAATTTATGTGTCCACATTATATGAACATATGTGTGTATATATTCATATGTAAAACCAAACGTGTGTGTATATATAAAAACATGGGTTTGTGGTTGCCTCAGCTCTTAAGGTAGTGTTCAGGATGAAGCACTTAAACAATAGGCTGCCGGTTTAGGTAAATTAACTCAATACAAATAGAATTGCTGATTTTGCTCAGGATAAACAGCTTTTGAGAGTTGTGGGCGCTTCCTTTTGCATCCGTGCTTCGTTATTCTCAGGAAGCTTGTCCCCATCTGCAGCATGGGGAGGAACTGCTTGGGAGGTACCTTTTAGGGGCTTTTCCAGATGTCACAGTGTAAACCCCTTGTCCAATGCTGAGGTCTAAACTGGTCCCATCAGTGGGGGTCCCTGAAGTACTGGGAAAATGTGTGTGGAGTTCATCTTTTGTTGTTTTATGTATCAGTAAGTGCAATTAAATTTGAGCAGCGAACTTCTTAGCATAAATCAAATAACTAGAATAACTTGTTCTGCTGCTGCTCTAAGACCACATAGCTACTATGTGATCCTGGATGTTGTACTGCGAAATTGCAAGCTGTCATTAGAAGTTTAGATATGTAATTTCTGACCAAGTCGTAAAGCCCTCATCTCATTGCTGTGATTAATCCCTGATTTAAGTTGAAGGTAAAACAATGTTGAGATGAAAAAATCTGCCTCTGCAAATGAATTTACTATTTTTTTCCTGGAGAATGTGTCTTGTTAAGGTAGCATGTTTCATTTGTGAAAGAGGAGAGATAAGTCTAACTGTTGCGGTTTTTTTTCAGATATTTTTGCTGAAAGTAGATAAAATGGTGACGTTAATTCACACTTTAGCAGATCACAGTGACGACGTCAACTACTGTGCCTTCTCATCCTCGTGCTTGGCTACTTGTTCCTTGGACAAAACAATTCGTGTTTATTCTTTAAATGACTTTACTGAACTTCCATACTCGCCTTTAAAAGGCCATACGTATGCTGTCCACTGCTGCTGCTTCTCTCCATCAGGACACGTTTTAGCTTCGTGTTCAACAGATGGCACAACCGTGATTTGGGACACTGGTGATGGTCGGATGCTGGCGGTGCTAGAACAGCCCAGCAGCAGTCCTGTTCGAGTCTGCCGATTTTCTCCCGAGTCCACATACCTGGTGTCTGGGGCAGCGGATGGGAGCTTAGTGCTTTGGAACACGCAGTCGTTGAAACTCTACAGGTGAGTGCCAGCTATTTTTTGACAGCCTCGTTTACAATGCAATTTAAGTAGTATGCTGTACTGTGCGCAAGACTTGCAGACCTAACGCCACTGATTGGTATCACAAAGAAACAGGAATAGGATTTAGAAGACCAAAAGATTATCAGTAGGAGAGGGAGAAGTTTGTTTGGTTTTTTTTTAAGTTAAACAATGCAAACTCAAGAAGCTTTAATTTTTACTGAGTTGTCTTTCATCTAAATCCTGATTATTTTTTTAAGTTCACGGAAGTGTTTTCGTTGATTTAACATGAGCTCATACTGCATGCACCTGCTTTCTAAAGAGTGGGTCAGCAAACTATGCTACATAATACACAGCTAGTTAGTGGAGCCTGGCTGCGCTCCGTGCCTTGTATTGCATTATACGTGGTTTTTAATTAAGTATTTAATTACAAGGCTATTTGGAGTCCAGGAAGGTCTTAGAAGCTTGATAGTAACCCAGCAATCAAAGAGTTCGGAAACTGTTGCCATATCCTGAAACCATACAGTTGGAGACATACCGGTGACAGAAAGGCGTACTGGAGCCGAGTGAGTTCCGTACGACAGCCCACGTTTCACAGGGGTTTCCAGAAAACATCTGAAACAAAGCAGATGGGCATTTTTAGTGATGTTGCGCAGTCTGTGTTTCAGTAAAGTCTTCAGGCCAGTTGTAATCTGTACTCGGGCAAGATATCAGGTGGGTTTTAGAGCAGCAATTACACATCTCTCTAAAGTTAGGAAAGCAGTAAAGAATTTGAGAGAATTGATGAGATCTTACGCTCAGGATTGGGGAGTAGCCATTTCTGAAAGCCAAACTCGCTTGGTTTTGGTAATCCCCTGTCAAGCCTGTTACTGCTTTTGTGGCCTCTCTACCTTTGCCTTCCACAGCAGTGATTTAGATCTGTATTTAGAACTGTAAAATTTTTCAAAACGATTGATTATAGTTATTTGAAATTATGTAAATCTGGAAACCTGTCCATAAACAGCATTCTAATAGATTTTTGCCACCCTGTTGTTTGTAATGTATACAGAAACACTGAAATAGTTGTTTTGTTTTCAGAAAATAAAGAGGTATTGATTACATAATGTTTCTTAGTTTTATCTTTAAGAAAAATAGGGGATTTCAATCATTAGTATTCTGAAGTCTAAGGGCTTACCTATTTTAAGGTATTACTAGTGAAGCAGTTGGTTTTTTTTTTATTCAGAATACTTGTTTACTGACAGGGAAAACCCCAGAAATATTAAAAAGTCATTTATTACAAGTATATGCTATTAATATACGCAGTGATGTGTGTTTTAGACCTACATCCTTAATTCCCTCCTGGTGGATGTATAATGACTATGTAGAAACAATATTGTTGTTTTAAGCAGAAATTATTCTACTTTGGTGTTTCCATTATAAAGAAACAAGAACTTGAACATTCCAATCCTGTCCCCTTCACTTCACTTTAGAAAGTTCATTTTGAAGTGTTAACACGCAACAATAGTCAACTTAACTTTGTATATAAGGTGGGGGTGGGGGGGTTGTGTGTATATTTTCAGCTGATGATTATTCTTATTGTTAGTGTCTTTTGTAATTGTGGATAGAAAAGTGTACCTGTCCCTTTTTCTTAAAGCTGAGGTCAATATTACTTAGAAGTTATCAAGGTACGTAAAAATTTTGTCAGAGGATTTGGGTAACCATCTAATGTCAGTCTGTGGTCCTCTGTGTCTTTTGCAACAGTTGATTGTGTTCATGCTAAAAAGGAGAACACCTTTTACCACACGATTGTGTCACTTGGCTAAATACACGGATGATAATTGCAACAAAGGTATCCAGTTACTCCTTATCAGCTCAACTGTTGTAATTGACTGTCTGTTCAAATCGTGAAGGAGATGGCTATTTAAATCATCTCTATGATGGATGTGAACAACATGAAGCAAGTTAATTTATGTGTATTTCTTAGTGTTCTCTATTCCCTGTGCAGTACTTAATGGTACTGATATCTGTCCTGATGATCTTAAATGCACGCTCTGAACACGTGTAGTACTATTTATTTTACTGCTAAGTTTTCAGAGCAGAATCTGCAGGTTTGTGTGTGAAAGAAGGAAAGTTTTAAAAGCTGCACTAAGGAGAAAGAATTGTACATATAAAACCAGGAAGCACTGTAGTGTATCTGATAGTATTCTTAATGGTAGAATTAAGGGAGAATGAAGGTCCTGGGTCTGATTAGAGAGACTCTCAGGAAAGTTTATTGACTTGTCTTCTCTGGCATTAAGTCTGACACCTCTGGCAGTAAATAAACTTTCTGTCAGCAAAAGAGAATGAGCGGCTGTTCTACAAAATACAGTGACAGAGTAAAGAAGACTGATATTTCTTGCTGTATGACTGTTGCTTATGGCTGTGATTTTTTTCCTGCACTTAAAGATCCAACTGTCTGTGCTGGGCCGGATCTACTGTCCGTTAAAAGGAGGGAGCCACTTTTGGTTGATTTATGGTTACTATCAGATAACCCAAAGGATGTTGGGTTGACCGCACTTCCTTCCTGGGGATTGGCCACACTTCCATATCTGCTGGGCATTTTCTGTTAAGATCAGCTTTACAAAGTGCTTCGGCTGACTTAGTTAAAATATAGAAATAATTTTTTTGCCATTGCTTTCTCTTGTGTACGAGTAGTCCAAAATTTACCCTATGTCATAAATCACAAAGTGTTCTACTCAGCTACAGCTTATCAATGGGTTAGTGGGTGCTCTGTTTTGTCTTTGAAAACAGAACAGAGAAATTGTGGGAGTCTGTATTTCCCCCTGTTTGTGTACGTGTAAATCTGTGTTATGGTAGTTGTATATTTGTTTTTGACTTTTAAAATTTATCCTGCCACAGAATTTTAGCAGCACATTGTGCCTTTGAAAGGGTAAGTCCATGCAGATTGTCTTTAGTTTGATTTTATCGCTCAATTAAAATTATTGCCTTGGGATGCCGTCTCATGTTTTTCCTCCTGCAGTCAAGGAAGGGTTCCTGCAGCTGTGCTTGTTTTGCATCTCTCTCCACAGTTGGTGTGAGCGTCTCTCCCTTCTGTTACCAAGTTCCAAAGTATAAAACTTTAAACAGTTTGCTTATTGTATCAGACTGCGTTTTAGAGATCGCTTCTTCAGAGCATTACTTATTCTAAATTAAAATCCCATGTACTCTTGCTTTTCAGGTCTGGGAATGTTAAAGATGGTTCTTTGGTGGCCTGTGCATTTTCTCCTAATGGAAGTTTCTTTGTCACTGGATCATCGTGTGGCGATTTAACCGTTTGGGATGATAAAATGAGATGCCTGTATAATGAAAAAGCACATGATCTTGGCGTTACCTGCTGTGATATTTCTTCACAGCCAATTTCTGGTTAGTTACTTGAATTGTCAGGGGAGGAGCATGGGAAAGAAAGAGTTATTTTATTTAGCTCTTGTTTTCATATTCTTTTAGTTGTCAGTGCTCAAGATACAGATGACATTGGGGGGAGCTGGTGTTTTGAATATTCTGACTATTCTCAAGTAAAAGTTGTGGTCAGGTTGGTGACAAGGAACGTACTAGGTTAACAAACAAGGTGATTAGCATGCTTTTGATAGCTTTCAGTAGCTACTGCTCCTGTTGGGGTTTTGGAGAACGTGTGGGCAGTGTCTGTCAGCGAAGCCTTCATCCCGGGCTGACAAGGGTGTTAGAAGATGCAGTGGTCTATTACCATTCCCACTTTACTCTTTCATACGTTGGTTCCCCGAGGAGCAGGGCTGGATTAAAGCAGTGCAGAGAACGGGAAACCTAATAAGCTGAATGCGTGAGCTGTGGGATGTGAGTAGATGGACCGTTTCCTGCACCTGACTTTCTCAGTTGGAGGAATCTCATGTGTCCCACTAAGATGTGATAACTGGTCAAATGTCTTACGTCTGTTTTAGCTGACCTCGGTGTGTAAGTTGCATTTCAGTTTTGTCACTATGTGCTCTTTCACAGTTGTGATGGGCAAGAACTTAGTTCTTTCTTTTGAGAATGAAATCTGATATTCTTGTATATATTTGGGTATCGAGATCAAAACTATAAGGCACGCATAGGGTAAGCCTTTCTCAGGGCTGCATTGCGTATTATGTTCAATTTGCATTCATTTCACATTTGTAAGGCTTTCTGTGGAACTAAAATGCTGCCATCCAGCGTGACCTGGACAGACTGGAGAGCTGGGCAGAGAAGAATCTAATGAGGTTCAACAAAACCAAGTGCAAGGTCCTCCACCTGGGGAGGAAGAATGCTAGGCACCAGTACAGGTTAGGGGCGGACCTGCTGGGAAGTAGCTTGGAGGAGAAGGATCTGGGGGTTGTGGTAGACAGTAAATTATCCATGGCCCAGCAATGTGCCCTTGTCGCCAAAAAGGCCAATGGAATCCTGGGCTGCATAGGGAAGAGTGTGGGCAGTAGGTCGAGGGAGGTCATTCTCCCCCTCTACTCTGCACTGGTGAGGCCACAACTGGAATACTGTGTCCAGTTCTGGGCTCCCCAGTTCAAGAGGGACAGGGAACTGCTGGAGCGAGTCCAGCGAAGGGCAACTAAGATGATGAAGGGCTTGGAGCATCTGCCTTATGAGGAAAGGCTGAGAGCGCTGGGACTCTTTAGCCTGGAGAAGAGAAGGCTGAGGGGAGACCTTATTATGGCGTACAAGTATCTAAAGGGTGGGTTGAAGGAGGATGGAGCCAGGCTCTTTTCAGTGGTTCCCAGTGACAGGACGAGGGGCAATGGGCACAAGTTAGAACACAGGAAGTTCCGTTCAAATACACGGAAACACTTCTTTACGGTTCGGGTGACAGAGCACTGGAACAGGCTGCCCAGGGAGGTTGTGGAGTCCCCTTCTTTGGAGATTTTCAAGACCCGCCTGGATGCAGTCCTGAGTAATGTGCTCCGGGCAATCCTGCTTTAGCAGGGGAGTTGGACTAGATGATCTCTCGAGGTCCCTTCCAACTCTGATAATTCTGTGATTCTGTGATTCTGTGAAAATAATTAGAACCTACATTTCTCTATATGCAAAAACTCGTATACTGAAAATTGCATATTTAAACTTCTAGCTGTCTCAGGGAAAGCTTTGCATTTGTGTGTACAGGCTTTTAAAATTATTGTTGTGGTTTAACCTTGGTGGGCGCTCAGCCCCAGGCAGCCACTTGCTCGGTCCCCCGGGACGGGGAGAGAATCAAAGGGCAAAAGTGCGAGAACTTGTGGGTTGAGATAAAGACAGTTCAACAGAGAAAGCAAAAGCCACGCGCACAGGCAGAGCAACAGCAGAATTCATTCCCCCTTCCCGCGGCAGGCGGGTGCTCAGCCATTGCCAGGACAGCAGCGCTCCCTCGCCCGAACGGTGCCCTGGAAACGCAAATGCCGTGTCCCCAAGTGTCCTCCCTTCTTCCCTGGCTTCTGCTGCTGAGCACGATGCCGTATGGTCCGGGACATCCCTGGGCCATCTGGGGTGGCTATGTCCCCCCGGTCCCTGTGCCCCCAGCCCTGGCTGGTGGGGGGGTGAGGAGCATAGAATCATAGAATAGTTCAGGTTGGAAAGGACCTTGAAGATCATCGAGTTCCAACCCCCCTGCCATGGGCAGGGACACCTCCCACCAGCCCAGGTTGCCCAAGGCCATGTCCAGCCTGGCCTTGAACACCTCCAGGGATGGGGCCTCAACAGCCTCTCTGGGCACCCTGTGCCAGTGCCGCACCACCCTCACAGGGAAACGCTTCTTCCCAGTGTTCAATCTGAACCTGCCCTCTTCCAGTTTAAAGCCATTCCCCCTCGTCCTATCGCTACATGCCCCAGTAAAAAGTCCTTCCCCAGCTCTCCTGTAGGCCCCCTTTAGGGAGTGGAGGGCCGCAATAAGATCTCCTCGGAGCCTTCTCTTCCCCAGACCGAACAGAACTTCTATTTGAAATATCCTTGTAGAAATTAATTGCAGTACAGGAGAGTGTCATAGCTGAACAACCAAATATTGGAAATTCTGAAATTTTTTCAGAGTCTGAAAAGCTGAAAGGTTAATTTGTGTAATTTTTTGCCAGGTAAAATTGTTTAATAAAGAGTTAGAAAATCACGTAGTCATCTGCTGTTGATGGAGGTTGGGACATTGGGCAGAAGCCTCATTGTCAGATTAAGGAAGTAATGGTGTAACTTGTCTTAACCACCTTCTAGGTATACTTTTGTGCTTTCCAGATCTACTATGGGGACAAACTAGTCTCCATAAAGATAGGCAGGCAAGCTTCTCTTTTCAGAGTACACGAGCTGCCCTTTCAAAGGTACCAAAAATTACAACTGAGCAGCCACTTCCACCTTTCGGTGCTAAAGACAGCAACAAGTACTGCTGTCTGTGTGCCACCTTGTCTCAGGAGGTGATACAGAGCAGGAAGAAAGTAGGAGAAGCAGCAGGGAAAAAAGCAGGACAGAAGCAGGAGAAAGCTGAGGAAGTAGGATGTGAGTGTGTACTTCAGTACGGAGAATTAGTGACTGCTGATACCAAACTAGTCAAATTTGTGTCCACTGAAAGGTGCAGGGACAGCATGGAATTAGTCTGCCACAATTAAAAGGGGATTGATCTTTAAATAATGCCTCCAAACCTTTCTTGGTGAATATACTACCCCAAAAACTCCCATCGTGAACCAAGAGTTGCATCTGAGAGCTAAGGAACACGTGGAAGCTGAAGCAAGCAGTGCTTATCTGGTACAATTAAAGATGGTTTTAGATGGAGACTGTCTTTGCCTGCTTAATTCAGCACAAAATTAGAACCAGAGTTTCTGATTGGTTCTTTGTGTTTTGGGCTCTTTGTAACAGATGATTCTCCGACTTTTAAAGCGGACTCAGTCACAGTTGCGGAGAAGCCCGTTGGGTCTGGAGCGGCTGTAGTGCTGTGCGGGCTTTCCCGTCCCACTGCAGAGTTTCAGTGCTGCCCTCCTCCCGAATAAGTAACCTGTGGTAAAATTACCTAAAAAAAATGGCAGATCTTGCTAAAATTTTCTAGTGAACCTCAGTGGAAGATTGTGTAGTCTTCCAAGTTATCCCAAAGAGCTCTGTGTGTGCAACACTGTAATATCCCCTTAACAATTGGTAACTTGTAAAGTAGTGTCAAAGCCTGTGCGTCATGACAGAATTCCCATCCAGACCATTTCCAAGCACCGTGTTCTTAGTTACCAAGAAGCATGTGTTTTTGCAACGTGCTAGCTGATGCATGCTACTATCTCTGTGTAAGACCCAGATCTTACACTGTAAAATCCTAGCAAAAATGATGCACTTTGGTGCTGTAATGTTTAACAGATTTGAGGTGAGTCCTAAGATCTGCCACAGTTAGAGTAGCTCTGACTGTTCCTGTGAACAAACAGGTCTGTGTGTACTAGGGTTGTATTGTGATAACCTTATGAAATTAAAATATACTTTACGTGGTGGAAAAATCGAGATTTTAAGAACCCCTGGGGTTATTTTGTAAGTGACTTGACAGTAAATATTCTGACATTTCTGGTAACTACAGAGCTGGAAAGATGAGCCCTTAAAACTTCTGTTACGATTTTCTGATTTCTTAATCCTGGTGATTCTTGTAGGAATTTTAAGACTTGGTACTGGCAGAGGTAATGGCACCGAAGGTTTGTTCTGGTGACTTGTGTCAGGCTGGTATGCCAGCTCAGTGGAGTAGAAGAGCAGAAATAATTTGGCACAGGTCTTAAGAATAAATAAAAAAATTGATCATGGGCTGAAACGACAGATTTAGAATGGAACATGATAATTCTGAAATGTTCATATCCACTGAATAGAGAGGGGAAAGCTATAGAACTATTACTGCTGTGTTTCATCTTTAATGCAGTATTTCTGGAGTGGTTGGCTGGACTGCAGTCGCGAAACATCACTTAGTTTATAAAAATGAGAAGTCAAACATTTAAAATTATGAAATAGCCTGTCAAGTACTCTCAAATTTTGTACATGCGTATGCGGGTAAGTTTGAGAACTACTGAACTGTAGAAGAAATGGATATAACCATATAATTTAGGTTAAAAGGCTGTATTGTTGCACTCAGGAGATAGAGGAACCAAACATCTACCATCAAAAAACCTTAACATATGAGCCTGGTTCTGGTCTTTTATCTGCTTGTTCAGGAAACAGTATAATGGTGATGCCTGTTTCTCACTTCTAAGTGGTTTGAGAACTTCTACAATTATTTTTATTAACACTTTTAAAAAGTAGTACTGAGGTTAAGGAAATTTACCGAATTCCAGTGTAAGAGTGCTGATATAGTTTACTGATAACGCTGGTATTTTTTGTGCTTGATTCCCATTACTATGTTTGAATTTTATCAGATGGTGAACAAGGATTCAGATACTTCCGGATGGCTTCTTGTGGTCAAGATAATCACATCAAACTCTGGCATATTTTGTTTGCAGATTCCTTAGGTCTGTATAGTGATGTTTTTTTTTCATATTCCAGTGTCTTAAGTCTTTAGTGACAATTTACATCCAAGATCAAATTTATACTGCTGTCATGGATTCACAGCCAAACAAACCACAAGTTGGGTTTTCTTTTAGTTGTGTAGCAGGAGAGCACCCGACATGCAGCAGTTTGTGACATTGGGCCCTGTAGATTTTATTTACTGACTTACTTATCAGTAATTGTAAAAGTAAAGATTTTTAAAAGATTTCCCCCAATTCCCTCAAACTTAATGTTATAATAAACATTTGACATGAATTAGCATTTTTATCTCTTGTTAACCAGTAACAATTCTACTGTGGCCTTCGAGCAGGTTGATAGGTTGAAACCTCTTAATCCGCCAGGCCAGGGAGAGGGTTCCCTGCACCCTGCAGTACGTCTTGGCCCTTGAGCAGGAGCTGGAGAAAGGAAAACAGCGTTGGCTCCTGCTAAAACTGCAATGTAGATGTGTGACTGCTATGTAGAGACGAGGCAGGTGGCCAAAAACATCTTCAGTGGGTATTTTTTTGTAATCTCTTTTATATAGAAGTCTGTAAGGATGAATGTTATGTGTACAGATACACATTTCATCATTCAAAACACTGTTAGACATGCTAAGGCTACAAATGGAGGAGGTCAGAGATGTTAAAATTAAGTTGTCGCTCATCTTTTATGCCCCACTTCTGTAGACAGCATGTCACAGAGTCAGGTCTTTGGTGCAGCTTTATGCTTCTAAAAGCAGCTTTTCTTGCATCTTGTCAAATGTGTATATATGTAATAATTTACTTTTTGTATTTTTAGGTGTTGAATTAAAATACAAATGCACATTGAATGGACATTCTGCCCCAGTTCTGGCTTGTGCATTTTCTTCTGATGGGCAGATGTTAGTTTCAGGGTAAGCAGTATGTTTTACGTGTTTAAATTCCATGCAGGTGCCTGTCCAGGTTCATGCTTCAGTATTGTAACAGGGAAGGTTGAAGAGTTGGAGATTTCAAAGTATATTTCCAATAATTAAGGAACAGTTCTGTGACCTCCAGAGCTATTGAAGTGTCTTTCCAGTTGGTCTGCGTCTTGTGGGTGATTGATGTTGAAATCTAGGGTGTTGCAAGCCCTGTTCTCTTGAGTATTGTAATGAGATTCATGATTTCCTGGGTTTGGGACATTTATGTGGCCTTTCGTGTGGATACTCTGGTGTCTATTAAAAATACAAATCTATATTGCAATCTTACAGTCTCTTTGGGACACCATTTAGAATTCCCTTCTCACTCATGCACTTTCAGGAACTTTTTAGAAAGTTAAACATCTTGAGATTTTTGTCTTTGATAGATTTGGTCGAAATTAAAAATTGCTTCGCTGATCCTCACTCAGAGCGTGGCAACATAAGCCTTTTTTCCATAAAAAGTGCATGATTGAGATAACTGTATACCTGTGGTTTTGACGTCTGCCCTGTGCAGAATAATGGTTAAGACTAGCGGCAGATTAATCATGATCCATCAGTTAGGACTGATATTATTGTTAGTCTTTGTTAGGGGGTGGTAAGGGAATTGCCAGTGTCATTGCAAGGTCACTCTGCTTGTTTGAAAGGCCCAGGAGGGTGGAGGTGATGGGAAGATTCCTGATGGCTGGAAAGATGCAGATTAGCTGCTGGAGCCCTTCTGCTGGGAGGACAGGCTGGGAGAGGTGGGGGGGTTCAGCCTGGAGAAGAGAAGCCTCTGGGGAGACCTCAGAGCCCCTTCCAGTGCCTAAAGGGGCTCCAGGAGAGCTGGGGAGGGGCTCTTGGTCAGGGAGGGGAGCCGTGGGACAAGGGGGAATGGTTTTACACTGGAAGAGGGGAGATTTAGATGAGATATGAGGAAGAAATTCATGACTGTGAGGGTGGAGAGACCCTGGCACAGGTGTCCAACCTGGGTTTCCAACCCAAACCATTCTATGATTCTCTGATTACCTCCAAGAAGAGCAAGGTAGAGGATCCAGGGAACTACAGGTTAGTCAGCTGAACTCTGCTCTCTGGGAAGGTTATGGAGCAAATCCTTCCAGTGGCCTTGGAAGCTGTTTCCAAGCGCAGCATGTCTGGGGAAAGCAGCAGGGTTTGAACAAGGGCAAACGGAGCCTGACCGATGTGGCTGCCTCCTGCGAGGAGAAGGCTGGCTGTGCGCTGACGGGGAGAGCGGTGTGCCCTTTACACCTCGCCTTCAGCCAGGCTTTTGACATGGTCCCCCAATGTAGTCTTACAGCCAAACTGGGGAGATACAGGTCAGAATAGGGGATGGTAAGTTGTGTGGAAAAGGATGGGACTGTCCGGCTCAAATGGTTGTTGCGAGCAGCAGCTCGAAGGTAAACTGGCAGCTGGTTACTAGCGGCTTTCCTCAGGGATCAAGCTATTGAAAGAGGAAATTGTAAATAAGGTAGATACAATAATTTATGGGTTTATGAATATTAACGACTATGCTTTTATTCTGCACTTCTCATGAAGAGTGCTTGATCACTTCTAAACTGACTAAGTAGTAACTTGAAGTAACAAATACAATGATTCAACTCTAATTTTTAATTGTCTTTTTTACAAAGGCTTTCTAAACTGAAATGGTAAAACCCGGCATCTTGCAAAGGAAAAAGAAAAGACTACAATCGCCAACAAATAAACTTAAAACTATACAGACCCCGGGAGACAGTAGCTTGTGTGGACATTTTGCTCTGTATTCTCTTTAAGGGAGTCTTTTTCAGTATTGGAAGATCATTATGAATGTTTGTGATCTGGAGTTATTTTATTTTCCATTAGACATACAGATTATTGGTTTCGCTTATGTATTCATAAGTGAAATGTCTATCCCATAAAGTCTTTCAGGAAACATTGCTGTCATGGTAAATAACGATGCAATTTGTATTTTGTGAAATATTTGTATTGTATTGATTGCATTGCAGCACTATATTTTATGGATGGCATTGCACTGCTTCCTGTAGCTTGCTCTGCAAGGTTTCAAAACCGATAGAAGCGCTGCGAGCAGCTCATGGCTGGCCAGACTGTGCATCTGCTTTCCTGATGCCGCTTGCAGAGACGTAAAATAGATATGGTAGAGGCAACAGGGAGCAGTTTGCATAAGCACTGTGCTGGTCCTCGACATTCTGGTATTTAACTACTGCTTTTTACACCGCGCTGGAGGTACAGCTGGTCAGCGGTGGAGTTTTAAGGTGGGCGTGGGTGGAGGGGATTTAGATATCTAAGCTCTTCATAAAGTGGTGTTAAGACATATGCTCCTATTTTGGTTATGGAAAAGGTTTTTTTCTTCCCCTTTTTCATTCAAAATTGTTTCCTTTTTCCTCTTGCGTCATTTTAATGTCAATGTGTTTTTTTCAAAAGGTCCGTGGACAAGTGTGTCATAATATATGAAACTGTAAGTACAGCATAGTGCAAGATCAGTCATTGGAGTGTTGTCTTTAAATATCAGCACTGCTTCTGCAGTGTCTGTCAACGTAAAGAAATATTGAAGAATAGAAACTATATAAACCCCAAATGTTTACTCTGCATTGGCGGGAGGGAGGAGTTTGAGGAAAAGCGTGTCTGGAGAATTGATCAGTCTTTCTCACTTTTTATTTACATTTATTTGAGGGGTTTGTTATTTGATTTTTCTACAGTAGTTGTTATCTTCATATTGAAATAGAAGGAATTTTTGTTATCCTAAATTTCTCTTAGCTTCCAAAGCAAGAAAGACTGTAGCTTTTGTCATGAAATCAGGAATGGTGATCACAGAAATTCTTTAGTTAATTATATATAAAATGCACATAAAATATAAGCATAATAATTCAAGGAAACTTTTCTGTTAAATACAATGTCTTTTCTTTAAAACATATTGTTCAGGCATTTTCTATAATACTGGTATTAATTCCTTTGTGGTTCACCTGTTTTATTTACCTTTAGTACTTTATAGTATTAAAAATAATTTTGCTGAAAATGAAGGATGAACAAATGTTAAGCTTCTCTAGTTCGCTCTGTGCATACTATTGCACTGATACAATTTTTCAGTTTGGGTCAGTTTTTCAGCAAAATCACTCATTTGATACCTTCCCAATTTTTGGCCCAATTAGTTTACTAGTTTGAAGCTTAGACAGGTATGCAAGAAGTCCTACACTTTTGTAACCCCAGAAAATTGGAACATGCAGAAAACCACAGCATGAGTATTTCTTAATACTATTTGTCAGCTTTTGTGGACTTAGTTTTTTACCAAGTGGGACGATAACTTCTAGCTGGTGAGAAGTGAGGACAGTAAACCTTCATGGGAGGGAGAAAGATTTCAACCTAAAACAGGGCACTTTCCTCGTGAGGGACAGGTCAAATACTGGTGTGCTGACCAGTCAGTTAGTGATTCAGAATAACTTTGCTCTTCACCTTTCCAATCTGTCTGTACCTGTCAAAGAAATAATATCTTTCATTAGAAGGAAAATCTTTCAAATCATAAGTTAGAACTGTGCAGAAACTCAGGAATTTGGTTTTTAGTAGCATCTAGTGGCCAAATGGAAGCACTGAAGGACTGTGGCATGAAGTCAGTCTGAATTTCATTTACTTCTTCACTTTTGGTTGTTTCTAATACTGGATTTGTAGGAGGAATGTCTTTATCTACGTGAGCACCCAGCCAATATGTATGTAATTAATTCAGTTGGCATTTCTGAATTGCTATGCTGAAAGTTGGTGCTGGCTGATGGTTAAAGCATAGCAGTGTTCCAGTGAATTGGATTTGGGGCCTTCACGCAGGGAATTCGAGTTGCATTTCTGACTCTGCTGCTGATCAGCTTTGGCACAGTTGTGTAACTTCTCTGAAGGTAACTTCTGTCATCTTCCAAGAAGCAATATTATTCCTTATTTTGAAAGAAAGTATACAAACGAGTGAACATTCTTTTTATTCTTTATAGATTTAAAATCACAAATATTCTTTTACAGACCACTGGCGATACCCTTCATACTTTGTCTCAGCATACCAGGTAAGAATTCACTATGGTTATTCTGTTTTACTGTTAATAAATAAAAGAAATTAAACCCTTTTCTTGCAAATTTTCACACGTTTATCTTTATTTGTAGATACGTTACGACTTGTGCTTTTGCACCATATAGTCCCTTCCTTGCCACAGGTTCAATGGATAAAACGGTGAACATATGGCAGTTGGACCTTAAGCAACCCTGTGCAGGTTAGTGTGTGAACACCTTCGGAAGATGAAAAAGCCCCACTTTTTCTTACATGCAGTTAGTGTGTAACCTAAGGATTATGTGCGTGTTATTTATCTTTTCTCTGAATTGATCTTGTTATTGTCCTACAGAGGTATTATCTTTTTGTTTTTTAACAATAATATATACTAGGAGTAATTCAATTTCTTACTCTCTCGACAGCGTTTAAGAGATGAATATTATTCCCAGAGTGCTGAAAGACTTTGGACAAGTATCATTGGCGATGAGTTAAACAGAAAATATGCTAATTGTAAGCATAATTGTCAACAAGAAATAGAGCTTACCAGTTGTTATAGGTGAAAAAACTAGGATAATTAACGTTACAAAATATATCATCACCTAAAGTATGTGGAACAAAGGTACATAGACCTTTGTTCAAAGCTCAAAAGTAAGTCTTGACTTTGGTCTGCTTTTCTAAGGAGGCGTGAGACTTGGTTTCGGTGTCTGCTGATGCTTTTCTGTTTTCTAGTTCGATTCAAATTTGACAGAAATGTAGGCATCTGAGAGATTAAATTCCTCTAAAATTTGAAATTTGATAGGTAAAAGACAAACCCAAATTATTGCTCCCCCCCTCCCCCTGAAGTAATGTCTAATAAACATTCATTTTATTAGGTGTTAGGGAATGTATAGTACTGAGAACACTTGAAAAACAGCGTTCTTTACTGACGTTGTTTTTAGAACTGTTTTTTTTTCATTGCTGGTTTGGGGGCAGGGGGTGTTGTATGGTTGGTTGGTTTCTTTGTTTGTTTTAAACTGTTATCTTTTCTTTCCAAAGCAAATACTGTAGGAGAGGAACCTAAGGTGGCTGTTGAGGACTGGTCAGAGGACGATGTTTCGGCCTGGCTTTGTGCACAAGACTTAGCAGATTTTGTTGGGCTTTTCAAAACGAATAACATCGATGGCAAAGAACTACTGCATCTTACTAAAGAAAGTCTGGCTAATGAATTAAAAATTGGTAAGAGTATTGAAATCCAAATAGTTTTTAATCTTTAGAGTATGTGTGAAGTGCTGGAATGAAAACGAGTTAGGGGTTCCATGGTGGATGTTTTTACCCCTGAAATGCATTATTATTTCATTACCAGGGCTGATAAAAACCCTTAACGTCACTTTATCCACAATGCTTTTTTTTGGTGTTTGCTTATACCTAGAGACATAAAGATGCACTTCCACCAACAGTGCCATGTTAAGTGGTCTTACCTGCTTTTGTTTCTATTTTCCTTTTTAGATCTTGTATTATTAAGCTGTGGAAAAGGAATTTCAGCTCTTGTGTATACTTAGTGATTCTGACTTTGGTAAATAGGTTACTCTCTAGTTTTTCGTATCAGTCTGCAAAAATGCCATGTGTACAATAATATGTGGTCAACTACCTTGAATTTAGCAGTGAAATTCTTCCGTGTAGTGTTACCATAATAGAAAAACAGAAGGTATGGTTTAGTTTTTACTTATTTTGGAAATGAAGCATTTGATGTTGACGTTTTGTAAGGATCAAGCAAAGCTAGCCTGGCTCAGACACTTGATAATTCATCGGGTGTCCTAGTTAATACATTGTTCTGTCACTTCATTGCAAGACGGTGATTACATTTTAGGAGGAATCACAAGGAAGTGCCATATTAGTAATGATTCTAAAGCGGTAATTCTGAAATAAGATGGTGAACTACACTGGAACTTTCTGAATATAAGTTCTTTATTCATTTTGATGGCCAGATTTAGGTGTAAATTAGGTGCTGGTATGTTTGCCAAAGTGAGATCAAGTATAGCAAAAGGCTGAACGAGTTAAGAAACCTTTTTAAAAGTGCAGTTTTATTTCTGGAAGTTAGTATTCTTCATGGCAGGAAGACTACTTCCTCACTTTTTTGTTGTGTGTGTGCGTGCGTGTGTTGTATTGGTTTGTATCACACCGTGGTACCTCTGCGTATCAGCTAGCTTTGCTGAATTCTAGAAATCAACGGAGGTGCTGGGAATCTGTCAGGAATTGTTATCCACGAAAGACATTTGGCTTCATCAGTTTCTGCACACATTTTCTTTAACATCGGCGTAGCCTAAAGCTCTGTTGCAGCAGTCACCAGCTGAGGCTGATCAAATAACGCTGGCTATAAAGTGACATGGGACTTGAGTGCAGTGTGACCAATGATGAGAGCTGACCTGCTGAACATAGTGTACTCTGCGGGGGAAAACATCAACAAAAGCACGTGTTGCCTGATAGATTTGTAGTGACTCTGTCAAGAATGATTTCAAACACAAAGAAGAAAATACAAGCTGAGTTGTAAAAGCCCACGGTAAGGAAGGCTATGAGATGGAAAGGATAGATGTGGCTTTAGACAGAGCACATGTAGAATACGGCCTGGTTACGGGGAGCTGTTGCTTTCTGGCTCTTTCATTTGCTACAAAAGGATGCAGTGAGGATTGATTGTACATACGAGCTGAAATGGATTCAGTATGTTCTTTCCCATTATCAGGTAAAATCCTCGTTGCTCAGTCTCTGTTCTCAAGACTTTAGTCTTTTGCCATGCTTTTTCTTCGGTGGGTACTTTATCACAGAATCACAGAATTATCAGAGTTGGAAGGGACCTCTAGAGATCACCCAGCCCCACTCCCCTGCCAAAGCAGGATTGCCCAGAGCACATCCCTCAGGACTGCATTCAGGCGGGTCTTGAAAATCTCCAGGGAAGGGGACTCCACAACCCCCCTGGGCAGCCTGTGCCCGTGCTCTGTCACCCGAACCGTAAAGAAGTGTTTCCGTGTATTTGAACGGAACTTCCTGTGTTCTAACTTGTGCCCATTGCCCCTCGTCCTGTTACTTGGAACCATTGAAAAGAGCCCGGCTCCATCCTCCTTCAACCCACCCTTTAGATACTTGTACGCCATAATAAGGTCTCCCCTCAGCCTTCTCTTCTCCAGGCTAAAGAGTCCCAGCGCTCTCAGCCTTTCCTCATAAGGGAGATGCTCCAATCCCTTCATCATCTTAGTTGCCCTTCACTGGACTCACTCCAGCAGCTCCCTGTCCCTCTTGAACTGGGGAGCCCAGAACTGGACACAGTATTCCAGTTGTGGCCTCACCAGTGCAGAGTAGAGGGGGAGAATGACCTCCCTCAACCTACTGCCCACACTCTTCCCTATGCAGCCCAGGATTCCATTGGCCTTTTTGGCAACAAGGGCACATTGCTGGGCCATGGATAATTTACTGTCTACCAGGACCCCCAGATCCTTCTCCTCCAAGCTACTTCCCAGCAGGTCCGCCCCTAACCTATACTGGTGTTTGCATTCTTCCTCCCCAGGTGCAGGACCTTGCACTTGGTTTTGTTGAACCTCATTAGGTTCTTCTCTGCCCAGCTCTCCAGCCCGTCCAGGGCACGCTGGATGGCAGCACGGCCCTCTGGGGTGTCAGCCACCCCACCCAGTTTGGTATCATCAGCGGACTTGCTGAGGATACACTCTGTCCCCTCATCCAGGTCGTTAATGAATATATTAAACAAAATTGGACCGAGTATTGACCCCTGGGGGACACCACTGGTTACAGGCCTCCAACTAGACTCTGTGCCGCTGATCACAACCCTCTGAGTTCTGTCCCGCAGCCAACTCTCAATCCACCTCACTGTCACCTCATCTAGCCCGTGCTTCCTCAGCTTCCTAATGAGGATGTCATGGGAGACAGTGTCAAAAGCCTTGCTAAAGGCAAGGTAGATGACATCCACGACTCTCCCCTCATCCAGCCAACCACTTATAACATCATAGAAAGCTATCAGATTGGTCAAGCATGATTTAGCCTTGGTAAATCCATGTTGACCACTTCCAATAACTTCCTGTTCCTCAACGTGTTTGGAGATGACATCCAGAATGAGTCGCTCCATTACCTTCCCAGGGACAAAGGTGAGACTAACTGGTCTGTAGTTCCCGGGGTCCTCCTTCTTGCCTTTTTTGAAGATCGGAGTGATGTCAGCTTTCCTCCAGTCCTCAGGCACCTCTCCTGTTCTCCATGACCGTTCAAAGACGATGGAGAGTGGTCTAGCAATAACATCCACCAGCTCTCGCAGCACTCGCGGATCTTATAACACCCGTTATAAGATTATAGGATAACAGATTTTCACAGGCATCTCTGAGAAATTTTTAAAAGGGCTCTAACTGAAATCACTCACTATTTTAATAAACATAAGCTACTCCACAAATGTGAACCAGCATAAATGCAATGTGAAGTAATGAGTTCCACTTTATTGGTTATATGAAAGGTATTTTATATACGCCTCAAAGTCACCAAATAAAATAATTCAAATCAGTTGGTTCTGAAGTGGTAAATGCAAGTGATTCTGCTTCTGCGTGTCATTCTGCAACTATAATTGGCACAGAATAGAAATGATGGCCTGATATATTTGACTTGAAGAATTGCTCTCTGTCTGCCGAGGCTCAAGCAGTTACAAAATAGGAAAATACTATCTGCCTAAAACTTACATGCTTTTCAGTGTTACTCAAATTCCAGTTTAACTGAATTTTAGGACTTACCATTATACAAATACTTGAATGAGCATGTCCTTTCTCTCCTTGATAACCTGTGGTCTTTGCTCTAATAATGCAACATTTATCATTTCCATAAGATCTTGCCAAAGAACTCTTCATTTTTTTTTACAGTCTTTGCAAAGGGAGTTTTTTTACATCGTTTTACCTGATGATTGATAGGATAGGAGCTTTTTCTTTTATTTTTTATTAGCTGCTTATTTATTGTCCTGTTAGTCTTTGCTTCAGCTCTGATTTGCATTTAATAAAAAGGGTATCCTCACGCTTTTGAAAGCGTTTAATCTAAGAGAAAATGATCAGCAAGTGGTTCACATAACATTTCATTAGCTGCTTTGATTGTTTTTGACAGCTTTTTGAAAGAATGGCTCATTACCATGCAAATGGAACTAGCCTCTTTCCAGCCTAATTGTCATAAAATATAAATAACACTGTATTAAACTCTGTGAGATGTTGAGCAAAAGTAAAGTGACCATTATATACACTCTGGCTGAAAAGCTTGTGTACATGCAACAAAGTTCAGCATTTCTCATTCTTAACAGACGCAATGACACAGTCATTGCAATTCCGTGATGCAGTTCAGTCAGAAGAAAAGGAATACGCGTTGTCGTCCTGTTCAGACAGGAAGGTGGGGTATGTCGTTCCGTGCCTGCGGGCTCTTTTTGCTCTCGGGCTTCCTGAATGTGTTACCAAAGGGGAATCGTGACCTCAGTTTGTTTGCAGAGGGTGGGCAGGAGGTGAGACTAGGTCTCATTTTTGGAAGACCGCACCTTCAGTTTTGCCTTTAGTGCCATACAGAGTGTTTTGTGCTGTAATTTCACGAATTGTAAAGAAGTTGGAGGGATTCAAAATGCTTTCCCTTCTTCTGCAGCACATTGAGAAGGCTTCTTCATGTGGCTCAGTCATGATTTAGGTCAGGTGTGTAAAGAGAACAGATTGTCTTACAGACACTTCAGCCCTTTCCTCGCTTACTGCAGGGTGTCCCTGGAACACAAACCAAGGACGAACACGCATAAGCTGCATTTGGAAACCATCAAAGACATGGGGGGTTTTGTCTTCCTCTTCTGGTATGGGGTTTCACTCTAGGTACGTACAAAAAGTATGAGCAAGTTCTTTCCTGTTTCGTATCTTTATCAAGAAACTCTGGGTCTGAGAATGAGCTTGAAAACAACATTTTGGAGCAGAATTTGAATCCCTTGTGATTCGCCATGCCGTACCTGTATACTGAAGTAAACTTTGGGGGAATTGCTCAGTATAGATTAAATCAAAAATCGCATGTGCTTTGTTTATATCAACAAAATCTTATTTCAAGTGTTCTTGTATAACTTTTTTTCAAAAGATGATGTGTCATGAATAATTCCTTAATCCCTTACTAGAGGTGTAATCAGGAGGTAGTTAATTGAGGTGGCAACTGGATGCAATAGTCTTTAATCTGTTTGCCTGAGAGGAATTTGGGAAAAATTGCCCGTGTGATGAAGATTGTAGATGTCCTCAAAATCCAGTTATAACCACAGAATTAGTTGGTTTCTTTTTTGCCTTTCTTTCCTTCGGTTATATTCTTATTTTTTCTCGATCCCAAGCTGATCTTAAAGATTTTTACAAAATTGCCATGCAGACGTTTCCTAAGGATAAGCTGAATGAACTTTTATTGTATTTCAATACTGTAATTCAGTTCTTACATTGTCTTTATCTTTACATGTGTTGTTACATAATCCTTGTTAAGGAAATGTAGGTTAATGTTTTTCTTACACCGTGACATCATCTTTTGTCTTTGCTGATTAAAATGACATGCGTGTCAGTGTGGCTGAGTTTTACCCCTTTGCACACGCGGTTTGCGGCAGCGGGTGAATTGTGCGGTACGGCTGGGAGCGCTGGTGCGTTAAGGCTGGTCTGCAGCTGGAGGGGAGCAGTGGGTTGCAAGACTGCGGTATCAGCTCTTTATTTTAGTACTGGAGGTGGAAAGTTATCCAGTGTAGGAACTTGTATTTACCACTACTAGATGGGAAGAAAAAATTGTGACGTATTACACCTGTAGGTTTTTTGACATAAAACTATTTTTAAAAGGAGGAATGTTTTGCTGATGCAAGATGAAGATTACTCATCTCTGGGGTGCATTTCCCATCTTGACAGGGTAAAATTGTAGTGTGGCAGTTTATAGAACTATAAAATTACTTCTTTCATTGTCATATTTCTTTTTTCCTCTTCTATGCACAATTAAGTTGGAAAGAATGGCTGCTGTCTCAAGCATGGATACCGCTCTTTTTTCAGATTCACAGCTATTGTATATTCTCAGTAAATAGGTAATAGGACTTAAATGAGTTTTAGGATACTTAAATAAACTTGTGGTCCTTCATCGGGGAATATGTGTTAATCGGTATTTGTGACGCTTTACATGATCATGAAGAGTTTATACCACAATATGTACGTGGTAGTGAGAAGAATTTTCAAGTCTCACAAATCTCAGATCAAACTATTCTTCCTTTAAAAAAAACAACACCAAAACTAATGCAATTTTCCATATGCCTGACATAGCTTACCAGAGGATCTGCTGCATGGCTTACCAGTGGTGGAGGTGAGGCTGACTGGTCGATAGTTCCCAGGGTCCTCCTCCTTACTGTTTTTAAAAAGGGGTCAAACAAACTGTAACTCAGACTGGGGAATGGAACCCCTACATCTGCCATGTGGTTTCATTCTTGGTGCTGCATGCTTCCATTCTGTAAGTTGGCACTCGGTACCACTTAAGAGTGAAGGTGAATGCATATATTAATGGTGGCCTGAAGTCAAGAAGAAGCAGTGTGGTTCTGGCTCTCCAGTGAGAAAGTCACAGTAAGACCTGGATGCAAAGTTTCAGAACTGCTGTGTGAGTCTAATTGTGTGTGTTGCTCAGGCATGGCTCAAAGGTAGAAGGTTAAATACATGCTCGTAAGCTTATACCTGAGCAAATGGTTCTACTTTATGTGTTTTTTCCTCCAATTACGCAGTGCAAAGAGTGTAAGGAACAGGGGCCAGAACCCCTTAATGGTGTCTCACGATCCTGCTACGGCGTCAGTGAAGTTTGCTGTCCTGCTTGTTGCAGTTCTCTAATAGACGAGTGGTGGGTTGGGAAGTGAGAAGGGTGGACCTGGTGCCGCAGAGCCTGAGGTGCACTGGAGTCCAGCCTGGCTGGTGCCGAGGGCAGCGCTGAACCACCCAGTAAAGAGCTCATCCGTCCGACCGTCCTTTGTGTAGTGCTACACCAACAGCAGAGTCCTTGTGTTGTGTGCTCAGCCTTACTGCAATTAGACTTTTGGGGAGATTGAGCGACATCTGACTGCCTCCCTACTGATCTGTGACGCATTTAGCACTTTATGTCTGTAATGGTGACATAAATACAACCCTGCGCCAAAGTGCTGGGCCGCCCTGGCCCAAGGGGGCCGAGGCCTCACTCGGGTGCTTGGGTGGAAGGCAGTCTCCTGTCTGGAGGTGATGGTGGCACTGGGCACTCTCACACCTTCATGCTGTCATCCACATAGTTGAGTCTCCGAGGGAGGAGTGCTGCTACTGGCGCACTGGCTCAGCTTTGGCTACAGCTGGGTTTGCCCGGGCAGCGCAGTGTGTGATTCTGTCACGCACCCACCAAAACGCTGCTCTGCCAGGCGGCCGTGGCTTTGCAGCACTGTTGCATTTGTTTTAGTGTTTGTTTTCGTTACTCCACAAGGTGGTTGTGAGCCAGCAGGAGTGACATGCTGTAGTTGGGCTGTTTGTGGTGGTGGCTGGGGTGTCTGCAGGTTTTTCTGTGTCAAGTGGGGATGGCGAGATGGAGCTGTGTCTCCTGCAACACAACCGCTAATGCATGCGAGCCCTAACCTCTTTGCCTTCTGTGTCTGTCGTGTCCACTTTGTGTACGAATGACTTTTCAGAGTCACTAGGCCTACGCAGTAAAGTCCTCCAGAAGATCGAAGAACTGAGGATGAAAATGGCCCCCGTTTCTGTCACTGTCCCCGATGAGTTCTTATGTCCTATAACGAGAGAGCTTATGAAGGATCCTGTCATTGCAGCAGGTACGTCTTTAAATGATGTTGACTGAAATGAGTTACTGAAGGGTGAAGGTAGGTGTGGGAACACAAACATAGGTGTATCTTGCCAGCTGTAGAAAGATAAACTATTCTAAATAGCTGTTGCAACAAAACAGAACTGTGATAAATGTTTAATTTGCCAAATTACATCTCTGATATGGAGAAAAATACTGTACCAGCTGCTGAGGCTGTCTAGATTCTTTTTTTAAGTCACCTTTGTTTATGTGCCCTTGCAAATATAATTACAAACCTAATTACAGAGTTGTCTTAGGAAGTGCAAAATGGAACTGTGCACGTGGCGGGGGAATCCCCCAAACCAGGCTCAGTTCTACGTTTAGCAGACCGTGTGCATGGCACGTCCAAGTTTGTACAGAGCGAGAGTCATTTACTTCAAGACGACCCTGGAGCTGAGATGTGCAAGGAGCAGCAGGCGTTAGGTAGTTGAAACATTTTATGAAGAACTAGTGTTTATCATTCCGATCCTGGGGGCAGGGCGGGGTGGCACATGATCACCAAAAGACCAGGATATTTTTTTGATGCTGTGTAAACAGCGTCTGACTTTCTGCAGTTTTGCGGTATCAGGCCAGACCTGAGAATTAAAATGTTCAAAATATGAAAGCATTTGCTAACTGCAGGAGTGGTAAGCACTGCACTTAACAGGGCTCGAGCTGCTGAACAGCAGCAGGAGGGGGACAGCCTTGCATATCCCTTTTCACCTATAATTTTGAAATAAGGATACATAGTTTTAGAGCAGGATAGGTTTATTGAAAAGATGAAAATTACTGCCAGTCACTATTCACGTGTATATTATAATCTTAACAGTTCTGTATAAAGTTTTATTGTGATACATTAAACTATATACTTTGAAAAAAGTATGTATGAGTTTATGGTAAAGCTTTCACGGACCATGTAATTTTTCTGTATCTCAAATTTCCCGTTTGGAAATACAGATTCCCTCACATCCCCTTTAAACGTAAGTAGCTAGAAGTCTGTACAGTGTAACCATGCCCGAGCACGTGTGATACACGCTTTTGATGATGGTTTCTTTGTAGATGGCTACTCCTACGAAAAGAAAGCAATGGAAACCTGGATCAGCAATAAAAGACGCTCTAGTCCCATGACAAATCTTCCTCTTCCCTCTCTTACGCTTACACCAAACAGGACACTAAAAATGGCAATCAGCCGCTGGCTGGAGACTCGGCCCAAACACAGTTAAACCACTTACTTTTGAAGTTGTTTGTTGAAGTGAAATTAAATTGTATGTAGCTAAAGGAAATACTTTTATCAGAAACAAGTGGAAAGAAAACATTGTGTTTCTGTTCTGTGGCTGTCATTGATATGTTAGAAAGAAAATCTTCCCTGTTGGCCACTCCCAGAAAGTTAGTGAAAAACTTTTAAGTTATTGGTAATTTTGCTCTGTGGTATTTCTGTTTAAGAAATGGGAGTATTCAGGTTCATTTTTTCAAATAAAGTTTTCTTAAAATTTTCCCTACATTTATGAGTTTTGCATCTTGATTGTCCCAAGTTAGTCTTTCAGAAGATAAGAAATAGCAAAGTATATAATCTTTGTTTCTTTTTCTAATTAAAACCCAAAACTGTGTCTTTGTTCCCCATTACTGAATATGTGGTTGAAAAAGTTGGGAGTTTCTCCCGTAACCATCAGTGACTGCACCTCATCCCACAGGTATATTAATAATATTTATTTTGTATGGAAAAAATACAGTAGCTGTGCAAAAATAGAACTACAGGACAAGACTAATATAGGACTTGTACAAAATATCAAAGAAACAGTAAACAATAAATAAGCTAAAGCATAACGATGCAAACTCAAAAAGAATTTGTAAAAATGGGTACAGCTGTTTACAATGTACATAGAACACTGTATACACGCACGATGTGAGAAGTGACCGACTGCGTGAAGTTGGCCACTCCAACCCAATTGCACTCACGGGAACGTCACTACACCTGTTTGTTTTCAGAACATTCTTGCCTGTATAAAACCTTATTTCCTCTGAAAAATGTCACAACTTCATCTTGTCATGCAACTGCACACACACTTTTCCTCAAACTTTCATCTCCATCAATTTCTTGGGTTTCCCATAAAACCACTTACTAAACATTTCCTTGCTGTACCTTTTTCACGAATAACCAATAAATCATTTTGCTTTAAGATAGCACCCAAAGGTGATTAGATAAACTATATAAAGTGCGATTATTGTTAATATGCCATAATATTGTGTTCTTCAGTGCAATAACCAATATGGTCAAAGCCTTTCAATACACATGCAAATGTCACTTTATTTTACTTGATTTCTTCTAGTTACTAAAAATAGTTATATTTACATGTCAAAACATGGCTGCTTACAGTTTACTCATACACAAATTAATTATGTTTCCTAAATGTACATCATGCAACCCAAATTAGATCCCAGTAGAAAAGTGATAAAATACTATCTTTGATTTTAAAAAAGCATCCATATACAGATGTGAGTACTATGCTGCGGGTATCTTTCGTAACACTGTTTGGAGAAGCACTTAAGCGGTATAGAGGCACAATTATTATGGAAGTGGTGAGATGCAATATAACCAAAAGCCAAGATTAAAGCCCTATGTAAAAGGAAAGTCTTATTTAATGGTAAAATGTAATGGAAAGGATTTCCCTGCTTGAGGTCCTAGTTTGGTGGATTGACGATCCTAATTGACTCTTTCTACACAAATTTGCTATTCCAGTTCCCGTAACTGTCCTGCGCTGGTAAGAACAGTTTGCAGTGGTTGTATCCCATAAAGTACTGGCCAACCCGGCCTGCCCACTCACACCCACAGCTGACCAGTCAGCATTCTGTACAGACGGAATACCCGAGGATGTCATGAGCTGGGTTTTACAGCCCTGTAAATACACAAAATGATATTTATACATTGGATTCAATGAATGATCGCTTTGATTTTGTAGATGTGATGTGACTTAGATGGCCTTCCTTACTGATGTGAGACGGCTGCTTTGATACCGCATCTGGGAATAAATGCGAAGCTTGTGTAGGTGCTCTGTTGTCTGGACAGTGGGGAGATATTTGGCACTTAAACTCCTCGTGCTCTTTAGCTTGCATACTGTTCTGGTTGCTATCTCCTGGGGCAGCGCCTGAAGAGGAAATTTTAGTTTGGTAGTGTTTGACTGAGAACTGCTCAAAATTGGAGGACTGAATGCCCCCAGAAGCAACATTTGTTGGTAATCCATCCGGTGCCTGAGAGTGCCAAGTGCGACTGGATTGAGTATTTTGCTGCTGAAACCTTGCAGTCTTATCCATGATGCCCATAAACGGGGTATTGCGAGGTCTGTGTTCAGCAACGGTACCCTGAACTTGATTGACGTTATTCTCCTTGAGTCGCACGTCTGGGCCCAGCCCCTTGGTGCTGTCTGAAAAACTACTGGCTGAAGTCAAGCTGCTGGTTGAGCTGGCCAGACTCATGCTACTGGATGGAGAACTAGAAGAGACACCACTGGCTGCAGGACTTGGCTGCCTCACTTCACTGAAATTCATTGGAGTAGGGGCTGTTAACCTGTCAGTGGTTTTAGACTTACTTGCAAAAGGATGAGGAGAGATACTCTCGTTATGCTGTGAATGGGGACACGGGCTGGACGTGAACTTCTCATTGTACAGTTCAGAACTAGGGTCTGTGGAAACGCCTCCGGATGATAATGTGCTCATCCCATCCAAATGCTGAATTTTAGAGTGCCGCACTGGCAAGGGACTTTGGGGAAGATGCTGAAAAGATGATTGTGTTGTATTACACTGACTGCTTCCCATTTTTGATCCAGGCTGGATGGAGCTCAGGTGCTGATTAGTTTTTACAATCTGTGCCTGCTTGGTCGGCTGCATGATCAAGCCTGGCTCTCTCAGATATTTACTGCCTGTTCTGCTTTGAGGGGATGCAGATCTGGCTTTCTGCTGAACATCCTGAAGGGTCCTGCTGTGGGAGGAAGCAGCTAAGGAACGCTGCAGCCTTTGTGGAGAAGAAACAGATTCATCAGGGTGTGGCAGTTCATCCTCCCTGTCTTGAAGATGAAAATTATCACTGACACCTTGTATCATGCCCTCCTCCTCATTATCAGAGTTGTTAATTTGCTGTAGTGGCTGTGAAGACTGATGCTTCTGTTGCTGTGTTCTCTGCAACTGTTTGCATTCCTCTTCTACTCGAGCCAGGAGACGTTTTATCTCTTGATTGCCAGGACACAATTGTGTGGCTTCACGTAAGTCAGCAAGAGCAGCAAGGAGCTTTCTGTTTAGGAAAAGAAAAAAAAAAAGTAAACTCAATAAAAACCTGGGGAAAATCTGAGTCTCAGCATTGCCTACTACTAATCCACCTCCACCACTTTCCCAAACCCTTCTCATTGTCCCCTAACAGCCTTTTCAGGAAGGCACCAGAACTCCGCTGATAACTGTAGGAACTGACACTCTGTCTTGAGCCCTTTGCTGTTATCTTCAGCGTAGGAAACTTGCTGAGCTCTGCTTCACGAGCCTTTATTGTTCTTGGAACAGACACGGTGAATCAAAAAGGCACTTCTCCCTATGCTTCAACTCTACCCCCTGCAGTTTGGTGTTATTCCAGCTTAAAGAGATGGTTCCTCCTCTCTCCCCTTGTTTTCTTCTTGAACCGCTAATGATACAACTTACCCTGTCCTGTAAAAGCACCCCATTGTTCTTGGTAATAAATAATGCAGCGCTGGTGTTTGGTGGCACACTGCTGACGACATTTTGCTGCGTCATGTGGCGCAGCAGTCCCATTCACTCTTGCACTCCAAATAATCCCTCTTTGCATCAATTTATTACTTTCTGGACTGCCTACTAATTACCTAAAAGAGTACTTGATACTGCTTTTTGGGTTTGGTTGGCTTAACTGATAGACATAATACAGAGGGAAAATACACAAGGAAAATAACTTCTTTGCAAATTCCAAATACAACTAGTGTTAAAGAAAAGGAGTTACTGAAAGCGTTAGGAAGTTAACACACATCTGTGCAGACGGGTGTGCAGAATCCAACAGTACCTGCTGTTCCTCTTGGCTCTTGCTCTGGCGTAATAGGCTTCGTAACACTTGGGTTTCAGATCCAGTGCTTTGGTAGCAAACTCTTCAGCCATACCAAAGTCCTAATAATTTAAACAAATGTACTCGTTATACATCGACAATAAACTCAAGCTGCATGCTCTTTATCCATGGTACTGCTTCAGAAGTGCCTGTGGCTTATGCAGTACAGAAAGTCCCCTTTATCAGTTCACAAGAGCAGATGTCTTCTGAAAGACTGAGACCAGACCTCATCGTGCCGACCTTGTCCCATGTCTGAGGGAAACTGACTCCAAGGTAGCTAAAAAGCCATGTTACTTGAGATAAGATATGGTTATTTTCAACCCAAAGATGTTAAAATGCTGAAGAGACTGCATGTGTAACAGGACAAACGACCACCTCAGATAGTAAGGCTCTAGAAAGTGTTTTGAAGAAAGGCCAGTAAAAGACCTAGGAATTTAGAGAAAAACAAGAAAAAGCAGGAAATGGGTTGGATTAGTCCACAGCTTGCTTTGATTACGGTACGTGACATTATTAGAGAACTGCACTAGACGCAATGTATTTAGTCTTCATTTAACAAGAACACAGACTTTAGTAAATTGCTGGTTAAACCAAAGACTGGCATCAACGAGGCAGGACTGAAATGGGGGCAAAGATAGCTATGATGGGGCAGACGAAGACAGAAGCAAGTCTAATATTTGCAGCAGCCATGCATAGCGCAGGGTTTAATTAGATCCAACTGAAAGAGTTGGGGCTGTTCAGGCTGGAGAGGAGAAGGCTCTGAGGAGATCTTATTGCGGCCTTCCACTCCCTAAAGGGGCCTACAGGAGAGCTGGAGAAGGACTTTTTACTGGGGCATGTAGCGATAGGACGAGGGGGAATGGCTTTAAACTGGAAGAGGGCAGGTTCAGATTGAACATTGGGAAGAAATTTTTCACTGTGAGGGTGGTGCAGCACTGGCACAGGTTGCCCAGAGAGGCTGTTGAGGCCCCATCCCTGGAGGTGTTCAAGGCCAGGCTGGAGGTGGCCTTGGGCAACCTGGGCTGGTGGGACACACACGCACGCACGCGCACACACACACACACTCTCTCTCGCTCTTGCTCTTTCTCTCTCTCTCTCTCTCTCTCTCTCTCTGCTGTTAGTCTGCTGCCACTGAAAACCCGGTCTCCTCTAGGAAGGCATCAGGAGAGGAGAGGTAGTTTGGCACAGGAAGGAAAGGACTGGTACTGCTCTGCAAAGCAGCAGCAGAGCTGCCTTGGTGAAGTCCTGGACACCTCTGCTTAGAAATTCTTCAGTTTGGAGCGGATGGCAAGAACAACTTAGATGATGAGGAAATTAAGAAGTTACTGTTTGAAGAGAGGGAACAGTGTAAAGTACATTCAGAAAATCACAAGTTTTTGCTCTGGCGGTCATTCAGGTTCTTGCCACCATCTGATGCACTGGTGAAGGTACAGATAACTGAGCGGCACATGCGGTGCAGTTGCAGTAGTAGGTTATGCTGTGGGAAAAGAAAGGGTAGCGGTGGTGGCATGTTCCATTTAGGCTTTTAAAAGTACCAAAACCGTCCAGCAGTTCGTAATTCCAAAATAACTGGATTACATAAGAACAGCTGTACTGGATCCCCCATGGCAACATGAACTGTCCCCATTCGTTGACATAACAAAGCCCAAAATCAGGATACAGTGAAAAGGATTCTAAAATAGCAAAAATTAATGTCCAAGTACAAACTCAGTAACGCAGTCAAAGACAAGTCCGAGATTCCCGAAGCCAGAGAGGCAACAGATTAACAGCAGGAGCTTACATTTGTTTTTCGGCGACATCGTGATAAGTTCAGGTATAATGAAACTCTCAGCTCATTGAACGCTTTCATTTCTTCTCCAAATCCTTCCCTCGGAAACTTCCTCAAGGCATACTGATAGCGCTGTGCTGCTTCCTTCATCTTACCTTTCTACAAAGGCAGGGAACAAGAGGCTTTTTAAAAAGGCTTAATAGTGAAATACTGTTGCAAAAAAGCACGTTTGTACTTGACATCTACTAACAGGTGCTCTTCAAGTAGAAAACAGAGACAGATTTTTTTTTTTTTTAAATAAACCTATACAGTAAGAATTACACCTGCACGCAGACGCACTGAGAGCTTGCATGTTAACTAGAGTTTGTGTTTGTTTCTGAACTCCTACCTTTAATGTTATTTCACTAGGATACTATTTGCATTAATATATACTACCTGTGCCAGAAACATTTCTGTACGTACAATTAATGTGTGATACAATTCATTATGTATTTATTTATTTATTTATTTAGAGAGAGCTGTGAAATATCTGACGAGGTAGTTGGTTAAAACCCTAACGCCTGGGTGCTTCCAGCAGAGCTTATCTGTGACCAGGAATGGCGCAGCCTTAACCGGGTGGCGACAGCGCAGGAGCTCCGGCGCCGGGCGGGGCTGTGCGGGGCGGGAGGGTCCCTGCAGCGCTGCACCCCCCGTGTGCAGCCGGGCGGCCAGCGGCAGTGGGGTCCCCGAGGGCATCAACCTGAGGAAGTCAAAGGTCACTCTCCTGCTGCGTAGGGGGAGTTGAGCAAGAGCTGAGCTGTCCCTCGGGACCACCGGAACGGCCCACCCTTCCTTGCCCTGGGAGCACTGAGTCTCCTCGCAGGGCTCGGCGAACACCTCCATAATAAACGGAAGATCTGAGACGGGTTTGCTAGAAGCACCGAAAGCCCCCGAGTATGATAAGAACAGCAAATCTTTCAGTTGACAGATGAAGAAATTTTTCTCTTTATGGATATTTTGCAAGTTAATTTCTTTTCATAAACATTGGGTGGTCTTTATTATTTAATTCATCTTAGCACTCAAAGTGGTCAAGATTTACTGTTGAAATGGGCAAGGAAAATATTTAAGGTTTCTCTTGTTTTATTCAGCTGGAGAGCTGAAAAGTAGTTATTGCATACTGTGAGCAGACTCAAATACGTGTTACTCCACAAAATAATTATCAATTTAAAACACTTTGGCAAATAAACAAATCAAAGTATACCGGAAAGAGTTTAACAAGCCAAATTACAGACCATAGCTCTCGCAAGTCTATCCAAATTACTGTAATAAAATTAAGCACTCTAAAAATAGCTACCAGCAGCAGGGAATCCAGCCTCTTGTAACAACCTGCAAAACATATTAGTACAAGTGCTGCCGCGTTACTCGGTGCTCTCAGAGCCCGGGCAGGGTTCAAGCTTGGAGCAACCTGCGGAGAAGCTCAAGAAAATGATGGTGCTGAGGAGACGGTGGGACCTTCTCCCGGAGCCACCAGTGAGCCGCACTCAGCACAGCACTGGAGCGCGACATGGGAGAGGCATCCCAGAACTGCCCTTGTAGCATAAAATCTGTCACCCGTTAGGTTGAAAGATGTCCCCTGCTTAAAGGTACCTGCTTGGATACAAAGCTCTAAACCCATTTCGGGATCAATAAACTTGATGCATTATCCAGATAGATTCTCCCAAATTCCATATGGGAGTCTTGTGAATACAAGCAAGTCCACCCTGACTCACGCCGGCAACGTCTCGAGGGTCTCTGCTGTACTGCGCACAGCCCGGCGATAGAGTGAGGGTCAGACCTAAGGTGGCAGATACCTGAGGGCCCTTATAAAAACCCCTACAAATTACAAGTCGTGTAGCGACAACGGACTGTGGACAGTGCCTGCATACACCACTCGGCACCGCGCTGCACCAGTGAAATAACGCAGATGTATCACACAGTCTACAAAAATAATTCCAGTCTCTCTTCTGAGCAATATATCACCACTAGTAGAAAGAATGTACCAAAAGAGCTATCACTTTCCTCATTATATATTGCAGTAGCACACAAAAGAACATTATGCTGAAGAAAAGGATACGCCTAAACGTCACTGATTTCAATAAGGCGCTTTCAAACGAGCACCGTACATTCTCAGCTGCTCTTAAGAAGCAACTGACGGCTACAAGTGTTCACCAAGCGACTTGCTCAACAGAAAGAAAATGTACTGAACCATCTTTAATTTTTTATTTATTTTACAACAGGAGTTTTCAATGATTCGTTCCCAAGGTTCTCAAGATTTCTTGGTCTCATTCCCAACACGAGAGGATGTGCAAATACACATCTTGTTTGAACAGAAAGGCAGGTATGAAGGACTTTATTCTACCTTCAAACAAAAGTCCAATTACAATGTTCTGCTATCAGAAAAAATAAAAATCTACCTACTTTGTACAGTATATTTCCTTCTTCCATCAGTTTCTGCAGCAGAATAAGGAGAATATCGGGTTTTGAGGTGGCCATTGCCCATGCTGCATTTCCTGCAAGTTAAATTTTAAGGATCTCTGACAAAAGGGAAGAAAGCGTGTTTCTGGTATCTATTGACACTAGAAAGCCTAATGCTCCTGCAGTAGATATTCCACCTGCATGGAGCTATTCCTATTGTTATTATGTGCACATATATTCAAAATACATACAATCCCTGCTGCCCCGCATAGATAGCGGCCACATATTAAACAGTCCGATTCATTTCGCCCCTGGTCTAAAGCCAGTGTGGGACAGTATGGAGGTCATGGCAAAGTTCAGGCTTAAGGAAGGATCTGTATTTGATCATACTTGGTACCCAAATGATGATTTAAAGGTACTACAGACTCAATAATTATCATGTACACATCTGCACTATCTACTTGCCTACTCATAACACATAATTTGGACATAAATTTTTTGCCCACCCTTTGCAAAAATGTACGATTCTATGATTTAATAAGAGAATGTTATTTAATGTAAAGCTTCTTAATTTAAGCCATTACTAGCATGAGAATTGAGTATCATTTTCTTCTTTACATATATCATGATATACCACGTGAAGACCATCTCCTCTGGACCTCCTCCTCAACATACATCAAAGAAAGGAACAGAATAAAATTACTCGCGTTCCCTCACTTCCAAAGTGAGTCTTGAGCATCTGCCTTTAAGAGACCGGTGTCTCTTCGGGTGCCTGCAAAACCCCAGTGTGTATTTCAAAACTGATTCATTTAATCTGCTTTACAGAGATGACAGCAATTCTAGCAGAGCAGATACTCAGTTGTTTCTCTTGAGTACAGGACAGTTTTACTAACCAAGTTTAGCTCCTTTTCTCAGTAGCATAACCACTACTGATGTGTTGCGACATCCGATAGCTCTGTCCAGTGGCCGCATGCCGCTGTGGTCAACGTGCTCAATCATTGCTCCTTTCTCTACCAAATACTGCACCTGTGAAAGGAAACAAGACAAGCCTTGTAATGTTATTTTTGGTACGAGTGAAATATTTAAACTACCACCTAATCTTCCCTGAAGTGCACTGAGCGCGCGCTCCAGCGTAGGCTACAGCCATCCTGAATGCCCTGAACGGACTCCACTGTGGACAGCACAGCACGGGAACGCCACCTACCCAACCAAGAGCTGCGGTTACGGAATTAAAAAAAGAAAAAAAAAAAAGCCACCCAAATTCCTAGAAGTACCTGTGCCAGAAAAACACTAAGACCAGCGCGTTACACTTGCTGCCCCTGTGCTCCTGTCCTGTGTGCCAGAACGCACACAGCCACGGTGCGTAAGGGCAGCGAGCTGCCATGAAGAGCAGCAGCTCTGAGAGCAGCGTAACACCCCAACGGGGGCACCGAGTGCAGGACCAGAATACGCTCCTACTATAGGACACCGTGCGACACACGTACTGCTGCCCTGTAACACGAGCTACTTGAAACATCCCAGTTAACAGTGTAAATACCAGTTATGGTGCCGAGGGACCACTCCTGGTTCTAGATGAAGAAAAATACATTTGTAATTTTATTCATTTCTTCACCATTTATTACAGCAGTCTATCACTGCAGTTTGATGTCAATGCAGCAAACGTAAAATGCAGTGAGGGCAAATAAGAAAGTTCAAGAAAGCAAAGTATGTCAGACACCGTTGGCTTCCACCAAGCATTCCCCAAGCATCCAGAGCAACGGAGTGATTCCAGTCATTGGCCATCAGCCTTACTAATTAACAGAGGAAGTGACAGCGATGGCAGGTTTGACGTAAGCACTGGTGTTTTCACATAACCACCGCGTGCCCAAGTGCGACTGGCAGTAATCCAGTAGGGAAAGAGGTCGTAACAACCCTTCCCCTGACAGGCTCCCGACACCCAAAGCTGCTGGCCTGGCGAGTGGTCTCTTAGTTAGCGTTATTCCCCCTTTGTCTGTTGCCCTAGCACAAAGATGAGGCTGTTCAGCCACACGAACCGCTGATGTGTCCAGTCCATCGGGGAAGCGGCGGTCGGTACTGCTGCCCGCAGTGCCCGGTGTGACAGTGTGTACTGCGGGCTGCATGTCCCCCGTTCCCAAGTCCCTCTTCAGGTACCCAGGGTCACCTAGAAACACTCACAGTGGCAGGAATAGCTCCGTGATGCGACTTCTGGAACCCGTTAAAGCCAGAATCTAAGGGCTTATTAACACTTTCAAATTAATTCTAAGGCTGAAAGGGACTACAGCACTGTGTGCTGTATGGCAGCATTTCTACTCCTGAACTGCTGTTTTGAAAGGGGCTGCTGTACACGCGAACTCTAGAAATACAGATGCTAGCCAGTTTGAGAGGCTGCACGCGCTATTCTTTCTAGTTCCCCGCAGAACCCTTGGATCCGTTTATAGAGCATGCTCTCCCATGCAGGTGGTGGAAATCGCACTCCTATCTGGTCAGGCTTCTGAATTGTGCTTAATTACTGAGTTTGGAAGCACGAGAACAAAAATATACAATCACTTTAAAAATCTGAGATTTTAAAGATATAGAGGATTCTAAATCACCGGCTTTAAAATTGTTGTATACTTTAGATCTCAGCTACAGGCACGGTCCACTTCAGATTCAGAAAACCTTCACCCAAACCGCCTTAAATTCTTGCACTCCAGCATTTATTGCAGAGGAGGAAGGTACTCTGTGAGAAAGGTACGGGACTGCAAAAGGAACTTCAGTTGTTGTCTTGTTTCTGAAATGACCTGTGGCACAAACTGAGGAAAACTGAATTTACGCCTCAGGCCTTGTATTTCCACATACACAGGCCGGACAGCAACACAGATGTGCCCAGTGCCATCTTCGCCAGATGAAAAGCGTGAGGATTTCTGACAGTTCTCTCCCTGTCGGGCAAAGCATGAAGATACCTATCAAAGACAAGTAATGCTGCCTTATGATGGAGAAGCAGAATCTTTCTGTGTTTCATCTATTCCGGCAACATTATATTCTTCCTACATCTCTCACTTGGGGTCTCCGCTCCGCCAAGGCACGCACTGACCGGGACCCTGTCAGTCACCTCCACGGGTTTGCAGAGGCTGAAAAGAAACAGTTTCCTTTCAAGTCCCACAGGCTTTTTGTTTTATTCCAGTTCATCCAACCCAGAAATTTTAAATGCTGCTTTGTACTGAGATTTAAAACACTCACACTGAAGTACAACAGCATGCTGTTACACACAACGGCACAATGCTGGACTTCTACCACAACTGCCCGGGTACTGAAACCTTACCTAGAAAATGCTTTTGTGAGGGAACGCTTGCGCTGCAGACAGGCTAGCAGTGTAAGCTGCTTGGCTGCTTCCTCAAATTTCCTTTTTTATTTTGGTTGGCAATATTTTTTCGAAGCTTTGTTTTGCATTACGAAAATTCAACACACGCTTAGTTTTTCTCCTGTCAGAAGGGTACTGTTATACTCACAATGTCAGCATCTCCGTAAAAAGCTGCCAGGTCGAGCGGCGTCCGTCCGTTCCTGTCCGTCTGATCAGTCGTGGCACCCTTCTCAACTAGATACTGAACCACCTCTCTGTGGCCTTTTAGGCATGCCCAGCTCAAAGCTGTCAGTCCTTCTTTGTCCAGAGATGAAATAGTCGCACCTGTAAAATGAAAATTAACTTTGTTATGAAGACGTCCTGTTTAATTAGCAATATTACCTAACTCGGACAGACGCAGTCTGCGGTACAGCTGTGCAGCCCTGAGCCACTCTTTGTTTTCTACCTTCAGAAAGCAGAAATTCCACAGTGCTCAGATGTCCTTCACAAGAAGCCACCATCAGCGGAGTTCGGCCTTGCCTGTCACTTAGGTTCACATCAGAGCCATGCTCCACTAGAAGTTTAGCGATCTGAAATAGAAAACAGTAACTTAAAAATAAATTGGCAGATTTCTGTTTTAGCCATAATAGCATGAACTTTCACAGAAGAGGACTAAGTTGTTATTTACTGCGATCGCCGAGAAATGCTGCGCAACTCAAGTCTGAACTGTTTGCAGTTCAGGGCCTTCTCCCGACAGGAGCGGCCAGCACCAGGAAGGCTTCTGACTTAAGGTTCTCTCTCCATTCATACAGAAGCAGTATAAAGGATCTGAAATTGCCTCTGTTCTAGGTCTGTCTACAAATAAAATATTTTAACTCTCACTTACTATTTTTCAGGTGTATTATAGCTAAGGCTGTCACGCAGCCGATGTACTTTTGAATCCTTTGTATCACCTTAAATAATGCAAAAAGTGAGCTTCTGAACGTCCCTTTGAAGTTGATGCAAATGCGCATTAGAAAATTTACATGAATTTATTATGGGACTAGAGAGGGGGGAAATCAAGGGCCGCTTCCCAGAGGAACCCCTTTAACTTGGGAGGATGTGCCAGACCTGCCAGTGCCCCTGCCGCACGGCACAGAGGAGCGGAGGAACCCCCCGCCTGTTAGTTCTCGTCACCGCCGCTCCGCGTTCAAGCAGTAATTCGCAGACTTCCAGTTTTCCTCTTCCTGCAGCAGCTGTCAGGGCTAAAGAAAGCATGTTCATCAACATCATCTCCTTTGCTGCTTTACCACATCTTTTGACACATGCACGTTATGTCATGTTACTGAATCCCCATTTTTTTTTTCAATTCAGCCGCTCTATAAGATTTTCATAACTATTTTCAGACTCGAATGAGTTAGTCAGAATCAGGCTAAGTCAATAAGCCACAGACATTCTTTGGTAAATAAAAAGATGATTCTCAAAGACAAGGACTGTATCATGCGCATGGCTGGTAGGTTAAAAGGAATCTTTATGAAAATTTTTGATAAACCCGCCAGCCTGAGGCAGTTCCAGTTCCTTTTTCATTGATCTGTTTGGTTTTTTTTTTCCATGACAAGAAAGCTTCATCTCTTTCCATCGGGTCCTCCCCAAAGGTGAGGATGGTAACAGTTCTGGGATTCAACAAGGGGGCTGTAACTGAAGTTTCAGGAAGTATTGTTCACTCCACCCCTAGCAGTGACGCCTTACCAAACATCAGGCATTTCTATCTCTGCAGGAATTTGACATCCTGGACAATTTAGCTTCATTCTGCATGAGTTAAAATTGTTTTCCCTGTTTTTCATGGTGAAAAACACAGTAGGTTATCAATCAATAGTCCTAATCCCTGTGTGTTAACCCTTGCTCTAGGCTTCCCGGGGTTACTGCACATGTCCCAGAACACACCAGACAGCCACGCTCCCGTTCACCTTAAATATTTTCTTGACCTGAGCAGTGTGTGTTGCCAAGAGCGAGTGCCCTCCACCTCTACCTAAACTGCAGAGTAACCTCACAACTTCTAAACAGACAGACGTTGCTATGAGAGGACGACACCATTCCACCCGGCCGGAAACCCACGCGTACGGCGACGGCATTGTGCACCCATGGGCTGCGAGGGGGCTGCCCACACCGCCAGTGCGCCCAGGTAGCGCAGTAATAGAGCCACTGACGGGATCTTTACTTCAGACATCGATAAGATACAAATTACTGCACGTCCACGTTCACAATAGATGGCTTATGAGAAAGCGGGTGATTTCCACACAGTCGGCACTAATACCTCCTGACTCTACTCGGTACTGTAATGCTGAAGCGCTGCTGTAAGGCTCCACGTCTGAACACCTTGCCACGTTCTCCCGCAGCTCACTGTACTCCCTGCTTTGCACTGCGATGCTCACTGAAGCTTGAGAATAAAATATTTTCCCCATCGTGGTCTTCTCCCCTTTTCCATTGCGCTCACGTCAACTTGCTGTGTTTTAAATGGAGCTTGAAATTAACATTTGTTGTTGTTGTTGTTGTTCGCGTTGAAGCATCACCAGCACTGTTATGTTAACACTGTTTAGAAAATGGGTTCATGTGCTAACTTCTGCAAGAATTGGCAAAGAACTCGCCCCTCCATTTTCTACATCCTAATACCATATGTTTTCCAATAAGTGGGTCAAATTGTGAATTTCTTGTTACTCATTTTTTAGGCATTTTCAGACACGATAAAGTAGAATTTTTAAAAATGCCAACGGATGCTGAAAGTAAATGAAATGACAAACACTGCAGGAAGTAGTAAATTCATTACAGTTTTACCACCACCATCTAACCCGTTCACTCACTGATACTTCACCACGTTATAGTTACAGCCGCTGTTCAGATGTAAGCAACTGGAAAGTAAGTGCCACAGATACCAACATTAAAGGCAAAACAAACTATATCGTGTTCAAAACCTTCATGTTTTTCATTCTGTCAGTACCAGCATTTTAGCTCATGGTGTAACTAAAATTACAGCACCAATATAAGTCACGGAATCACAGAGTTTCAGAGTTGGAAGGGACCTCTAGAGATCACCCAGCCCCACTCCCCTGCTAAAGCAGGATTGCCCGGAGCACATTACTCAGGACTGCATCCAGGCGGGTCTTGAAAATCTCCAGAGAAGGGGACTCCCCCCCCTCCCTGGGCAGCCTGTGCCGGTGCTCTGTCACCCGAACCGTAAAGAAGTGTTTCCGTGTATTTGAATGGAACTTCCTGTGTTCTAACTTGTGCCCATTGCCCCTCGTCCTGTCACTGGGAACCATTGAAAAGAACCTGGCTCCATCCTCCTTCAACCCACCCTTTAGATACTTGTACGCCATAATAAGGTCTCCCCTCAGCCTTCTCTTCTCCAGGCTAAAGAGTCCCAGCGCTCTCAGCCTTTCCTCATAGGGGAGATGCTCCAATCCCTTCATCATCTTAGGTGCCCTTCGCTGGACTCGCTCCAGCAGCTCCCTGTCCCTCTTGAACTGGGGAGCCCAGAACTGGACACAGTATTCCAGTTGTGGCCTCACCAGTGGAGAGTAGAGAATGACCTCCTTCAACCTACTGCCCACACTCTTCCCTATGCAGCCCAGGATTCCATTGGCCTTTTTGGCAACAAGGGCACATTGCTGGGCCATGGATAATTTACTGTCTACCAGGACCCCCAGATCCTTCTCCTCCAAGCTACTTCCCAGCAGGTCCACCCCTAACCTATACCGGTGCTTTGCATTCTTCCTCCCCAGGTGCAGGACCTTGCACTTGCTTTTGTTGAACCTCATTAGGTTCTTCTCTGCCCAGCTCTCCAGTCTGTCCAGGGCACGCTGGATGGCAGTGCGGCCCTCTTTGGTGTCAGCCACCCCTTCCAGTTTGGTATCATCAGCGAACTTGCTGAGGATACACTCTGTCCCTCATCCAGGTCATTAATGAATATATTAAACAAAATTGGACCGAGTATTGACCCCTGGGGGACACCACTGGTTACAGGCCTCCAACTAGACTCTGTGCCGCTGATCACAACCCTCTGAGTTCTGTCCCGCAGCCAACTCTCAGTCCACCTCACTGTCACCTCATCTAGCCCGTACTTCCTCAGTTTCCTAACGAGGATGTCATGGGAGACTGTCAAAAGCCTTGCTAAAGTCAAGGTAGATGACATCTACGACTCTCCCCTCATCCAGCCAACCAGTTATAACATCATAGAAAGCTATCAGATTGGTCAAGCATGATTTACCCTTGGTAAATCCATGTTGACCACTTCCAAAAAAGTCCCTATACCTTCCCCAGCTATGAGATGACTAAGCAATTCCTCCCTTTAGCTTGAACATCATCAGGACTAAACCCTGCTCAGGAATTCCAACTGTTCTACTCAAAAGGATCACCTCTGATCTGCCTAATGGTACTCTGCAAAAGTTGAGAGCAGCCAAAATGGTGCTGTTTTCCATCACTTTGACTAGACAGTAAGTAATGCTCCAAATTAGCTAATCTGTAGAGAACATATGAGGCTGGAAAAACATCGTAGAGGTGTCTTTAACCCAAGATATAGTCTTTTCCAACACAGATATCGTAATATGGATTTTGGAAAGGGCAAAGTAAGGAAATTCAGAAAACAGGCTTAAAAGTCTCCCACCCCTACACCCTCTCATTTCATGAGTTACGTGGCTTTTTTATCTGCTCCACTTTAATTTGCTACTTAACTGGCCTTGAACCTGTCCTTCACACAAATCACAGAATCCCAGACCGGTCAGGGTTGGAAAGGACCTCTGGAGCTCCCCCACTCCCACCCCCTGCCAGAGCAGGGCCACCTCCAGCAGTGGCACAGGACATGTCCAGGTGGGTTTGGAATGGCTCCAGAGGGGGAGACTCCCCCCCTCTCTGGGCAGCTGTGCCAGTGCTCTGCCGCCCGCACAGGAGAGAAGTCCCTCCTCAGGTTGAGATGGAACTGCCTATGGTCAAGTTTGTGCCCATTCCCTCTTGTCCTGTCACTGGGCACCACTGGAAAAAGACTGTTCCCATCCCCCCGGCACCCTCCCTTTAAGTGTTTATAAGCATTAATAAGATCCCCCTCCTCAGTCTTCTCCAGACTGAAAAGCCCCACGTCCCTCACCCTTTTCTCATCGGAGAGATGCTCCAGTCCCCTCATCATCTCCATAGCCCTTTGCTGGACCCTCTCCAGCAGTTCCCTGTCCTTCTTGACCCGGGGAGCCCACAACTGGACACAGTGCTCCAGGTGTGCCTCCCCAGGGCAGAGCAGAGGGGGAGGATGACCTCCCTCGCCCTGCTGGCCACACTCTGCTTGATGCCCCCCAGGATGCCATTGGCCTTCTTGGCTGCCAGCACACACTGCTGGCTCATGGGCATCCTGTTGGCCACCAGCACTCCCAGGTCCCTTTCCACAGAGCTGCTCTCCAGCAGGTCAGCCCCCAACCCGTACTGGTGCAGGGGGTTATTCCTCCCCAGGTACAGTACCCCACACTTGCCCGTGATGAACTTCATCAGGTTTCTCTCTGCCCAACTCTCTGCATTACTGTGATAAAACACCGGGACTGGCAATGATGATCTCTGGCTGTCTGTCCCTCTAAAAGACCCACAATATAAAATGCTATCGGAACAGCCTCCACAATGAGCAGAACCAACTGGGGATTCAGGGGGGTAACAGCAGTACAAATACAGGAACAGAAACAAGCTGCTCCTGAACGTGTTACTATATGAAAAGGAACAACCCTTAAGGTTGTTCTGTGCTGTTTCAAGGTATGATGGATTTTTCCTTTTTAAAACACACTCCTCCTCGCTCCATCTGCCTCATACTTGTGTTATCACTATCCAGTTCCATATCACGATCCCAGTTACAAAACAGATGGCAAAGAACCGGGCAGTGCAGTGCACATGTGAGCTCACCCACACGCGCAGAACTGTGAAGATGCCAGCGGCTTATAAATCACAGAATCACAGAATTATCAGAGTTGGAAGGGACCTCTAGAGATCATCTAGTCCAACTCCCCTGCCAAAGCAGGATTGCCCAGAGCACATTACTCAGGACTGCATCCAGGCGGGTCTTGAAAATCTCCAGAGAAGGGGACTCCACAACCTCCCTGGGAAGCCTGTTCCAGTGCTCTGTCACCCGAACCGTAAAGAAGTGTTTCCGTGTATTTGAACGGAACTTCCTGCGTTCTAACTTGTGCCCATTGCCCCTCGTCCTGTCACTGGGAACCATTGAAAAGAGCCTGGCTCCATCCTCCTTCAGCCCACCCTTTAGGTACTTGTACGCCATAATAAGGTCTCCCCTCAGCCTTCTCTTCTCCAGGCTAAAGAGTCCCAGCGCTCTCAGCCTTTCCTCATAAGGGAGATGCTCCAATCCCTTCATCATCTTAGTTGCCCTTCGCTGGACTCACTCCAGCAGTTCCCTGTCCCTCTTGAACTGGGGAGCCCAAAATTGGACACAGTATTCCAGTTGTGGCCTCACCAGTGGAGAGTAGAGGGGGAGAATGACCTCCCTCAACCTACTGCCCACACTCTTCCCTATGCAGCCCAGGATTCCATTGGCCTTTTTGGCAACAAGGGCACATTGCTGGCTCATGGATAATTTACTGTCTACCAGGACCCCCAGATCCTTCTCCTCCAAGCTACTTCCCAGCAGGTCCGCCCCTAACCTATACCGGTGCTTTGCATTCTTCCTCCCCAGGTGCAGGACCTTGCACTTGCTTTTGTTGAACCTCATTAGGTTCTTCTCTGCCCAGCTCTCCAGCCTGTCCAGGGCACACTGGATGGCAGCACAGCCCTCTGGGGTGTCAGCCACCCCACCCAGTTTGGTATCATCAGCAAACTTGCTGAGGATACACTCTGTCCCCTCATCCAGGTCATTAATGAATATATTAAACAAAATTGGACCGAGTATTGACCCCTGGGGGACACCACTGGTTACAGGCCTCCAACTAGACTCTGTGCCGCTGATCACAACCCTCTGAGTTCTGTCCCGCAGCCAACTCTCAATCCACCTCACTGTCACCTCATCTAGCCCATACTTCCTCAGCTTCCTAACGAGGATGTCATGGGAGACAGTGTCAAAAGCCTTGCTAAAGTCAAGGTAGATGACATCCACGACTCTCCCCTCATCCAGCCAAAGAATGAGTCGCTCCATTACCTTCCCAGGGACAGAGGTTAGACTAACTGGTCTGTAGTTCCCTGGGTCCTCCTTCTTGCCTTTTTTGAATATTGGAGTGATGTCGGCCTTCATCCAGTCCTCAGGCACCTCTCCTGTTCTCCATGACCGTTCAAAGACGATGGAGAGTGGTCTAGCAATAACATCCGCCAGCTCTCTCAGCACTCGTGGATGCATGCCATCAGGGCCCATGGACTTGTGAATGTCCAGCTTGGCCAAGTGGTCTCTGACACGGTCCTCCTCAACTGAGGGAAAATCTTCCTCTCTCCAGACTTTCCCCTTTGCCTTCAGAGTGTGGGATTCATGAGGGACAGCTTTAGCAGTGAAGACTGAAGAAAAGAAGGCATTCAGTAACTCTGCCTTCTCTGTGTCCTCCACCACTAGGGCACCTATCTCATTCACCAGTGGGCCTACATTTTCCCTAGTCTTCCTTTTTCTATTGATATACTCAGAGAATCTCTTCTTATTGTCTTTAACTGCAGTGGCCAAGCTGAGTTCTGATTGAGCTTTGGCCCTTCTCATTTTCCCCCTACATAGCTTTGTTATATATTGATAGTCCTCATAAGTTGCCAACCCCCTTTTCCAGAGAATGTAAACTTTCCTTTTTTTCCTGAGGTCCAGCCAAAGTTCTCTATTTAGCCAGGCTGGTCATCTTCCCCGTCTGCTCGTTTTTCGAGACAAGGGGATGGCCTTCTCCTGCGCTTTTAAGAGCGCCTGCTTGAAGCATGCCCAGCCTTCCTGGGCACCTTTGCTCTTCAAAACTGCCTCCCAAGGGACACTCTCGACCATGCTCCTAAACAGGCTAAAGTCTGCCCTTCGGAAGTCCAAGGTGGCAGTTTTGCTGGCTCCCCGCCTTACGTGATCAAGAATTGAAAATTCTATCATTTCGTATCACTCTGCCCAAGGCGACCTCCAACCTTTACATCCCCCACAAGACCTTCTCTGTTAACAAACAGTAGGTCCAGTAGGGCACTTCCCCTAGTTGGTTCCTTCACCAGCTGTGTTAGGAAGTTGTCTTCCACACACTCCAGGAACCTCCAGGACTGTTCCCCCTCTGCTGCGTAGTATTTCCAGCAGACGTCTGGGAAGTTGAAGTCCCCCACAAGAATAAGGGCAGATGATCGTGAGACCTCTGCCAGCTGCTTATAGAATACTTCATCGGCTTCTACATCCTGATTAGGGGGTATATAACAAACTCCCATCACTATGTCTGCCTTATTGGCCTTCCCCTTAATTCTTATCCATACACACTCAGTGTTGTCATCCACACTGTTAAGTTCCAGACATTCAAAGCTGCCCCTAACATAGAGGGCCACCCCACCACCTCTCCTTCCTTGCCTATCCTTTTTGAAGAGTTGGTAGCCATCAATTACAGCACTCCACCTGTGTATGTCCTCCCACCACGTTTCTGTGATGGCAACTATATCATAGTTTCCTTGCTGTACAATGGCCTCCAGCTCCTCCTGTTTATTTCCCATGCTGCGTGCATTAGTATAGATGCACTTCAGCTGGGCTAATTGTCCTGCCACCATCCTTTCCACAGAAATTTTTCACATTCAATAATTGAAGGGTAATATTCCATGTAATGCTGATCCTGTGGCTATCTTGTCTCACTCTACCTGGTTTTCTCGTCCCAAACTTACTACTCTCCATCTCAGAGAGCACAAAAGTGCCACAGGGAGCTCATGGTGCTCCGGACTTGACCTTCTCCTCCATCGCAAGTTCAGACTGCATAAGGGAGCACCTACTTCGTGAGTACAGATTCCCAATACATTAAGCACGAATTTCAATACAAAATATTGGCAAGAAAATGGTAAGGGAAATTAATTTAGAAACAGACGTGGTTTTTTTTGGAATTAATTGGATTTGCAACGAGAGCTTTCTATGCGCATAGGAACAAAGAACATTTGCTTCTCCAGGATATGAAGAGGCTATCGGTAATCATTAAGAGAGACCGTTTTCCCCCATGCTGTGCAATCTCAGCTGTTTAAAGGAAATCAAGATGCTACTCATATGGTAAAACAGGAAAACTTTCAGCTGCAGGCTGCGCAGTTTACAGTCTGGCTTTAAAAAAATATTTGGCATTTCCCATACATCCAAAGGCACCTCATTTCATCCATGGCCTAATTAGAACAAATGAGGCAACTGCCTAGCATTTCCTGCAAACTAATGAGATCTACACAAAAAAAAAAAAAGTTCTCAAACAGATAGTCCTATGAAATTCTACGCTGAAACTTGAAGCACTACATTTCCACAGCCAGTTTTCAATGAAATTAGAAAGTCAGTAATTTACAGTAATTTTAATTTAACCCTCCTCTTTTCAACACATGAGATGAGTAGATTTAATAAGTGAAAAAAAAAGGAAATACCTGTTTCTCCCCACAAGGCATCGGTGTCATTGATGTCTATGTCATGGTCCTTTTCAATTGTCAAGATGTAACAAACCACCTGTCAAAAACAGTTAGCGGAGATGTAGTGAGTCACAAAAAACATCAGTAGTGACTCGCAGGATACAACAACAGGTAAGAGACCCAAAAAGCGGGAGAGCTTCGCTCTTAATGCATATGAATCAAAGAAAATTAATACTGCTCTTAATCCATCAAAGCAATTTCAGTATGACTTTTAGTATGACTTGAAGATGACTGAATGTTATTGCCTGCAGTTTAAAAAAGCCCAGTGTCCTTCTGTTAATTGGTTCAGGGTTTTACGTGGTTATGATTTAATGACCTCCTGTGTGACCTACATGTACCAGAATGACCAAGACAAACAATGCCAAAAATAAAAATAAACCGTCCCAGTTCAGCGAGTGAATTCCATATTGTCTAAAACGAAGGGGAAAAAAGAGAATATTTGCATACATCTTGTAAAATGGTGATTCCTATGTTCTTCCTTTTACAATGTTTATATCTTAGCTGGTTTTCAAAATTTCTTCACAGAGTGGTTTAAGCACACATTGTTAAATGCTGATTTTTAAACCTGAGATGAGTTATAAATTAAGTTTTGCTGTGTTTTTATTTTATTAAGGAAATCTATGTTTTGTAACCACCTGTTAGTAAAAGCTTATTAAATTCTAATGGCTGTTTTAAACAGGTTTTCTAACAGGGGACACGCTCGGTGAGACTGCAGCAAGCAGGTACGGGAGCAGAATCACACTACCAAAAGTTCTGGATGCTAGGGGAAAAAGCAAAAGGTAGGAGAGGAGAAAGTATGGTTATGATTAATGTGATCTGTTTTGCTGATATTCAGGAGTTGACTGCTTTCATTTAATCAGTGGATAGCAAACAAGAACTTTTATGAGTGAAGGAATTATCCACTAATTCAAGTTAATTATAGTTCAGAATCCTCAAATTTATATTGTGAGACAGTGATGGCTCATATATAATAAATTAATTGCACATGGACATTTCTGTGTTTGAATCGTGTAAACAACTTAAAGATCAAATTCACGATCTTATGGCAATTTAAAAACTAGATTTAAAAGAAGTAAAGATTGAAATGGTTTCACTGTAGAGATTTTAAGTTTCCACTTTTGGCACATCACTTGTAATACATACACAGGAAATTCCACCAGCCTAGTGTGAGCTTTATTCAAGTATCTTTACTTATGATTACTTTGATATCAAGGTTAAGATTTATTTTCCCCAATGAACAGAAGCCATACTCGTGTAACCTAAAGACCTAAAGCATTTTGAGTATTTCTTATGTGTTCCTTTTACTGAATAATACTGTAATGCTGACAAATACTTCTTTTATCATATACATGCATGTAATCCCAAATTTGTCTTAAGTGACACTAAGCTGATGTCTGTAATTGTCAGGTGCATCAGGTTAAAAAGTTAAGCATGTGCAAGTGTGTGCAATATATAATTTGTTATACTATGAAAAAGAAAATTCAAACTAAAGTAGAAACATAATAGGGTGGATCACTGATACAGAATATCATCATCACCACCATCACCACGAGAGATTTAGGACAACTTCCAAGAATAAAGAGGAAAACATCGACAGAAAATTAGATATAAACAAACCCTGAAGCAAATAGTATCATTGGATAATTAACCACAGCATTTAAAACAGCTGCTAAGAATGCATACTACTTTAAATATCAGAAGTTTCAATAGTTCTGCCTTCCAAACCTCTTTTAAAAATAGCTGCAAGCACTGCTGTACAATTCTGATAAATTCAAACAGATTTGGAAATACCTGAACCATCAACCTACCTGGCAGTGTCCCATACTGGAAGCTGCGGTCAGAGCTTGTTGCAGTGCCTGGCTTTTTCTTAGTGAATTTTGTTCTTGGGAAGAAGATATCCAAACAACATTAAGCAGGTATTGAAGGATATCACAATGCCCTCTCAGTGCGCTATGGACCAAAGCACACTGGCCTTTCTTGTCTGCGTAGTCAGCCTGCATTGGGAAACAAGTGTTCAAAGTTAGTAAGTCCAGTGAAAGGCTGTGGGGAGGAGAAGCTCCCGAGCACTGCAGCAGAGCAAACGTCACTCCTCTCTTCAAAAAGGAAGAGCTGGGGAATTACAGGCCAAACAGCCTTAGTTACTGGGAAGGTGACGGAAAAACCTGGAAACCTTTTCCAAACACATGAAGGACAAGGCGGCGACCGGGAGCAGTCGGCCTGGGTTTACCGAGCAGAAATCATGCTTAACCAACCCGACAGCCTTCTGCAATGAGGCGACTGGCCTGGGGGATGAGAGGAGAGCTGTGGATGGTGTCCACCTTGACTTTAGTGAGGCTTCTGACACTGCCTCCCGTAACATAGTCACGGACAAGCTGATAAAGTACAGGTTACGTACGTGCACAGTGAGGTGCACCCAAAACCGGCTGAATGGATGGGCCAGAGGGTTGCGACCAGTGGCACACGGAGAGTGCTCCATGGAAGTCTGCGCAGACCTTCTGGACTCCCCCGCCACCCCGCCCCAAGTCTATGTGTGTTAATTATATACTTATGTAATCAACAACAGTTTCTATTAGGCCTTCGCATGATTTTTTTGGCTGCAAACATTGCAATCTGTGCATCAGCTTACCTTTGCACCTTTTCTGCACAGCAGCGAGACTATGTTCATGTGACCTGCAGCGGCTGCATAACTGAGTGCCGTCATCCCATTTTCTGAAGTTCCATCAATAGCAGCTCCAAAGTCTAGCAAAAGAGTGACCACTTCTTCATGTCCAAGATGAGACTGGACACACAGCACTGGAGCGTTATTTAGTACTTCAGTCCTATAATTCACATTTGCTCCTGCCAAGATCAGCAGCCGACTCACCTAAAATTTAATTTAAACAAAACAGTTTTTTCCTCAGATTTGTCTGAATTTATTAAGAGACTGCAATCTTGATTCAGGTACTCATATGTTAGTCCCTAATTCTGAGGCAGATTTTATTGGCTGACAATGACTTTATCACATATGTAGCAATAGAAAGTTTTAAATCATCTGTTAGCAAGTAGATTATTGTATTACTGAGCTATGCACTCCTAATTGAAGACTTGTCTCTCCTCTGAAACACTCACCACAATTTCATCTGTGACTTGCTACTACTCTGCGCATTTACGTAACCGACTCCGTTAACAGAGTATTTTCACAGCATTTTGCTGTTTACAATTCCCTGGATACTTCCCCACACAAGAAAATACAGCTGAAGTCTGCCCAGCAAACCGGGCGGCACACCCAAACCCCTGGAAACGCATCCACACGCTTACCTACGCTACAGAGTGCTGCAGCAGAAGCAGGGCGAAACCCTTCTTTCCATCCAAACTATCCAGGAAAACTGAACTGGACTTTAACAACAGCTTAAAAAAAGTACATGAAGACCCACTGTAAAGATGTTCAGTTACGGATGCACAGTGGTGGCTTTTTTCTCCTAAAGGCTTACGTTAGTTTCAACATTCATCAACAGAGTCACAGCAACAGGGGCAGAGGAAGCACTGATTGTACATGAACACTTATTTTCTTACCTTCACATTGGGTGTATAGATGTTTCTCAGGGAGGCAAGGGCTGCAGACAGTCCATCGGTACTATAACCAATCCACAGGGCTTGGAGATGACTGGAAGAAATTCCAGTCCTCTTACTGAGACCCTAACAGAAATGATATAACAGGAAATCTCTCTATAGGATTAGAAATACTATTTATATCTAGATCTCATCAGTATAAAGAGAAGTAACAATTTTGTTTGTTAGCACTACCAAGTATTTTGCATAAGCTTCTAACAAATTATTAAAGCAACTCAGAGGAGAATCTCTAAGATGCATTCATACGAATAGATCATTAAACCTATTAAGCTGTAAGCTTTACCTTAAAAATGTGAGCTTTAAGTATATGATGACCAAGTTCCATAGTTTGCTGGCGGTTTAACTTTCCATCTTGCCGAGAAAACATGAAAGCCAGCAGAGCATGTCCATTCCTAGTAAAAAGGATTAAGAGAGAACTGCTTTTATAACAATTATTTCCATAACTATCCATACATCTGTATGCCCGTCACAATAGCTCAGCTTTCTTTGTCAGACTACTGAAACATACCGTTACATCTGAACAAAATTCTTTCCATAATGAAACAATGCAAAGAGAAAAAAGGCAAATTTCAAAGTTGAAACACACTCCTGGCATTTCCCCTGTGTCACCTCACAAGAGGCCCACGTCAGAGCCAACGCAGCTTCGGACACCACCGTGCACACTGCTCCCCTTCGGTCGCACTTCAGCTCACAGTCAGAAACTGCAGGTGCCTCAGACAAAGCCCGCTGCTTTTAGAAGCGGAAGATCTGAATCCCTTTGAAGTTTGAAGTAAAATGTGTATGCAGTAATCCTACACCTATGTTAGTCAGCGGTCAGTGCTCTAGGAATCCGTGGAAATGGCATAACCCTGAGAAAACCAAGTTATCATATACTACGCATTAATCAGACTATGTACTGGAACCGGACAATTAACCGTACGCTAATTACACTATTCATTGGGGCGATGAAGTTGCGGGGGGCTTCTTGCTCCATCTTCAGAAATTTCTGAACCGAACCTTTCTGAAACGGGAGGGTGAAGCAGGACCGGGCACCCCCCACCCGCCGCGGGAACCGGCACTGCGCGCCGAGGAAGGGCAGCAGTGAGCCCTGAGCCCCCACATCCCACACACTCGGCTCTTCTTGTTAAATCCACTCGCAAGCACAGGCAAGTCTTGGGCCAGCGATAATTTTAAATGCCAGCATTATTTATTCTTTTGTAAAACCAAAAAAAACTAAAAACCCTGAAGAGTATGAAAGAAACGGAAGATGCAGACTGCGACAATGTGCGTGTATAATAACAGTTCATTGTCTCCAATTTAACTAATTTACGCTAAGTCAAAGGTGAGATGGAACAAACTGGAACGATGCCAAAAGGATATAATTGTAGAACAAAATGTCTTAATATTTTTATGTTTAAAAGAGCCCAAATGATCTGTTCTTTCTCATCCTGCACTCTAAACAGACAAGGTGCTGCTGCACACAAATCTCAACAATTTTGCTATATTAATAACACCACAGTGCTCTCATTTCTCCACAAAAGTACCAAAGTCAAACACAAATCTGCAAATTCTATGAGGTCAATTATGCACTGAAACTTCTGATACTTCTGGTGAAGTCTGCCTCTAAACATATAAAAGTTTCCATTTTTGGAAAAAATTAGGTGTGCTTGTGTTTTAACATCAGTCTTTCCTCTCACCAATTGTTGCAACCAATTATATAAAACATAATTGCAGTTATTTGAACATGATTTACTGCAGGTTTCATTTACCTTGGCTCACATAAGAAGTCCGTATTTTCCCCGTCTGCTCTCCAAACGAGCCATTCCCTGAAGGAAGGGTGGCAGAACATACGTGTTTTGTCACGCCTTTTTATCAGAAAACACGAAAGGGCTTCCATCCTTTGGCTGAAGTCTTCCCACTGCTGTTCACCATTTATCTGGCCTGCATTAATAGCCTGGAAAATCTGGTCATCCGTCATGGGATGTAGGGATGCCAGTGCCACATTTAGTATTGGCAGGGCTCGCTCAAAAGCAGAGTTTGTCATGAACTTCATATTGCACTGAAGTAAGTACAGTTCCGATAAAGACACTGGAACAACCTTGTAGCTCGCACTTTTGATTACTAAGTGGCCTTTTTGGAAAAGATCCAGAGTGAGTTTCAGGTAGAGATAAGATCCCAGGCTTCTCATGATCAGGTGGTTACTCACTTTCCCAATAATAGCTGCATCAGCTTTTCCATTTAAAGATATGTTGTTTATAATTTCCTGGCTGTTATTAATTCTGTGCTGAATGTAAGCATTCAAATCATCATGAATTTCTTTGTTGTCTGGAAAATCGTCCAGGGATATTGCGATGAAGGGCAGTGAACTTACTACTTCCTGTGAGGGCGAGAGGGGGAAAAAAAAAAAAAAAAAAAAAGACAGAAAGACAGACAGAAAGACAAAAACCCACAGGCATTACAGTATTCCAGCACTGGAAACTCAACAATGCATCTTTGCTATATTGCTCTTCTGTAATGAGTACCAGACAGATTAAAAAGAAATTCAGTATCTCTGTGATGGCTTTGCAAATATTGTCCCTGGATAACAGGTAGAACACTATTTCTACATTGCATCAAAAATCATAGGAAGGTCTCAAATATTTTACTGGCCAAGCTCAGTAAGGCAACTGGAGGGGATGAGCTATAGAAGTGATCGCTCCAAAGTTAAGGGAACAGAAAGCAGGTACCGGAATTGGACCCTGAGACAGGGCAGGGGAAGGGGGGGGGTAGAAGGAATGATGTGTTAAGAAGCGATGAGTTATTAAGAAACATCGCAAGTGACAAGAGAGAAGAGAATCTCCTCATCGTTACACCTTCCAGTCACGATGTACTGGAAAGGCACCACCCACACATACACATACACATCCCCCTTTAGTTTAGGGCAACTATCCCACATGGCACAGTTGGACACTTCAGCAGGTTCACCCCAACACATTTTTACGTTTGTGAAACACAGAGAACATTTATGTTTACGTAAATAAAGATCCAAAAGACCTAAAACTTCTCATGTATATCAGAAGGGTTTAACAAACATCTCAACACTTTCACAACACAAGAAAGAACTCTTTCTTCCACTCTAAGTAGTTACATGGATTTAAAAAAAAACTGAACTTTCAGGCTAGTGAGATGTTTTGATCACAGACATACACGTCTCCAGAGAAGAAACAGTCCCTGCTATAGAAATCCCTCCTCAAAAATAAAAATGTAGTTGAGAACTGAACTATTCAGCCAGTTAGCTGCTTGGAGGCCGAGTGGCAACAAGGCAGACATGGAGTCACCTCTCGGCAGGCCATGCCGAAGCACACCAGCGCTGCCTCGTGCCTGGCCCGCTCGGGGCAGAGCGGCCATCGGCCCACTCCTCTCCAGACACAGCCTCAGCTGCCGTGGGGACGGCTCCTGCAGCGCCGGGCATCGGTCCTCCTTCGGCCCTTCTTCTGGGAGAAGGAGGGAGCAGGGGCCTGCCAGAGCTGCCTCCAGCAGGCTCAGAACACACAGAGGGTGCCACCTCAGGGACGCGGTGAAGGACTCAGACAGACACGCCTTCTTTTGTAAACTGAAGTGAACCGAAGGCGACTATCTCAAAACAGCCTGACAAGCGCTAGGGACAACGCCAGAACGTTGTTCAGAACATTGTGTCCAGCGCAGAAAAACAGGAACTCTGTGTGGCCTCGAACACCCTCAGGATTTCTGCGAGTATCTCTTAGCTGCTTAATTCTTACAAAACGCTTTAACCAGAAGTTTTGAGGCTGGGTTTTTTTTTTTTTTCCAGGAGCAGCAAACAGATGAAGAGATGCAGAAAGATCAATGGTAATAAGGCCAGAAATCAATCTCATCGATATAGATAGTGGATTTGTGGCTTATCCCTTCCTAAAAAAGTGAAAATCCAGAGCTTAATACTGGCAGAAATACACTCCAAAAAGTAAACGTTGAAGGGAAAATCACTATGGGCTTCTAATTACTTTTAATTTTTGTTAAGCTTTCAATCATTCATTTGCTTATTCCACTCGTGAAGGCCCAGGAAACATACCCTGATTTCACCGTGCTTCAATTCCACTAGTGTCCTCAAGAACGATTCAAAACAAAAAGGCCTCCAATACCATCCTTGTGCACAGTAAAGAAACACGCAACAACAAAGGAAGGAAGGAAAGAGACCCAAGAGACTTTTAATTCCTCCAAACCCAACATTTTTCATAATAAGGCAGCTGCACCAATACAAAAGATGACTTAGTTTTTGAGGGTAAGAAAAAAGCCAAAAGGTGTTTTTACCTGGAAGTTAGTTCTTACAGTCACAATGAGCTTCAGCCAAGGAGGAAACTTACAGATTATGTTGGTGAGAAATACAGAAAGTGTGTCACCATAATCAGGTTTATGAAATTCAGCATCATTTAAACCATCTATCAAAATTATATAGTCTTCCTCAGGAATTTTCCCCTCTGAAAAATGAAAATAAAAAAGGAAAGGATGAATACAAATTCTCCTATTAAGTGACATATTTTTATCCCCAAATTTTAACCATTAAGAAATAAAAACGTATCTTTATGCACAGCAATACGTCTTATGGTATTTAGGCATTATTTAGGAGATTAAAACCAAGGCTTGTTAAGGATGAAAATCCCAGGGGTAAACATAAAGATCTGCAATGGAGTTCAAAGATATTCGTTGACAGTCGACAAAATTCGAGAACCACAAACCAGTTTTCACAGGAATGCCACACGCTCTGTTCACACACAGGCAAACCTCCCCCTCTCGCTGCATAGCGAGTACCTGCTCACGCTGACATATACTGTGAAGCCGGCTGCTTCCAAGGAGGACTTGGCTAGGCTTTTTTTTTTTCTTAAATGCAAAAATCATGTTGTTACATGCTTTCTTGGAAAATTGCCATATCAATTTTAAAAGCAAGCAAAAACCACATCCACTTTGCAGGTGTTTAGGCACAGAAAATTACAGAACGAAAAAGTGCGACAAAACTCAAAAGCATCTGAAAACAAAATCCTTCAGTGCAAATGTGGCAGCCTTAACGTCAAGCTACAGAGTTATCCTTGAGTTTTCTGGCAAAAAAGTAAACATGAATTTTCCATGATCTTTTGTAAGTTTCATAGAATTTTATTTTAAAACATGAAACAACTGTTCAAAACCTACCTATTATTGTTCAAACAACTACCACAATTAAGGAATAAGGAATCCTGTTCTCCAGGTATGTTCTGATTTATTTATTTTTCTTAGAGCATTAAAACACACATTCTTAGATTTTTTCACTTTTTATGCAGTTTAGATTCAGTTTCCATGTCACTTCCTGCTTAACCCACCTTTCCTGAGGTTTGACAGTGGCTCCAACACTCCCCTTTTAAAAGCCGCTGCTGGCTCTTGGACACAAGACCTCAGGCTAAGCATGCTTTGTAAGTGAGGCTCTTTTATTAGAAGATCTCGGTATGCTGTTAATTGACTTGAACGACAAAGTAAAGCCGCAATACTGTGCACAAATTCTGGGACAAGACATGTGTATGTGTTGTCAGCTTGACAGTAGTGATAAGCAACGACCTGGAGAAAAAAAAAAAAAAAAAAGCGTTACCTTTCAATGTTTCAGTTGGTTACTACTTAGTCCAATTACGATAAAGTTACTACATTTCTCTTTCAACTACAAAATATTTTCCAGTGTTAGAATAATTACGCAACTCTGCAGCTGGTCTCGATGGCCCATGTCAGAGACAGAATGGAAGACCACGGAATAGATTTGACCTTGTAGGGCACGCAAAGAGGAAAAGCAACCAAAATGTCAGATTTTGGCAGGAAAACATAGTAAATGGAATTCATGCTATGGGGATACAGTGGGAAACAGCTAAGTAACCACATAGCACAAGAAAAATAACTTGAGGCTCCTACTAAGCAACCTACTAGCTATAATTAACAAGATATATAATTAACAACACTGGCTTGGAGCAACCTGGGCTGGTGGGAGGTGTCCCTGCCCAGGGCACGGGGGTGGAACCAGATGGCCCTTAAGGCCCCTCCCAACCCAAACCATTCCGTGATTCTGCGACTGTGTCACACACTGTAATGACCCAAGGGACCAATCCGATCATCACCGTCAGGCAAAGGCAAGTGACAGACAGTACTACAGACACCTCATATAGCGGACAGAGAAAGAGGACAACTGGCTTTATTCAAAGCTGTGTATCACTTAAGAATAACACATAACATAGGCCATATTTCTTTGAAAAAACTCAAACTCAAAAGCATGGTGTTCACAGTAAATAAAGTTGGTACTTCAGTGGTGTTCATAACAGTGTTTCCAAATACACATCACCTTAAAGTCTGCAACAATAACCCCATGTTTTCCTCACAACTACTTCCACACAGTATGCAGTTCAGACTTTAATTATATTTACTACTTAGGCAAAAAATAAAACACTTATCATAATCTAATGCAAAAGTAACTTTTAATTGCTTACTTCAGACTCTCAGAGTATGGACAATAGAAAGACTACGTTCAGAGTCAACCTGTATCACAGAATATAGGCAGATTACACATAGACCAAACATTTTATCTTCTTTTTTTCCCCAGAATTTTGCTTTAGGAAGGTACCGTGAGCATCCACCTGTAGGGAACACACGGCCACTTTTGCAAGTAAAGGATCCCAACCTCCCATACACACATAGAACAGATGTGAAGTTTTTAATGTACTTCTTTCTAAGACCAAGCAGAATTCAAGAAATAACTTGAAAGGCAGAAAAGGCAGGTTTCACTGGCCATGAAACGTACACATCTTTGAGAAGCGTCCAAGGTTACCGGCTGTTCTCCCACCACTGCCGACGGGCAGACCCAGGGGGCTTCGCACAGCAGGCTGCCTTCCCCCAGCTTAGAGGTTTTCCAACCACTGAAACCTATAAGTGAGTGAAAACTCACCTTAGAAGCAAGGCGTCTCACCGAATCACCTGTTTGATTCTGGTATTCAGGGCTACCAGGACAATTCAGAGTCTTCATTGTATTGGTACCACTTGTTGTAGGAGCAGATGGGGGTAACTGACTTAAGGGAATCTCCAGACAGGAGTCACCACCTATTTTTAAAAGGCAACAAATACAAAAGAGACCAAATTTGCTGGTAACAGATTGTTTTATAGGAAAACATCACAGAATGTCTTTACTGCTAGAGTAAAAATTAAAACTGAACAACAGCATTAAAAGAATGCCTGCAACCACTGCGATAAATATAGGTACATATTTGCAACTTTACAATTTTAAAACAATTCAACTGATTTTTAGATCAAAACTATAGGATTACTCAAAGAAAAACCACTGCTGATGTGAAGAGTTTCCTTATGAAAATTATATATGCGATGACCCATTTAAACTAACTGTATGACTATATGACTGAACTCTTGGGAAATGTAAACAGTTTATCATCATCATTATTATTATTATCAGTTGAAGTGTCAGCAGGGGAAGTAGCAGTAACGACAGTCACACCGTCCTTCCAGTTACCGTAGGCACTGGATGGGTCAGGTGACAGAATCCGATGGGTCCCCACAGAAGGCAGAATGGGTTTCTCCACAGCTTTATTGTTGCTGTTACTGAAATTCTGTGGAAAACATGTGGTACTGAAAAGTGTGTGGTACACACCGGGGGAGAAACACGTCACTTCTCTCTCTCCACAGTGATGGGAGAACAAGCTACTACAGTCACACTACCAAGGGCGTTCAGGGCACACACTGCCTGACAGAAGGAAGAGATTTTCTCCATTTTACTGTCTTTTGTGTTGGGCTGAGCCCATGCTATATTAAGCAGAAGGTATTTGTCAAAGCACACAATTTTAACAGTTTCCTTCCCTCACTGGCGGGAACAAGTGTTTGCAGAGGAGTTAATGAGGCCCAACAGCCTTAAGCCAGAAAAGCAAACAACATTCGGACTGTAATCAGTACAATAACCCACACAATTATGCAGAAAAAGAACATACTTTTGGGCGATGAATTAGGGCTATTTGAAGCTATTTGCCTCATGCGACTTCCATGGCAGCTAAGAGCCACCAGCCGTGAAACAACTGCAGTCTTCCCAAATCCCACATTTCCAGTAATGACCGCTCCCCTGTTCTCTGCTGGATCAGTACTCTTCAGTTTTTCTTCAATCGCTTGAAACAGCCATTCTCTCCCAATAAACACCGAGTCTGTTGTTATGCTTGGCACTTCAAACAACAGTGGCTTCAGCAGAATGTCTTGAGGCTTATAGGGGACGAAACGAGCTGGGAAGAGGTGGCAGGGAAAAGAGTTTGTTAGAAGAAACTCGACATGCAATAAAACAGCTCTGTGTCAGAAGATCCTTTCATTCAGTGACCTTGTTACGAGCGTCCATACGCAGACTTCTTAGAGCTTTCACCATGAAAATAATAAAACCCGATGTGCTCAGTTCAGGTCACCTCCACAATTCCTACGTGAATTAAATTCTAGAGAAGAGAAGCTTATAAGAGCTTTAAGAGAAGTATAATTTGAGGAATGCTTCACAATTGAACTTGAGCTAATAAGTTGCAGAATCCAAAACTTTCTTAAAAATGCATTAATAATTCTATAAATGGGCATGTGCCAAACTGTTTCTAGTTTAGACTGAATTACACTGCCGAGCATCTCAGTGTCAGGTCTTCAGATCTGTAAATACATTTACAGAGAAACAGAAAACATACAGAAAATAAATATTTTTTTTCTGTTTTAAAAAGCCCATATTTTTTATGTAAAAAAAAAATACTACTACCCTGTTTTTCTGTACTTTTGAAGCCACAAGAACAGAAATCACACAGCACAGCTAAAAGCGTCGTCATGTTTGATTACTTTAATCTATACACTTGGCAAACACCTGACATATATAGAGAAAATTTACAGGAATTAGAATGTTCACTAATACAATCCTCTGAGGATTCAATAACCAAATCTGATGTTACACAAATGCTGTTTCAGCATTAATCTACAACTATGAAAAAAACAAATGAAAAAGGACAGTTTAGCATCTATATACCTTCTCAAGATTGGTTCTACCAGGAATTTGCTTAAATTTTTCTGCTTTTAATTGTTATTGGTTGTGACGGCTGCACTCAACTCCTTGGCCAAACCAGCGGTGGTTTGGTACTGGTTCCAAGGGAGGTAAAGGCCTGAGCCATAACCAGGCCAAGAGCTTCTCGAGTTCCAGTCTGTTCTCTGGAAACCCACAGAGGAACGGAGCGACGCAGCGAGCATCCAGCTCATCCAGCCGCTGAGCTTGGATCGCTCGTCATGAGATTATCAGAGAATCACCGAATGGTTTAGCTTGAAAGGGACCTTAAAGACCATCCAGTGCCACCCCCTGCCCTGGGCAGGGACACCTCCCCCCAGCCCAGGTTGCTCCCAGCCCCGTCCAACCTGGCCCTGAACACCTCCAGGGATGGGGCAGCCACAGCTTCTCGGGGCAACCTGCGCCAGGGGCTCACCGCCCTCACAGGAGAGAATTTCTTCCTAACGTTTAATCTAAACCTGCCCTCTTCCACTTTGATGCCATTCCACCTCGTTCTATCACTACACGCCCTTGTCAAAAGTCCCTCCCCAGCTCTCCTGTAGCCCCTTTAGGGACTGGAAGGTCTCCCCAGAGCCTTCTCTTCTCCGAGATTAGCACATGAAGGAGGTGGCTTTTCCAAGACCCATTTATCAAGCAACAAAGCAAGCTGTGGGTACAAGGAGCCTCACGTGTACATTTTCCATCACATGAACTTGACTACAAGCCAAGCACTGCAGTCCATAATGAGGACAGCCTGAGCCCGCCCGCTGGAGCTCTCCCTGCCGAGCAGCTGGCTGCACAGCGGGATCTCCCCTCGGGATGGGACACCCTCGGGGCTGCTCCTCAAGGCAGAGACCTCTCACACACGGCAAGTCTTTGGTAAGTGCCCGACGTCACATATATGTGTTATAGTGCACTGAGACGTTGTCTCAGTAACTTTGATTTTTGTCTTGGTAGTTTTGAATCACCGTTATCCCCTTTGTGCAGCAAGCGGCAGAGTGAACCTTGCCATCAAGCTTGGTTAAGCTGCACGTTTACAACACCAGATTTCAACAAAACCCCTTTTGCTGATACCTTTGACAGTGGTTCTTTAAGTGGTCTAAATAACCCATCTGCACCACTGGTAAATTAACAGAGCCTGCAGATGACCATGCTAGTTAAGAGGAGAAAACAGAGGTTGCATACATCACTCGCATTTAACATAAACCTGCCATTTTCAGACTCAAAACCCAGAGATACTGAAGTACATGTTAGTTATAAGTAAGTATAATGGTATTAGATAAGTTTGCTTCCTAAACCAGAATTCTAATGACAGCCTCTTGAAGATTTTAAATTCAGCATAGTATTTCTTGAGTTGCAGTACACTCTTATCTGACGATAAGATCTGTGATCACGTCCCATGATAAAATCTGGCAGTCAAGAAAATACTCGGTGCAGTTCCTGAACACTGGTATTGCACAGCTTCACTCTGGAGATTCACACGATCTGCACTGTACTGCCCACGCACACTTAGATAAGCAATATACCGATTTCTTATTGAAAGCCACACATTCCATTTCTAAACCACAGCATGAACCATAAGCAAGCATCTTATTTTCAAACATGTTGAGCGATGTGTCAGGAGCATTCTAAAATACCACTTTGTGGGATGGGGGTGTTTACAAAGATCTCTACTGAAACTACCAAAGAACTGTACGACTGTGCCAAGACAGACGAGACGTAAACGTGTGTACCTTTACTGTCCTGCTGCACTCTTCCGCCAGCAGTGTTGTGCCAAGGTAAGCGAATTGAAGTGCGTAAAGGAGCATTTCTTTGTCCATCCAAGTAACTCAGATCTTCCAGTTTGGTTGAACTTGTTGCTACAGTATTAAAGGATTGAAGCTTATTTTTCTCTCAGCATAAGTTACAAAGAACATTATTATTCACTACAGTTGTTTCCTAAACATAGTACTTACAGGTAGGTTTTTCTAGACAATGGCAGTGATTGCAGTCACTAACATTATAACATTTACAAAATGCTTTTCAATCAAGTCCACTAAAGATTTAGTTGGATTTTTCCCCTTTCAGATGGCCCTCACGCCTGCCTTAAGTTCCTCATATGGTAAACACGTCTCATGTTAATACAGCTTCCTTTTTTACTACGAGAACAACCATACCAGCGAGGTCAAAAATGGTAGGAACCGGTTCAGATATTAGCTGCTGGTACACTAACTGTTGAGAAATATTTACATTCTTTTTTTATCAAATGCCACAAAATTCTGGATAACCTTTTTTTCTTTTCTTCAATTTTTAAACCAAAATGACAGCTATACAAAAGAAGAGCTGAAAATCCAGAGAACATACATGCCAAGTTATATCAGGGATATACACTTTTTCACCAGAAATAAACCAAATGAATATTCACATTAAACAAGGCAGTTCTCAAATTGCTATTACATCCCAAATCTTCCATCTGTTGGAGGGACAACACAGCAAGGCATAAGGAATTCAGATTTCTGGAGTGCACTGACAACTCCCTGACATAGATGACCGAGAAGCCACAACGGAAAGATGCTCTGCTAGACCCGATACGAACAAGGAAGAACTTGTCACAGATGTGAAAGCTGGGGGCAGTCTTGGCTGCAGTGACCATGACATGCTGGCGTTCAAGATCCAAATATGAGAGGGCAGAGCAGAGCAAAAAGCAGGAGCACACCACCAGATTTCAGGAGGACTTCAACCTCTTCAGAGTGCTGTTTGGAAGAATCCCATGGAGATCCTTCTCCTAGAGAGAAGGATCCAAAAGAGCGGGCTGACAGGATAACATCCTGCAAGGTCAAGAAAGGGCCATCCTAACAAGTAGGAAATAAAGCAAATATAGCAGGAGGCCTGCATGGACACACAAGGAGCTCTTAACTGAATGCAGGCTGGATGGGGCTTTGAGCAACCTGACTGGCTCCGAACTTGGTGCCACAGATAGGGTTTTGGGTTCTTCGATCATGGCCTGATCTACAGAACACCAGGCCTGCTGGCAGCAGATGGGAAAAGCCTGTCTCGCAGGGGGAAAATGGTTCTTGGGGCAGAGTTAGCAGGGCTCATTGGGAGAGCTTTAAACTAGATTTGAAGGGGGATGGGCGTGTAACTGGGCTTGCTAGAGAGGCGCCGGGGCATAGTAGCTCAGCAACTGTGGGGCCAAGTGCTAGTACTTTTGAGAATCAGAAGGCCCACCACTCCTCAAGGGCAAAAACTACACACTCATTGGCTTTTCTGAAATGCCTGTACACCAACGCGTGTAGCATGGGGAATAAACAGGAAGAGTTAGAGATCTGTGTGCGGTCACAGGGCCACGATCTCATTGCAATTACTGAGACGTGGTGGGATGGCGCACATGACTGGAACACTGTCATGGAGGGCTATGTTCTCTTTAGGAAAGATAGGCCAGCGAGGCGAGGCGGTGGAGTTGCTCTTTATGTGAGAGAGCAACTGGAATGTATTGAGCTCTACCTGGGAGCAGATGAAGAGCAAGTTGAGAGCTTGTGGGTAATGATCAAGGGGCAGGGTAATACGAGAGACACTGTTGTGGGTGTCTATTACAGGCCACCTGATCAGGATGGGGTAGATGATGAGGCCTTCTACAGACAGGTGAAAATTGCCTCACAATCACAGGCCTTGATTCTCATGGGGGACTTCAACTACCCTGATATCTGCTGGGAAGACCACACAGCTGGGCATGTACAGTCCAGGAGGTTCCTCCAGTGCCTTGATGACAACTTTTTGACTCAGGTGGTGGAGGAGCCTACAAGGAAAGGTGCTCTACTGGACCTGGTACTGACAAACAAAGAGGGATTGGTGGAGGATGTAAAGGTTGGGGGCAGACTGGGCTGCAGCGATCATGAGAAGACAGAATTCAGGATTAAGTGTAGTATAGACAAAATGACAAGTAGAGTTGAAATCTTAAACTTCAGGAGGGCTAACTTTGATCGTTTCAAGGAGTTGCTTGGAGAAATCCCATGGGAGAGGGCTCTAGAGGGTAAGGGGGCTCAAGAGAGCTGGCTGCTATTTAAGCGTCACTTCCTCCAAGCTCAGGATCAGTGCATCCCAAAGAGAAAGAAATCAGGCAAGGGAAGAAGGAGACCTGCATGGCTGAGCAGGGACCTTCTGAAAAAGCTCAGGTGGAAGAAGGGAGTTTACAATAGGTAGAAGAAGGGGCTGACTGCTTGGGAGGAATACAAGAATGCTGTCAGGGTATGCAGGGAGGAAACAAGGAAAGCCAAGGCAGCCTTGGAATTGAACCTGGCGAGGGATGTCAAGGCCAACAGGAAGGTTTCTTTAAGTATATAGGAGACAAAAGGAAAACTAGGGAAAATGTGGGCCCGCTGTTGAATGAGACAGGTGCTGTGGTGACAGATGATGCAGAGAAGGTGGAGTTGCTGAATGCATTCTTTGCTTCTGTCTTCACTGTTCAGGCCAGTCCTTGGGAAACCCAGACTTTGCAGGTAACAGAGAAAGTCTGGGGGAAGCAAGACTTTCCTTTGGTTGACGAGGAGCAAGTTAGAGATCAGTTAGATAAACTGGATATCCACAAATCCATGGGGCCTGATGGGATGCACCCTCAAGTGCTGAGGGAGCTGGGGGAAGTCATTGCTGGGCCGCCCTCCATCATCTTTGAAAGGTCCTGGAGGACAGCTGAGGTGCCTGAGGACTGGAGGATAGCTAATGTCACTCCAGTCTTCAAAACGGGCAAAAAGGATGACCCGGGAAACTACAGGCCGGTCAGCCTCACCTCCATCCCTGGAAAGATGATGGAACAGCTTGTGCTGGGTATCATCTCAAAGCACCTGGATGAAAAGAAGGTTATCAGAAGTAGTCAACATGGATTCACTAAGGGGAAGTAGTGTCTGACTAATCTGATAGCCTTCTATGATGAAGTGACTAGATGGGTGGATGAGGGGAGGGAGGGCAGTGGATGTTGTCTACCTTGACTTTGGCAAGGCTTTTAACACTGTCTCCCACATCATCCTCACATGCAAGTTTAGGAAGTGTGGGCTAGATGAATGGACAGTGGGGTGGATTGAGAACTGGCTGACAGATAGAGCTCAGGGGGTTGTGGTTAGTGGTGCAGAGTCTAGTTGGAGGTCAGTAACAAGTGGTGTCCCTCAAGGGTCAGTACTGGGTCCAGTCCTGTTCAATATATTCATCGATGATCTGGATGAAGGGATAGAGTGTCCCATCAGCAAATTTGCTGATGACACTAAACTGGGAGGAGTGGCTGACATGCCAGAAGGCTGTGCTGCTTTACAGCGTGACCTGGACAGGCTGGAGAGTTGGGCAGGGAGGAACCTAATGAAATTCAACAAGGGTAAATGTAGGGTACTGCATCTGGGGAGGAATAACCCCACGCATCAGTACAGGTTGGGGGCTGACCTCCTGGAGAGCAGCTCTGTGGAAAGGGACCTGGGAGTCCTGGTGGCCAACAGGATGCCCATGAGCCAGCAACGTGCCCTGGCGGCCAAGAGGGCCAATGGCATCCTGGGGTGCATCAAGCAGAGTGTGGCCAGCAGGGCGAGGGAGGTCATCCTCCCCCTCTACTCTGCCCTGGTGAGGCCGTATCTGGAGCACTGCGTCCAGTTCTGGGCTCCCCAGTTCAAGAAAGACAGGGATCTGCTGGAGAGGGTCCAGCAAAGGGCTACGAAGATGATTAGGGGATTAGAACATCTCTCCTATGAGGAAAGGCTGAGGAACTTGGGTCTCTTTAGTCTACAGAAAAGAAGAATGAGGGGGATCTTATTAATGCTTTCAAATACTTAAAGGGAGGATGCCAGGGGGATGGGAACAGTCTTTTTTCAGTGGTGCCCATTGATAGGACGAGGGGTAATGGGCACAAGCTTGAACATAGGAAGTTCCATCTTAACATGAGGAGGAACTTCTTCACTTTGATGGTAGTGGAGCACTGGAATAGGCTGCCCAGAGAGGTTGTGGAGTCTCCCACTCTGGAGACGTTCAAAACCCGCCTGGATGCTGTCCTGTGCAACCTGTTGTAGGTGACCCTGCTCTGGCAGGGAGGTTGGACTAGATGATCTCCAGAGGTCCCTTCCAACCCTGACTATTCTGTGATTCTGTGATCTAGTGAAAGATGTCCCTGTCTGCAGCAGGAAGGTTGGAACTAGGCGACCTTTGAAGGTCCTTTCCAACCCAAACTATTCAGTGATTCTATGATACAATAAGATGATGACTGGCTTGGTGGATGAGGGGAGAGCTGTGGATATTGTCTACGTTGACTTTAGTGAGGCTTCTGACACTGACTCCCGTAACACAGTCGTGGACAAGCTGATGAAGTACAGGTTATGTGTGTGCACAATGAGGTGCACCCAAAACTGGCTGAATGAACGGGCCAGAGGGTTGTGATCAGTGGCACACAGTCCAGCAACTCACTAGTGGTCAGCAGTCAACACTGGGTCCAAAACTATTTACCATCTTCATTAATGACCTACATCATGGGACAGAGTGCAACCTCACCGAGTTTGCAGATACACCAAACTGGAAGGAAGGGCCGATATGCCCGATGATTGTGCTGGCATTCTGATGGCCCTTGACAGGCTGGAGAACTGGGCTGAATGGAATCTTATGACGTTCAACCAAGGGAAACACAAAGTCCTCCAGCTGAGAAGGAGTAAGCCCAGGCATCAGTACACAATGGGGCTGAAAGGCTGGGAAGCAGCCTTGCAGAGAAGGACGTTGGGGTCCTGGCGGTAAGGCAGCTGACCGTAAGACTGCAATGCACACTTGGGGCAAAGGCGGCCGCAGCACCCTGGGCTGCAGTAGGAAGAGCGTTGCCAGCAGGTTCAGGGAGGCAATCCTCCTCCTCTACTCACCACTGGTGAGACCACACCTGGAGTACCGCATCCAGTCCTGGGCTCCCCAGTACAAGACAGACGCAGACGTGCTGAGCACTAACTGAGCACCATCTCTTCTTAGGGCAAAGCAGGGAAGTCAAAACTACCGGTCCAAGCTGTAAGATGTGAACAGTGTTGGCAGCAGGATGTTCAGAGTCAAGGTATTGGGTACTAAGACAGCAGAAGTTCAGCCTGAAAATTAAAGTCCAGTCCAAATTTACAGCAATGAAAGAAATCCTGAATGCAATGGATCAATACTTAAGCAATTAAATGAAAGCATTTAAAGACTAGAAAAAGAGCCAGAGCTGAAAAAAGCCAATGCTCCTGTGGATGTCACTTCAAAAATATGACAGGCTGGGCAGAATTCCTTTGCCTCAAACTGGGAGGGAGGTCTCAGGTTTGAATCGAGTTTGTTCAGCTTTGAACAGATATGGCTGAGGCAGCAGCTTACAGTCATTCTTTACCTAACAGGAGGCCACAGTTGGACTCTTCTTGGAGGGGCACGCTAACAGGTTGAAATGTGGGAAATTCACACTAGATGTAAATCATGGAGTTTCAGAGTTGGAAGGGACCTCTAGAGATCATCTAGTCCAACTCCCCTGCTAAAGCAGGATTGCCTAGAGCACAAGTAAAAGAAATTCACTGAGGATACCCAAATACACTGCCCAGAGACACGGGGGAACACTCATCCTTGGAGTTACTCCACACTCAACTGAAGAAGGTCCTGAGCAAGCTGTTCTAACTGGATGTGCTTCCAGTGAGACGGCGGACCAGAAATGTCCAGGGACCCTTACAACCTAAATTAGTCTATGCTTTTTTAACACTCAGAAGACTCAGGCACTCACAAGTCTGAGAAGCCAAAGCTAAAATCTGGGGATCTGCATTTCCATCAGCTATACCAACGGAAGGGCAGCTCTTGCAGTCCTCTTTGGCAACAAAACCATTTAGTTCAGAGTGAAATTCCCCCAAAATTATGCAGTAGTGCTCTAATATCCACGAAAAGAAGGTGGTTGCTGCCTCCTCCCCAGCCATGTCCTAGAGTCAGCAAAACTAGTGCCCACCTCCCAAAAGCACTAGTTTTAAACTGACACGAAGGTCAAGAGTGTGGGAAAAACATGATTAACACGCAAGTAATACAAATGCTCCAAACGATAATCAGAGCAGAACACACGATCTTGACACACAATGCAGAGTTGGAATATCATCCTCGTCACATTCATGAGCTAGAAAGTTTTCTTCAGGAAGAGAATAACGTAAGATGAAAGGAAAAGCAGGAGCACGGCATGGTTACAGTCCATCTCAGAACTCCAAAATAGAAGTGAGATGTAATAAAAGGGGAAGCAGTAACAGCAAGACACGAATCAATAATTCCTAAAACACCACTCTGGCTTCTCTAGCAGGGATTGGAGGCATGTCAACTCCCAATACTGAGTTCATCTAGGAAAATTTTTTTTCAGTCACCCTTATCTGTAAGGATATTGCTGATTAATCATTTAATTTCTTGCACACGTAGCACAAGGATCCGGTTTTTAAAGAGGGATAATTAGCACTGGCACTCAAAAGCCAGAAAACAGTAATTTACAGCTTAAAAACACACTACATTTCACAAAAATCTTTAGCCAAAATCTCTGCCCTATCAGATACTGGAACATCTGAGATCAGGATACTCCATTTCCTTTGACATGGGAAAATTTGCACAGCAAGAAAGCCAGAAAGCTGTGTCCTTGATAACAGCAGTTTTATGGAGAGGCCTGCTACCCTCCCGCCGTGAACCCGGGCGCTATTGCATTCCTATCATAGCATGTTGCTGCAAAACAATCCTCCAACAGTACAATTCTGAAACAACGTGCTAATAACTTCCGCAGTATTCTAAAACTTCAAATTACCTTTATTAAGACTGCAGTGTGTGTTTCAGTATCTTTCATGACACTTCATGAAGCATTCTAAACATAGGACTGTGGTGTTTTTTTAAAGCATTGGATTTTGGCTATTACTGACAAGTCTTAAGTTCTTGATAACATTTGCTAAGCCGCATATTAGCATCTTTTTCTGTTGCAATTCCAATATATTACAATTTGCCAGACTTTTCTGGAATAAACACATTATATACTTCCTTTGAAAATGAAATGGAGAATGTTTGGGTTTTTTTCTGAACTGAACGAAAATGTTTGTGCCTTCACAATGAAAACTCATATTACAATCTATAACTTTCCAAAATTTTGAGTTCTGACAATAGCACTTTAAGATTCTCCTCAAAATTGCTAGCATGTTCTATGCCAAAATTTTGCATTGACAATTTCAAAAGTTGGTTTACGAGCAGTATTTCCCATATACATCTTATCATACTAAGAAAATTCCACGCACCGATTTTTGTTTCGTCTTTTATACTAGAAATACTCCCTTTTATTGACAATTTTTTCTAGCTGGAATGAAGTATTACATCCTCCCCTCTTCCCCCTAGGACTCACCACTCCCAAGCCCTGAGCTCATTACTGAAGTTTTCCTCGCTCTGCATTCACCAAGTTGTTTAACGTTGAATTTTTATTTAGCTAAACCTACTGCCGGACATACGGCACCCATGCTTTCGAAGACCATCGGAACATTTTTCTTGCAGGGTTATATTTATGTAAGCAAACTGCCCATTACTGTTCGAATTTGATGGGCACCTCCAATAAATTTCAAGTCAGAAGTGCTTTTTCAGAGATGTGTCTATTTCCCAACAGTTACAAAGAGTAAGGGTAAGGTCACGCAGGTATCTGTCACAGCTGAATGGACTCACATTTGCTGCGTGAATGGTTCAACTAGAAGGCAGAATTTCACATAGTTCTTTAAAAGAATACATACGTCACTTGTTCACCAGAGATCAAAGTATGACTTTGCTTTTAGTGCCAGTCAGATCTACAGATCTAGCAAACGTGAGCATACGCAAAAGAAACAACCTCAAGGAGTTCGCTGACAACAGACACAGTCCTAGAATGACTGATCGACTTTTAAAGGGTTCCAAAAGTCCTGATCTAACCGATATCTACTAAAAAGCACCATAAAAGCCCTCTGGATGACAATTTTAAACAACTTAGGCAATGCTCATCTATTCAGTTTAGAACCTACGATTTCTTCTTCCTGTCCTATAAAAACACTTTCGTACTAAGAACATAACTTCAACGGGAAGGTTCAACAAAAGTCTCCTATCATTAAGAATATCCTTTTCTCTACCTCAGGACTTTACCTGCAACAGAGTTTGGACGAGGCATTATTAAAGAGCCAGAACTTTGAGCATAAGGAACGGGACCCTCTCTCGTTGGTACTTCTTTCGGCAAATTCTCAGCAGATCCAACAGCTTCCTCTTCTGCAACTGGTGAACAATTATCTGTTCTTCGATCATGACTAATCCCTTGATGTTTTCCAGCTCTGAGACTCCCATCCTTGCTCCATTCCAAACTGGATCCACTGCGATCATCATTTTCTGATGAACTTGTTATAGTTGCTGACAAAGAGAGGAAAAAAAACAACTGAAGTACACATCAGAGGAAAATGGCGCACTCGTGTTAACACGTTTTCACACTTAAATGGCATTTTGGGCCAGCAGATACTCAAGCATTTCTTCAGGGATGTTTTATTAAATTTACGGAATATTGTTTATCTAAAAAAGCCAAATAACACAGCTTCTCAGGTTGGGAAAAACACCCCAGAAAGGAGGCAAGAAAATGTTCTGAAGAATCCAGGTGTATCTTTAGATCTATGTAATTTGTGCTGAACGGAAAGAGGACCCCAACCCAAGCAAAACATTTATGACTTTATGTGAAGAATCTACTATGTCACCAAAACTTGTCCCAACTTCTTTTAAAAATTGAAATTCTGTAACGTATCTTGCAAATTTTCAAACCATTCTGCAAACATGGAGGCAACAAAAGCTCATTAAGGAGTAAAAACAGCATCTAGAGCAAGACAAAAAAAAATCAAATGCATCTTTTTGATAATTCACATTTTTGAAGACTCATATTTTCCAAAGAGAATTCAAAATTCAATTAATTGAAAATACTTGCACAGTTCTTCCAAAGTCGGAAGACTTTCCACAAGCCTCCTTGTGATCAAACATCGCGTCCGTGATGAAGCATAAACGATCAAAATTCAACGCTGTTCAGAGACCTAGCTCACCTCCAGCAGGCAGGTTCCTCCGCGGGGATGACAATCAGCCCGCGCTCTCACACACCTGGCAAACTAACCTCGATGGGAAGCTCCCAGCAACTGAGCTGTTCCGCTCCTTTCTCAAGTACCTGCCTCATTTCACTGCCAGAAAGAGCATGCAAGGCTAGTCACATGTATGTGAGCAAAATTTTGGATTATATTAAACATACCGATTTAGGTTTTTATAGTATTTCAGTGTACTGCAGTATAAAGTAAACTGGAGGCTCAAATAAAAGCTTTTTTTGTTTGTTTGTTTCCGATGTCATTATGAACCAACCAGAACACACTTACAAATACTTTCTCAGTACTATGTGAAACTTTTTGGCAGTAACATGTGCTTTTTTTGCTATGAAAATTTCATATGCCACAAAATAAGCAACATAGAGCTAGACAGATCCTCAGCTAAAAGACGACTAAAGGCCACACAGATGTCTGTGGATGCTGCGTTACAGACCAGGAGTTTTCTACTGCTGTAGTGATTCCCTCGATGAAAGCTGAAACAACACTGTGTTATCTGAAGTGCTCCAAATACTCCAGTTTGGTGGGTGAGGGTTATCAGAATGCATCTTGAGTTCCTCAAGACTGTAGTTAATCAAGGCCTCCTGCAATAACTGAAGGTGTGACGAATTTATACTCCTACTGACCCGCTCGAGTCACGTTTGATAAAACTACTCTGATGTGCTCACAGAAGAACACTTTGCAAACATATACTGCTTTTCCTATGTTTAGTAGTGAAATTACTGTTTCATTTAAAACATTTTCAATACTTACATTAAACTCTCACTAAATAACTGAACAGCAAATGTTTTTTTAAAGGTTAAGCCAACACTCAATGCATTTTGAACACTTGAAAGTTAACCTAAATCAATGACAACAGCATACCAGTAAAACAGAAACTCAAAACTATCTTGGAAAAAAGTTAGGTCTAGATTAGAAATCAAATAAATCAACAGATTAGGGGAAATAAAACATGAAAAAAAAAAGAAAGAGAAGCTTGGTAAGTCAGGAAAAGTTGTAGCACTTTTTTTTTTTCCTGTTTTGGCTTGGTTTTTTGTTTGTTTGTTTCATTTTTTCCAGGAGGAGAGGAAAGAAAACTTTAATTTAAGTAACTTTCAAGATAACCCAGTTATACACTTCTGGGGTTCTTACCTTGACCCAGCTTCTAAGAAAAAGTATTTCATTACAACTGCTGATTTATATCTGACTGTATGCAATAGAGGAAAATCCAAAATAGGATGAAGGGGCATCAGGATTAAATAAAAATTAAAATATCAATGCCAGTTCAAATTATAGTATCTATATGAACCGTGGGTCCTCCCCAGCTAAAATTTTGAATGTTAAAGGTGTGATTATCACATTATATGTGATGATTCTACACTCAACTGACTTACAATCACTAAGCAAAACTTTCTGGCCTATGAGACCGCTAACAAAATGCAAATGCACAGACCGCTCCTCAGAACTCTGAGGCTTGTCCAGTCAGAAGCAGCACCAACTCCTCTTCTTTCACACTGACTGCACTGCGCCTTCAGCCTCGCAGGACGATGAGGTACTTGTACAACTTTGCATTCTTCCAGCTTAGCCTCACATTCACAAGAAACTTAAGATCTGATGCTTAAATTCAAGAGCTCACATTCTAAGAAATACCAATAGTACGACATACATTTTAGAGGCAACAGAAGAAAAAGCTTTTCGGGCATTCCATTAAGCTCTGCACACAGCTTAGACTGTGCTTCCGTATGACAAACTTACTTCATTTTCACAGTTGTGTCAAAAAGTTCTGGCTCCTCCTAAAGCATCAACTATTTAAAACTCCGATTCCCGCCAGAGTGAAAGGTAGCATCAGGAAGCCTTGCTGCCCAGGATTTCCATACGGGAACAGTGGCAAGTGTGCAGAAAAGCTTACATTTTGGCCAGCAGCCTGGTCTTTTCTCCCACTTAGTTCACTGCTGAAGATGAAAACCTGCTTCCACTGCTATTACGTCAAACTCAAGAAGCAAAGAAGAATTTGACTACAGCAGTAGAACATTAGAAAACTAAAAGAAGCCTCAACCATAACTAAAAAAAGAGGGGAAGGGAGAAAAGATAGATTTCCCATCAGAGTCTGCTGGCCCGGAAAACACAGGGGGAGTAGAAACAAAGGAAGCCCACACAAGCAGCGGGAAAGAGCAACCTATTTCCATGGCTGGATGAACTCTGTCAAAGACATTAGAAAACATATACTTGCTAAACATAATTTAAAGTGCACGTTTACTACTAATAACAAAATTCAATGCACAGACACATTGGTATTTAAAAAACAAGGCCACAGTCATTTATCAGAGAGGTGTCTCTTATTTCCCTTCTCAGTCTCTTGCCCTTACAGACGTAAAGGGCGCTGCCATGGGTTGCCAAGGGGTGGGTGTTCAAATTCTCCCCGACCTTGAGACATGAATGACAGCTCGGCAGATGATTTTCATACGCTCCCATGATCATGAACCACACATACGCAACTGAAGGAGCTATACAGGAGTTCCCCCCTACCCTTGTATGTTCTCTAGGTTTTTTGTCCTGCTGTCACACTCATACGCTTCACAAATCCACCATCCTCTCTTCTCCCTGTATAATAAAGGGCTTATTTTCATGTTTCTCTTACTTTTGAAACTCCTCCCTTTCCATTAATTCAATAAGCAACTTTTATCACTGGGTTAAAAAATCTTTTCTTAAAACTGTTACTACTTACAAGGTGATACAATGGATGATGCAGTTGTCATGCCAATTTTACTACTTTAAACAAACTTGAGTCTAGTTCTGACCTCATTGAGAACATGGGCATGCTCATAGAATATTTCAAGCTTGCAAAGCACGGGTAGTAGGTTCACATCATTATCTAAATTCGTCCACTTGCAAGAAGGGAAGCTCTCGCTCAAGAACAGGTTTTAAAGGAGGTTAAAGAATAGAGCTCCAGCCTATTATCCTGCCTCCTTCCTGCCTGGAAGGAGAGGAGGAGTCCACTCCACTCCAAAACCAGCAGCTGCTTCTGTAGTCTTGGATGAATTATGCATTACTGATACAGTAAATGTATTTATTCCAAGATAAGAAATGCACCTTCTGTGACATTAAAGTGCACGCACAGAACAGGCACGCATCCCTCCTCTGGGCTGCAGAACCTCACAGGAGAGCTCAGTAAGGCCGAGCGCATGTAATTAACAGAGAAACAGGATCCCCTTTTCCCCTTCTGTAGCACCTACCTGAGAAGCAATTCAGTGTATTAGTAATGCCAATTTTTATACTCACATCAATACTACTCTCACTGATATGAACAAAAGTTGCATGCAAAACAGCGTGCAGTCATTAAACTTTTTCAGTGTGGTACCACTTTAAACAAATGAACAAACACATCGGTTTAGATCTCCGAACAATGAAGTACTCCAAATTAACATGACTCCTCTTTTTATAAAAGGCAAACACGCATTTAAAACAATAATTACTAAACCAATAAAGAAGAATAGACCTTCCTACAACAGTTGATAAGATGAAAAATATGTTTTTTACATCTTACTCTGACCTTCCAGAAACAGTGTTAAAGCAGCCCCCTGGGTACCCAACGGTGCAGGGAGACAGTGGTGCAGAGACCCATCAGGGCAGGGAGCAGACTTTGGGAAGATGGCACAAATGAGGCAGCAAAGAATTTAGATCTTTTCTTTAACTAACTAGATGATCTTTAATGTCCCTTCCAACATAAGATTTAGCACTGAAGAGACTTACTGGAATACTCGGCTAGTTGGTAAAAGGAGCCATGGAACAGCTGGTCTGCGATGGCAGCTGCCTCCCTAAGGATAACTGCCTCCCTCCCCACAGGAGATGCACATACAGCCTCGGCTCAGTCGTCTGTTAGGCAGAGGATCACACAGTTTTACCTCGTCCATGATGCCCCATTTCAGCTTCATTTTCACGCCAATTACTCAAAAGTTTGCAGTTTTTAAACAGCTTGATTTAGGTTATTCTCATGAGGAGTAACATCACTTATTTTCTCCTCAGCTGGAAATTAAACCCGGTTCAAGCTATGCTGTGCTTCACCACTATGAAATGCATTATAGAGACATATGTAATGGAAAAGGAAAAAGGCAGAAGAAAATAAGAAATGGGGCGAAAAAGAGGAAGTTAATGATTTTCAAGGAAAACACAGAGAAATTAGAACTGCACCAGAAAAACAAGAGAAACACACACCTAACAACAGCAACTGTTACAGCCAAAGAATAGGATTTCACTCTTTCAGGTGCAGCTGATTTGAAACGGGATCCACGGACAGCGTAAAATCAAACACAACGGCACGAAGCAGCTATTCAGACCTGTACTATTAAGAGACTATTAATTTATCTTAATGGCATTACTAGTTAAGATGCTTACCTATAATCCCACTGTCCTTGCTCTCCAGGGTGGAGCTGGGGCTGCTGATGGTTCCGCAGGGGCTCCCTTGGTTAGCTGCTGCTTTGCCAGCACAGCTGTTGAGAGTGGAGCAGGGACTATCGGTGCTGGGCGACGTCGTGCTGCTTGTGAGGGTGGAACAGGGACTCACGCCTCGGCTGGCTGCTGGGCACTGCAACGGCAGAAAGAGAAACAGCTGTTGCACCGGAGGCTGTACACCACTGTGCTGAAAATCACAAACATCAAGGTAAAGTAGAATAAGAACAAAGCAAAGAGCCCATTTTTCAAGCAAAAACTTCAAGGGGCAGAAGCTTTATCTTGACTGGGAACCTTAATGAGACATGTTTTCACATTACACCGAAAAAGCGACTTCTGAAGAAAAAAGGGCATTTCACAGTTCAGCAGAAGAGCTGCAGTCAGGCAGATTTCTTCTCTATTCAACATTTCACGGGGTACCCCTCCCCTCCGCCCCCAGTATTTATTCTTTGGGTTACGAACGCTAGAACCGCAGCCTTATTCACGTTTCACCAATGTGAAACACCAGACTGATGCACTACGACTTATGAGGGCTGGGACTAAAAGCAGGGAGAGGAAGGGGAAGAAAGAGAGACTGGTAGTTACTGTGCAGTTTTGGTTAGCAGGCGAGTTTCACACGGATAGTAGCTGCTTGTTCTCCCCAACTCCTCTACCCCCAAATGACAGAGAAAGACTGTCAAATGGAAGTGAACTCCTCAGGAAAAAACAAACACGCACACCCCAAAAGCATGCTCCTATTTTAACAAATCACCAACATCTTCCATTCTCATAAATCAGTGAGAATAGAAGGAAAAAAAGTTCCTCCTAAATAATAAAATAAGGCAGAGAGAACCCTAGAAGCTATTCACATTCATAGTCTATTAGATGTAACTTCCAGAAATGCCAAGGAATTTTTTTTTTTTTAAGAATGAAACACAATTTCAAACAAAAGCAAACACTTGTTATAATTAATTTACAATTCTACTACCATGTGTCTATTAAAATGGATTGTATTGTGGTATGAAGTTACTGCAACTAGCAAATACAGGAAATAACATTAGTCCTCTCAGAAATAGGATGAACATGAAATATATTCTTTTCCATTATCCTACCACGACTTCATTTTTCTCTTCTATATGAGCAGAAGTTGGGATCCCTTCTCCCAGTAAAAAACCCAATCTTGTCATCAGTTCTTGTGCTGCAGGAGAACAGCTTGAATCTTTATCAGGATTTGCTGTGGAGTGGGGGGAAAAAGTTGGTTAAGATTAGTCTTACATTTGGAAACTGTTACAAGAGGTAGAAAAAATACAATCATACATAAACACCAGTTCTTCTGTCAGCAATATATCTAACAGAGAAACTAATGCCATTTAAACTTTCTGTTCATTAGACTTTAAATTGTTTGTGGGTCTCGGATTCTCTGCATATCTGCACAAATCCAGGGGAGAAAAAATAGTCAAAACAGAAATGGTTAAGCGCAACCAGTTCATCACTGGACTGACGATCATCGTGATTATTCTCCTAACAGCAGCATTAAACTCAGCGCTATCAAAGCTCAGTGGCAGACTGAAATTCTGTTCCAGCAGTTTTTTATAAAGTTTTCTGTAATGTTAAAAACGTGAAAAGTAGAGGTTAATAACACAAATGTTTTGTAATCTCACAGTTAACACTCCAACTAATACCATACATTTCTGTTGTGCTTGCTATGCAAAGGATGTGACACCAGTTCTAAACGTCCCAGCTTTCCAGCTGCGAAAATATTTAACGTTATCAGCACAGTGCTTTAAAATGTCTTCCGGTGTCTCATTCTATCTGTTGGACAAACTTCAAAACGGGGCAACCTCCAACAAAACCAGCCCATCCGGCTGCTTGGGGAAAACCCCCACGGCTAACATAACCTCACCAACGGCCGTCTTCTGCCCCTTTCCTTCTTGATGCCCAGAGTTCGGCATCACCTACCAACCTGCAACGCTCTTCCCGAGCAGAAATATTTATACAGTATTTATTTCCTTTGTACATTAACACAGGAATAGTATGTAGGCCTGTCCCAGCCTCAGCATAAATAGTCAATTAATTAAGCAGCAGCCTCTGCCCGCTCTGAGAGGCAGCTCACAGCCGGAGCCCCCCACTGCAGGGCGCAGAAGAAGAAAAAAGGGGGAACTGCCCCTTTGACTGTGGGCTTTGCTTTACGGCTTCACTAAGCCAGACGAGTGTCGGGACAGCCATCACTCTTCATGAAGAGCATGTGGCATCCAACCACGTAAGACAGCTGATGTTCAGTGGTATTTGCAATAAACAGCACGCTTTTCCCTGAGCTGCAGATTGTAAGAACAACATGGAAAACAGTGACTGTAGCTGAACAGCTTGACCAGCGAGCATTGCTCCAACAATGCTTCAGCTTTATAAGTGACACAAATCATAGAATCGTAGAATGGTTGAGGTTGGAAAGGACCTTGAAGATCATCGAGTTCCAACCCCCCTGCCATAGGCAGGGACACCTCCCACCAGCCCAGGTTGCCCAAGGCCACGTCCAGCCTGGCCCTGAACACCTCCAGGGATGGGGCCTCAACAGCCTCTCTGGGCAACCTGTGCCAGTGCCTCACCACCCTCACAGTGAAAAACTTCTTCCCAATGTTCAATCTGAACCTGCCCTCTTCCAGTTTAAAGCCATTCCCCCTCGTCCTATCGCTACATGCCCCAGTAAAAAGTCCCTCCCCAGCTCTCCTGTAGGGCCCCTTTAGGGACTGGAAGGCCGCAATAAGATCTCCCCAGAGCCTTCTCTTCTTCAGGCTGAACAGCCCCAACTCTCTCAGCCTCTCCTCACAGGAGAGGTGCTCCAGCCCTCGGATCATCCTCGTGGCTCTCCTCTGGACATGCTCCAGCAGGTCCATGACCTTCTTCTGTTGGGGACTCCAGAGCTGGATGCAGTGTTCTAGGTGGGGTCTCACGAGAGTGGAGTAGAGGGGCAGAATCCCCTCCTTTGACCTGCTGGCCGCGCTTCTGATGCAGCCCAGGATACGGTTGGCCTTCTGGGCTGCGACCGCATGCTGCCGGCTCACAGTGAGCTTCTCGTCAATCAGCACCCCCACGGTTTGCAAACGCGAGTAGTTTACTGGTCAAACATTCTCCTTCATTCCCCTGTTTACCATGAATGCACATATTTCTCAATTTGGTGGACAGTTGAAGGTTTTACTCTGGAAGATCGAATTATCTGATTCTCACTTAATCCCAAAAGGAGGAAATCTATGAAATGGTGTCTTTTTCTGGAAGCCGATAGCAAAAGATTTTGTATCTCAGAATATTTTGCAAATTGACAGGTCTTAGAATATCTGGCTGGAAAATATAATTTCTCTTAAAAATTTTCATTTTGAGGATTACAATTAATCTTTAAAATTACAATCCTGGAAATTACAGAGTTTGTTAAACCACTATCTTCATTCTTCTATCAAGGTTACAAAACCCTATTATTATATGCAAATTTTAATCTTTGACAAGTCTGAGTAAATGTTAGGCATAGTACCAAGTTCAGTTCAGGAACCCAGTGACCACTGCTTAACTCTTAAACGCTGGAGTTTAGTTTTGACCTTCAGCAGTCACACTGTCTGGGAGTACAACTCTGAAGAGGAGGATCACCACGAGATGATCACTTTTAGATTAGGGAGACGGGGACTATACGCTCTCCCAGTTGGACATCAAACACAGCACTAAGATGGCTGTGAAGATGGAGGCACAAGAGGGATCAGGGTAACCATAAAATATCCGACAGGGCATACAGAAGAAGACGGTGAGAACAATTACAGCGAGTTCTATTTTCACTAGTAAGTATCCAAAATAAGGAGCTTTTTTAAAAAAAGAAAACTTTGGCTTTTAAAACTGGAGTTTCCTTTAAAATTAAGTAAAAGGAAAAAAATCGTTCAGCTGGAACCTCATCAGTTACATGCAACGACTTTAACGAGGTCAGTTGCACTGAAAACTTGATCTAAAAATACAAGGCATATGAAATGCGTGTTACAGTCATATACCACCATGGTGGTCACTTTGCTTTGACCATGGCATTCACTGTCAAAGCCACACTCTATTATGCACCAGTCAAATTAACGAACACGAACCTTTCCAAGAATGCCAATTAACTCGAAGGAGGTAGCTTTTCCCAGTTTTGCCAACACAGGAGTTTACTGTTACTGCCTCCTTATTTAGCAAGCTTTTACAAAATTTCTAAAATGAACTATTGTACCCAGTGCAGAGCTACACACTTGGAATCAATTTACATTCAAAACAAGTTCAGAAAAATTCCAGTAGGTCTTTGGCGTATGTTGCGATCAACAACACCCGGGCATCATTTGGCCTGCAGTACACGCACGGCTCCACGAATCGAGATAATTACAAAGATCACGTAAGTGTACCGGCAAGCATCCCCCTCTTACCACAAGCATGTTAAAGCTGCAAAACATTCTTACAAAGAAAGAATCAGATTTCCGTGTTATGTGGGCTCCTTCGTATCACTCGGTCTGACACGAACAGCTGCTGTACCAAATGAAGTGCCACTGAACAGACTCTCACCATGTTGGCTGGCTTCTCCTTGCTCGGATCCTTGTCTCGGGGGCAGCGCTGCCTCACCTGGCACTCTAGGACTTTCCACGTACTTGGGCTTCCTGATCGGACCTGCAATGGGAATGAGCTGAGTGGATCTAATTTTTTCCAGATGGGCTGCAAGTTTCATATGTACAGTGTCTATCTACAATGCAAAAAGGTAGAAGAATTATTTCCTACATACACAGCTGCTACCGTAAAGACTAACGAGCTTCTGCACCCCCCTCTCCTGAGAAAGAAACACTCTCTTTGGGCTTTTTGGAATGCAAAGCCTGCTGGAAAACAAAACCAATCTGCTCGCTGTGATAAACCTGAAAAAGTTTCCTGTATCCATAAAGTGTGTGACTTCTTTGTGTTCAAACTCGGACAACTTTCCATGGGCCTCCTCAGTTCAGAGCTTTATTTTCCATTGTAACAGGAAGGCAATTTTGTTATCAGCACCTTTGAAGCCAGGAGACAAAGACTACAGGCCGACAGCTTGCAACATCGACACACTCAGTAATTCAAACCCAAGAAGCTTTATATTACAGCGTGCTTTCTCCAAATACTGGCACGTACAGGGAACGGTGAAGGGGAGTTCACAAAAGAAAAGAAAGCATTAGTGGCTATTAGTGGTTTCTGGTCTCACTGAACAGCAGCAGTCCCAGTTCACGTACACACTGAGTTCAAACACACCACCATCAGTATTAAGAAGAACTGTCTATTCACACACACGCGTACTTTTCAAAAATTAAACTGATTCAGTCCTTACTCTGCCTTTAGCTTCGTCCTTTGGTTTCAGGCTGTTTACAATCCTACTCTTTGCTAAATGTGGCTTGGTAGCAACCACAGGAAACGTTAACTACACACCAGAAGCAGCAGCAGCGATGCTGCCCTCTAAAGGTTCACCAGACAAAGTATACGGGTACTACTGCATCAGCAAACATCTGCTTGCACTACACGCACAGGGTGACATTCTGAGCTCAATTCAGCGACTGACAGTACGGGCCGGTAGACTGCTACACTGATGCACAACGTAGCGTAGGACTGAAACTCCACCGTATATTTATCCACATCCTGAAAAATGCGTAAACAGAATTTTATATCAATAAAGGCATTTGCAACAGTAAGAGTTTTGGAAAAGCATGAACAGGGAAGCTTTCCAGTGTGTAACTTGGCAAGTTAAGTTATTTAAAGGGTATGGGGAAAGGAAACACCATCATCACTGGTACTGAAAACTCAAACCCAAATTTTTGTCCGAAATTTTCATTAAGACAATCCCAATTTCACGTAGTGTGTATAACCCAGCCACCTGAAACTTTCAAAGTTTTCGTGAGCTGGCAGTGCGGTAAGCGACTCCAATGTTTCATCCAGAAGAATCTAAATATTATCCGGAAGTCTCTAGAAACACGGTGAGTTGCTGCGCTTAACAAAATACTGAAACAGAAGTATTTTTGTGGATTTCCCCAGCTTTGGCAATCGACAGTGATTGTCCCTTCTTATTTAAATACAACCTCTTGTTCTATTACAGAGCTACAATCTCGGGTCCTCTCTATCATGTAACATCGCCGTAAGAGAAAATACACCCAACGTGCTGCAGCCAAATGACTTCTAAACACGTACAGCAGGCACAGGGACAGAGCACGAGAGAAAACCATTCTACTGGCAGCATTCCACTTTTGCATCTTGTATATTACTCTTATTTTATCCATAACAAAAATAAAATCAGAGCGAGCATGCCGAATCGGGCATATTTCATAAAGAATGTTTCTCGTGATACTCCAGTTAAAAGATTTATATAACAAGCTCAGCTCTTTCATTTCCTAAGGAAACCAAGCTAAAAAACCCAAGGGGCTTGCTTATCAAGCTATTAAACAAGATCTTTCCTTCCCACAAAAGTTCACAAACTTATCAAGTAGAAGGATAAGTTTCATGAAACAAGAATTCCAGTAGATAAAAGCAAAAGGCTACTGCTAAATTCCTAAAAAATTGTAAAAGTAATTTTTCACTATTTCTGAAGCCAACATTTGTCAATGATGACCACGCCCCGGTGTCCACAGCTACTTACTCGTTTAGTTTATGCCGACAGCTATAACCACATCCAGAGATGCTACTGCAGCATTTGACAAGTGATGACTTCTAATTAGTTTCACAATGAGATTAAAGAAAGCGAGGATATAGCCAGCACCTTTCCTTAACTTAAATATACAAGACGTAACCAAAGGTGGAATTTTCAAAACAAAGGAGGTGAATGTGGCATTAAACAACAAAACCAGCAAAAGTACATGCTAAGTAACAACAAAAAACAAGCTTTAAAAGTAAAATAGCCTATAGTGTACTGGAACCAGAGGAATCACACAGAATTATCAGAGTTGGAAGGGACCTCTAGAGATCACCCAGCCCCACTCCCCTGCCAAAGCAGGATTGCCCGGAGCACATTCCTCAGGACTGCATCCAGGCGGGTCTTGAAAATCTCCAGAGAAGGGGACTCCCCCCCCTCCCTGGGCAGCCTGTGCCCGTGCTCTGTCACCCGAACCGTAAAGAACTGTTTCCGTGTATTTGAACGGAACTTCCTGTGTTCTAACTTGTGCCCATTGCCCCTCGTCCTGTCACTGGGAACCACTGAAAAGAGCCCGGCTCCATCCTCCTTCAACCCACCCTTTAGATACTTGTACGCCATAATAAGGTCTCCCCTCAGCCTTCTCTTCTCCAGGCTAAAGAGTCCCAGCGCTCACAGCCTTTCCTCATAAGGCAGATGCTCCAATCCCTTCATCATCTTAGTTGCCCTTCGCTGGACTCGCTCCAGCAGTTCCCTGTCCCTCTTGAACTGGGGAGCCCAGAACTGGACACAGTATTCCAGTTGTGGCCTCACCAGTGCAGAGTAGAGGGGGAGAATGACCTCCCTCGACCTACTGCCCACACTCTTCCCTATGCAGCCCAGGATTCCATTGGCCTTTTTGGCAACAAGGGCACATTGCTGGGCCATGGATAATTTACTGTCTACCAGGACCCCCAGATCCTTCTCCTCCAAGCTACTTCCCAGCAGGTCCACCCCTAACCTATACTGGTTTGCATTCTTCCTCCCCAGGTGCAAGACCTTGCACTTGGTTTTGTTGAACCTCATTAGGTTCTTCTCTGCCCAGCTCTCCAACCTGTCCAGGGCACACTGGATGGCAGCACGGCCCTCTGGGGTGTCAGCCACCCCTTCCAGTTTGGTATCATCAGCAAACTTGCTGAGGATACACTCTGTCCCTCATCCAGGTCATTAATGAATATATTAAACAAAATTGGACCGAGTATTGACCCCTGGGGGACACCACTGGTTACAGGCCTCCGACTAGACTCTGTGCCGCTGATCACAACCCTCAGTTCTGTCCCGCAGCCAACTCTCAGTCCACCTCACTGTCACCTCATCTAGCCCATACTTCCTCAGCTTCCTAATGAGGATGTCATGGGAGACAGTGTCAAAAGCCTTGCTAAAGTCAAGGTAGATGACATCCACGACTCTCCCCTCATCCAGCCAACCAGTTATAACATCATAGAAAGCTATCAGATTGGTCAAGCATGATTTAGCCTTGGTAAATCCATGTTGACCACTTCCAATAACTTCCTGTTCCTCAACGTGTTTGGAGATGACATCCAGAATGAGTCGCTCCATAACCTTCCCAGGGACAGAGGTGAGACTAACTGGTCTGTAGTTCCCTGGGTCCTCCTTCTTGCATTTTTTGAAGATCGGAGTGATGTCAGCCTTCATCCAGTCCTCAGGCACCTCTCCTGTTCTCCATGACCGTTCAAAGAAGATGGAGAGCGGTCTAGCAATAACATCCGCCAGCTCTCTCAGCACTCGCGGATGCATGCCATCAGGGCCCATGGACTTGTGAATGTCCAGCTTGGCCAAGTGGTCTCTGACACGGTCCTCCTCAACTGAGGGAAAAATCTTCCTCTCTCCAGACCTTCCCCTTTGCCTTCAGAGTACGGGACTCGTGAGGGACAGCTTTAGCAGTGAAGACTGAAGAAAAGAAGGCATTCAGTAACTCTGCCTTCTCTGTGTCCTCCACCACTAGGGCACCTATCTCATTCACCAGTGGGCCTACATTTTCCCTAGTCTTCCTTTTTCTATTGATATACTCAGAGAATCTCTTCTTATTGTCTTTAACTGCAGTGGCCAAGCTGAGTTCTGATTGAGCTTTGGCCCTTCTCATTTTCCCCCTACATAGCTTTGTTATATATTGATAGTCCTCATAAGTTGCCAACCCCCTTTTCCAGAGAATGTAAACTTTCCTTTTTTTCCTGAGGTCCAGCCAAAGTTCTCTATTTAGCCAGGCTGGTCATCTTCCCCGTCTGCTCGTTTTTCGAGACAAGGGGATGGCCTTCTCCTGCGCTTTTAAGAGCGCCTGCTTGAAGCATGCCCAGCCTTCCTGGGCACCTTTGCTCTTCAAAACTGCCTCCCAAGGGACACTCTTAACCATGCTCCTAAACAGGCTAAAGTCTGCCCTTCGGAAGTCCAAGGTGGCAGTTTTGCTGGCTCCCCGCCTTACGTGATCAAGAATTGAAAATTCTATCATTTCGTGATCACTCTGCCCAAGGCGACCTCCAACCTTTACATCCCCCACAAGACCTTCTCTGTTAACAAACAGTAGGTCCAGTAGGGCACTTCCCCTAGTTGGTTCCTTCACCAGCTGTGTTAGGAAGTTGTCTTCCACACACTCCAGGAACCTCCAGGACTGTTCCCCCTCTGCTGCGTAGTATTTCCAGCAGACGTCTGGGAAGTTGAAGTCCCCCACAAGAATAAGGGCAGATGATCGTGAGACCTCTGCCAGCTGCTTATAGAATACTTCATTGGCTTCTACATCCTGATTGGGAGGTCTATAACAAACTCCCATCACGATGTCTGCCTTATTGGCCTTCCCCTTAATTCTTATCCATACACTCTCAACACTGTCATCACAGTATCACAGTATCACAGTATGCTAGGGATTGGAAGGGACCTCAAAAGATCATCTAGTCCAATCCCCGTCGGAGCAGGAACACCTAGATGAGGTTGCACAGGAAGGCGTCCAGGCGAGTTTTGAATGTCTCCAGAGAAGGAGACTCCACAACCTCCCTGGGCAGCCTGTTCCAGTGCTCTGTCACCCTCACTGAGAAGAAGTTTCTTCTCAAATTTAAGTGGAACCTCTTGTGTTCCAGCTTGAATCCATTACCCCTTGTCCTATCACTGGTCGCTACTGAGAAGAGCCTGGCTCCATCCTCATGACATTCCCCCTTTATATATTTATAAACGCTAATAAGATCACCCCTCAGTCTCCTCTTCTCCAAACTAAAGAGACCCAGCTCCCTCAGTCTTTCCTCATAAGGGAGATGCTCCACTCCCTTAATCATCTTAGTTGCCCTACGCTGGACTCTCTCCAGCAGCTCTCTGTCCTTCTTGAACTGAGGGGCCCAGAACTGGACACAATATTCCAGATGCGGTCTCACCAGGGCGGAGTAGAGGGGAAGGAGGACCTCTCTCGATCTGCTAACCACCCGCCTTCTAATACAGCCCAGGATGCCATTGGCCTTCTTGGCCACAAGGGCGCAGTGCTGGCTCATGGTCATCCTGCCGTCCACCAGGACCCCCAGGTCCCTTTCCTCTACACTGCTCTCTAACAGGTAGCTCCCCATCCTATACTGGAACCTGGGGTTGTTTCTGCCCAGATGTAGGACCCTACACTTTCCCTTGTTGTATTTCATGAAGTTATTCCCTGCCCAAATCTCCAGCCTGTCCAGGTGTTAAGTTCATCCACAGTGTTAAGTTCCAGACATAAGAAGAAGGACCCCAAACCCCCAAACCAACAAAAGAGGCCCAAACTGAGTTTCAGCCCTAGCGGACAGGCACCTCCCCATGCCACTGCCTCGCTAAGCGCTGCTTTGCCGCTGCAGCCGTGTGGGTCTCGCTTCTTCCTCGCACCCCGGGGACGCAGGGGAAGCGCTTCCCTCCCTCGAAAGCGCTTGCAGCGCTTGGATTAAACAGAACTGGCTCCCCGGTTTCTCTTGGTACGTGGTGTGTAGACTGCACAGGGCAAACAGCTCCAGGAGCTGACTTCCCTCCTCTCCTCCTCATTGCCAGTGCACCACTGAGGACTGCGCTTTGGGCTTTCAGCTTTTCCACCTTCCCTCACCAGCACAGCAAACCCTGTTCAGAAAGCCCCGGAGAGAGACTGCAGGACTGATGCCACCTGTACCACATTGCCCTTCATAAGGTGGTTTGCTTGTCTTCAATTTGGGTCTTCAAATAGAATCCTTCTGCTTGGCTTAAGATTCAAGGGCACGCCAAAGTTCTCCAAGACATCCCACGCTTTTATTATTGAGAAACCCCAGTATACTTGGGCTATGACACTTGCAGTCATACAAAGTGCCCGATCCTCGGTCTCAGATGACACATTAAGTCTCTGATAACTACACTGATTTCTTGCTCTTTTCGTGAATTCTTTAGGGCTGGTGACCGCTTTTGAAGACAAGTTGCCGCTCTCTCCATTTTGGCCTGGGGCTCCCCAGGGTCCCGCACTGCGACTGGGCTGGAAAAGCCTGAGCCGGGGCACCGCAGCCCACGTACTGCACACACTGTGCCCCGGGTGTGAGCTGGAGGTACGACAGCGCTGAGGCACGCCGCGACGGGACCCACCTGCCCTTTCAGAGTTCCACCCAGAAGTGGAACACGGGAACATGGTGATAACCTCATTTCTTAGCTGAGAAATACTGGGCAGGGAATGCAAGTCATGTGTGAACGTATGCTGTATCTCTACCATGTCTCTACCCAGAGACTATGAGATGACGGCATTTTTGAACCCGAGACAGCTCAGCTACCAACCGTCACCAGAGGGGGCTCTTTCAACGCTATTTCATAACAAAAAAAGGGGCATTGGCCCTGGTGAAAGCAGCTAAAAATACATTCCTTTGAAACAAAAATCACATTCTTTAAGGAGACAATAATCCAAATCTGTCCTTTGTAAGCAGAAATATAATTAGATGTATCACAGTCGAACACCAAAAAGCAACCATCCTAAAAGGACCAGAGCAACACGCAGCAGTCATATAAAATAGATCAGAATGGAAATATCTTCAGGACGTGTTTTTAGCACACACCCTTTAGGCTGTGGAGGAGACAGACACTTTGCTGAATTTTCTTCCTCACAAACCAACGTGGAAGTGATTTACAGTACTTGCAGATCTGATACACAACATTGCAATGAGCAGGAAAAGTCACGGTGAGTTTATTTTCATGCACTGATCCAGAATGGGACACATGAATTAATCCACGGGTGCAAAAGGAGCCATTCAAGTGTGAACCGTACCTGCACAATGGAAGCTCTTTTCCAAAGGTGTAAGACAGCTCAATCAGGTCTGATAAAAGCTTCATCTGGGACAGTATTTTATCAGCAGCAAACAGCAGAGAAGAATCTAAGTCAGGGAGAACATACCTCCCTGGTACCCTTTTCCTGACTTGTGGTAAGTGCCTTATCGTTTCCCGAGTCAGAAGTGGTCGCTTTCTATCTAAGAGTTCTATATGGATTTTCCTTCTCCTTAACAATCTGCACCATCCGCAGGGTCACCCCAACACTGCATGAAACAGTAATCACGCAGTCTCCTTTTCCCACCAATTGTCCTTCTTCCAGGCAGAAAACTACCAGCCAAATCTATTTAATTTCTGCTTCAGAGCCATTCCACACCTTTCGTCATTCCTGCAGCCCTTCTCGAAGCTCTTTCCTAGAGCTACTGTAGATTTTTAAAGTTGGTATGACCAGAGCTACACCAGTATCTTCCAGAGGCAGATGAACTACAATTCCATAACGATACTTCTTTTTTGTTTCTGATCTATTGCTTTCCTAGTCATTTTTAATGGTTCTTTGCCTGCAGAAAAGTTGATTTTCCACAAGGTTATTGTAATTATGCATCACCTTCCTAATCCTCTGAACTGGCTTTCCCGCCGCCAGCGTTAATGACTGTACCTGTATCGATGGCGGGGACCGCCCCGGCGCAGCGGCAGGACCTCGCGCTGGGACAGCTACTGCATGGGCGAGGAACTGCTTCCCGGTGCTTGCAAGATCGGTGCGCAAACTGCAGCCTGAGGTGAAACCAGTCCTCTCGCTTAGTCTAGTCTCAGGTATCAGGTATGCTGATTAATTTGTTTGTTAATTAAAAGTTTTAATTAAAAGTTTAATTTAAAAACTAACTAAGAGTTCTACTGCACATTCACGGAAGACTCTTCTAGCAGTCGTCTCTGGCATTCACTGATGTCTTCAAAAGTAAAGCTGCGTCCTTTCTCTGTTCAAGCGCGATGCTATCAATAATCTAAGTCAGTAAACGTTTACTTCGAGGACAGCAGCAGTATCTTTCATTCACACTTTAAACTCCAGCCGATTTTTTGGAACTTCCTTTATCAATCCTTTAGTTCCTTTAGTTGACGCTCCTAAAGCGGAGTACAATCAACTATTACTCTGTTAAGAACTTGAACATTGGTTTAGTTGCACACCTGGAAGATTACCAATCCAAGTGATGTTCATTCCAGCTTTATGGTAGAACTCCAACTTACGGTGACAGTTTTTCATTCACTGCTCCCCTGCCCAGAGCTGTCCTGCTGACAGCTTCTTCCCTGTTCTGTTTCTGCTCTTTTACCCACCTCCTCCTCAAGGAACTATTTCATTAAGGATGCTGTTGACTCCAAATAAACCGGTCGCTTTAGTTCTGCCAATAATTTTAGCCTCCTTGGTAATTTAAGATATAGTTTCTCTCTTCCCTCCTTTTATAGTTAGAGTTGAGGACTGAACTGGGGCCAGAAGCGCTGGCACTCTTCCACGCTCTTCACACAAAGAGAAAGCTCCCACACCTCCTATGCAAATAATTAAAACGCACTGTTACTCACAGGGGATTGCGCCAAGGGGGCTGAGCAGCTCTCCGTGTCCCAGCAAAGCAGCTCAGCTTGCTCTCCCGAGTTCTGCCTGCCCACGGGCTGTGGGTTCCAGCGCCTGACCTACTGGCAGTGGATGGGCAAAAACGCGGCTGTGACCACACGCGCTGCAGCAAAGGTGCCCCTCCCGGCGCGGTCACTGTCACCACGCCTGCCCACTGCGGCGGGAGCAATAAAGCAGCCAGTGGCACCAACACACCAGTCTCCAGCATACGAGGACTGAGCAGCGCAGTCTCAAGCCCAGCCCCCTACCTAGAGCCCCCTACCTAGAGGGGACCAGAGAAGGCACACGAGGAGTGGGACGCCAGAGACCAGGACAGCGGTCTCAAAGAGACACCAGAACGCCCTGTGTTGGTCCAGGGGGTGCCCAGAGGAGCCATTTCCAAATCTGTTCTGAACAGACACCTCTCACTTGCGAAGCATGAAGGCATCTAAGTGCTTCTCTCAGTGAGATGAGTCCAAACCCGAGAACTGATAATTACATTATCCACAGAACAAACATGCCTACAACGGAACAAAATCCTCCCAGTCGACAGGGACAGCAGGAGAACACCACACTCCCCGCAGTCCCGCTGCGGCCAATCCAGCCCGGCAAAAGCGTTCTACTCCCCGAGTCACCAGCAGTAGAAAACTACAAAGAGGTATACAACATTCACAGGGAAAATCATTTCAAGCATAACATTGTTTTCCTACCAGTGCATTTTTAATTTAAAAAAAAAAAAAAAAAAAAAAAGATAACCAAAAAAAAAAAACCTGAAGCAACCTGGAAGGTAAAATAACTTTCAAAATGAGCAAACGTTCACACAAGTAAGAATATGCCTGACAGGAAGGGGAAAAAAAGTACATTTCCATCATTTTAAATTATAAATTAAACCGTTTCTGTTTGGATTTATACATTGCTTGAATGCAAATTTACAAACTGGCCTTATATTTTGGTGACTGTTGTTGTTTTTCACATGGTACTACTGCTAAAGGATACAGTAAATTACCAAAATTTACTGAGATGTTCAAAATGTTTGCAATACCTTTTGCTTAACAAGACACAGTCAAAGACTTTGTTCTTTCAAGCACCACCCATCTATGAGCGTGGAACTTTCTAAAAAGATAGGAAATTAAGTATAAAACATACTTCCATCATTAACTAAATCACTTTTGGTGGAACTAAAATGCTGTTTTTTCAAGAGTTTTATGAGATGGATAACCAGCTTGTGAGTAGACGAACCAATTACAGAAGGAAAAAGCCTGCTGAAGACCTACTCAAAATGCTGACACATTTTAAAGAAATGACAGTGGACAGAAATGTTTGCTGCTCAGGCAGTAGCGAAGCCAAGCAAAGAGGTGGAATCAGAACAAAAAACAAAACCAAAAATACCCCCCTGAAGGCACAGATTAACAGCCACTTGGAAATACGCAGAAAGGGCAACGCAAGGGAAAGCAGTAAGAGCAACTTGTCACTTAATTTACACTGAAGATTTTTCTGTTCCAGACATCACCAACTAGAGCCTAATTCTGTGAGAGAGTCTGAATGTCAATACCAGTTGCACAAAAATGTCAAGCATTTTACAGTTCATTTCTTACTGCAGAATGTTCTTCCATGCATCATTTTAAAATTATTTAACCAGGAAACTTATTTTTATTCACTGATAATATAAGCATAATTAAGTAGGTATTTTTAAATCAGCAAATATAGATGCGGGAGTAGATAAATGCAAGCTAGAGCACAGAGAGATCTGCTGGAAGAGTGGCAATGTACCGAGTATGAAGCCCTCAAATACAGACATTTTCAGGAACATTAGTGCAATTAACTACTGGTTAACTACAACTTTTATTTTTGAATTCGTAAGTCTGAAACACACTGTCAGGATAATCTGACTCTTTTTAATCTACTAAGCAAAATTTTTAACTAAAACTGCTCAGACTCAATAAAAAGTTATGAAAACCTCTTCATTAAAACCTGGATAGCATTCAGTGAATGTACTCTTTAATCATTACCACCGAGTCTACATGCAGTATATCGCTTCAGTCTAGCGGACACTAAACAGACTTTTATTTCAAGGAAATAAGTTGTGCAAGGGTATCACCTTTTATATATGGCCATCACCATGCCTGGGTTATACGAACAGAACTACAGAACAAAGGTAGCACAAATGATGACATGTCAAGGGACAATCTTTCCCTCTGCTCTATTACACAGTTTCAAAGACTTTAAAAAATATTAATGATATGATTTACACTGAAAAATACACGTCTAAGTAGCTGCTTTGTCTTCACCTGTAAACTGACAGGACTGAAATTAGAATTTTGTTCTACCACTGGCTAGATAATTTCATGGCTATATCTTAACTTCAGACTACTACTCTAACTTTCCATGCAATCCTTGCTTCCTTCATCCGCCATATCCTGAAAAATTCTGTAACACGATATTCGTAAGCTACTAAACCAGATTTAAAATCAGTACCCGAGTATACACTTCTCTTTTTATTATTCCCCCCGCACATACTAGACAGATAATTTATATTAAATCATCTTCCATCAGCTACAGTTTGTCGGAAGTCAAAGGAATTGCACAGAACGCTTCCACCAGCTTCCCATCACCCGGTTAGGTATTTGTACAAAATAATGATACATAAATGCCAATGCATGCACAGCACTTCATAATCTTAAGAAATCTTTTTCTTTGGCTATATATCACAGTGCAATGACTTTGAAGCCATTGTGAATGTGGCTTTTCATTCAAAACTGTAACACAGTTTCTGCAAGAGGAACCGTTAGCAGCCTATACTCTGTTGATAAAAATGTCTGTCACTATACTAAATCACGGAACGGGGAGGTTGGTGAGATATTATCTCTAAGATACCTAAAATGCAGTTAAATTTTCCCCACAGTGATAAAAAGAGGAGTTAGATCCTGACCCTCACTTAAGTCTTTGGCAGAAATCACATCTCCTTCTCCATTACCAGGACTTCAGCCTACCTTTTACAGTTGTTCAGCACACAAATCGCTCGCAGTAAGACACAAACCAACAAAATACCATTCTGTGGCTCAAAATTTTTATGTGAACTGTCAAAGCCAACCCAAAATTATGTAAACATGAAGTGAGATTACAATTTTTAAATTCTGAAAGGAAAACATAAATGCTGATAGGCACCTTAAACCAAGAATACTTTTAACAAACTGCATTTGCTATCCTGTGGCAATTCTTTGAGCGACATTTTTTCTTTAATTTTATGTAAAATGGGTCATTAATGAAGACATTTCTCAGTGCTGACAAAACCCAACTTTCGACACTCTCTGTTCCTAGACCTTATGAACTCTACAACAAAGAACCTCAAAACTGTTGAGTGTCTGCAGAAGTAAGAGGAATATGGACAATCTCACTCGACGCTCCAGCTTTGACCTGAAGGCACCCAAGTGATGTTAGCGTGTTGGAATGATTTATATGTCCAGAATGCTGATAAAAAGGGAACCAGATGGAGCACCTTATTTAGCAAGGCTCACACATGAGTATGCAGTCATTACTAAGGACACAACTGCTGAAAATTAACAAGTTTCTCATCACAACTTCAGCAGCAACTTACCTAGAAATACATTTCTGCACGTAGTAAAATAAATTAACTGTAAAAGCCACAAACAGTGTTCACTCTTACGCAGTCACTAACCCACCCATAAACAAAGGTTTTTGCAGCTGCCTTCTACCTAACTGATATACTAATCATAAATAACCAGTTTTAAACATATTCAGACATTTCAATATAGGTATCTGCAATGCCAATTAGAGTAATTCTTTGCCGTATGACATAATATATTCTATTTAATCACCAATTACCTTTTTCCCCCTGAGAACATGAAAAAAGCATTCAGCGTTCTTGTTCTTATTGCAAAAAGATTAACATCATTTTACTGCACTGCTTTTATATAAAGTGTTATCAAAAACTGAGTTAAAGCGCTACGAAGATTTTAGTTGCTCATCAGTTTCATTTTACCTGGAGACTTTTTGTTTGATCTCGACTGCATCAAATAGGACTGGCGTGGCAGCAGAGGCGAAGATGGCAGCGACATTGAGACTCCTTTAGCCAAGTTCATTCTATAAGTGGCCTCGGAGACTGGCTGATGGCCAACGGGAAAATCTGCATTGTGGCCAGATGTTGCTATAACCTGCACGGCGTTCTCTGGGCAGGAGTCACCTGCTAAAAATAAAATTTTGTCATCTGTTATGTGCTATACCAAAATAAAAAGCAGAGAGTTGCATCAAAACACAAGCATTTAACACAGGAAAACGTATTTGCCAGCAACAATTCAGCGTTACTTGTTTTACTGTGCACCCTCCGCTGCAGAATCCAGACAACCACTAGAAAAATTTAAATACACAGGGAAGCCAGACTTTATCTTACCGTAATAGAGACGGCACAGGGGAAGCAAAACCTCCCTTTCAAGAAAGTAAGTACTTTTCAGATTTCACTCTTAGAGGTGAAACCAATTTTCCTATGAAGAGAAAAATATTTTTACAGCTGAAAAGGTATCTTAGGATCACCGTGATATCCTGAAAGTCAAGGCCATCTGAAAATATTGTTTACTGAACTAGTTAAAGGAGGAATTTAGTTGGGTTACCCTTACACTCAATTAAAAGGTGGATCACTAAAAGGTACACCCATAGACGGCCAGTCTAAGCTTTATTTTTTCGTTTTAAAACGGAGAGGTCCGATTATGTGCAATTTGACAGCAACAGCGATTTTTTTACCTAAGGAAGAAACAAGCTATTGGTTCACAGCAAACCCTCATACCAGGTTTATCTTCTTGCAGTAAGGGAACACTGCAGACAAATGTGGCTCTATAAGATCCCTGTTTGTTGTTCATTCTGTTGCCATTCAACTGTTGCCTTCAATTTTTAGCAGCTGTTCTCCTACCACATTCCACCACAGGCAGCGTTAACAGCACACAACGAACTTCCACACTCCGTCAGAAGGACAAAACAAACCTGACCCTTTGAGAAAAGAAAAAAATACTTTTGCCAATTTAACTACTGCTCTCTTTTTTAGAGGTATGCACGGAAGACGAGAAAACCAAACGCCTGAACGTTAAAATCCAATTCCCTATTTCCAAAGATGCATATATTTAAGATTATTTGGAGTTTTTCCCTAGACATACTTTTTTCCCCTCACAAGAACCATGAGGGCTATGAATGATACGTGACCTTGAAGAATGCAATCCCAGATTCAAACCTTTCTTAACATTTTGTAACTGTAAAACTTACTCTCTCATTCCTCTGAAACCAACTAAACTACCACCTTCCAGAAGTTCTCCTCTCTGTTGAAACAAAGATCATAGTAACAGGCAATGATTTTAAAGAAACAACTCTAGTTTCATCAAGCCAGGATGGAAATTAAAAACTAAGTAACTGTAACTTTATACTCTTTTTTGAAGTCCATTGCAAGTATTATAGGAGTAGAAATACTGGTTTAAAATCCTGGGAACTAGAAAAGCAGCTTGATTGTTTTAGAAAGCTAGCTGTTACACAGCACTCTTAAAAAAAATAAAAACAAAAACAAAAACATACAGCTTAAGTATATATTTAAAATAAAGACTAAATATTTTAGACACTATAATCACATATATGAGATTTTTTTCTGAAACACCAAGACATCTAAATTACTGAGTTCCCATTCACTTTCAGCAGAAACCAAGAAGCTAAGGATTTTCTTTCTCTGTTCTTTTAGAAATGGAACTTATTTGCAATAGCTGTTTTTAAACAGATTTAACATTAGGTATATTATTATTTATTAGGCAATACAGTATATGTGAGTTTGCTTCATACATTGTTGAAGAACACACAGAGAAACCTGCTGTGATATTCCATTTTTTTCCTTTGAACATAAGCAAAAAGCAAGGACATAGCACGATAACGCAGCTAACTACAATTAAAAAAAAATACTGGCATTCTTGTTAGAGTTTTTTACTAGATACGTTGCCGAGGTTGTAATTTGGAATTTGTGTAAGTATTCCCGCTGGAATGCTAGCAAGGGGGTGCAAGAGACAAGAGAACAACAAACTAACTTACCTCCTTCAGGCTTAGTAAATCTGTCTACAATTCCCTAATTTCTATTTTCCCTTTTACTATAACACAAACAATCAGTGTTTATTCATTGTCTTCTTAGGAGACTTGTGAATTAATTTTAATTTATCCTTCTCTATCGTATATGAAACGTTACATGACAGAAGAGAGCTAGTTGGGGCTAAGTACACTGCTGGCATAACTCCAATCAATAAGTTTAGGTTATCTCATCGTGACAGTAACTTGAAAGATATTTTACAATCTATCTCTCTCTATATATATATGCCACTCTATCTTAGGAATTTTTGTTACAGCAGTACTCTGATTTTCCCGACTATTATATTTTTCTGACAGCACCACAGATACTGCGGGGAGAGGTACAAAGATTGGGCTTTCATGACTCGCATGCTAAGAGCAGTATGACTTAAAATAAAAACCCCAAAATGCATACCATGGAAGTTCTTTTCAATCACTTATTTTCCTGTTTTCACAACAAGCTTTTGCTTATTGTCACTCACATACCCATGCTGTTAAGATACAATAGCTCTTTAGAGCAAAAAAAATAAATAAAATAAAAAAAAAAATCACACCTTGAGAAAACCCAACCACACTGGCTTCAACCTACGAGGACATCATAACCTCAGTGATGCTGGAACGTGATTAAGCAGTAACGTATTCTACTGAAGCAGAAAAAAGCATGATATAAAAGAAAAATGATTAGGATATTATGGAATAGCAGACAGCTATTAGACACAAATCACTCCAAGAAAGCAGAAACTGCACGGCTGCTGCTCCAGGACCTTTCTAAAAAACTGTTAAGTAAATGTGACACTAGCTAACAGTCCCGTCCCCCATTTGCGACCTCAAAACACACGAATAGGCATAGAAGGGGAACCAATGGAACTCATACACTACAACCCTCCAAATACTGTCCCGGCCACAGGCCCAAACCGGGTCTTCGACCAGGAGGACAACCCCCCGTGGACCCCCACGACCCAGGAACAACGGTAATAAAGAGTAAATGGAGACCTGTGGCGGCTGAACGCTAAACCCTCAGGTGGACGCGGGGGGCTGCTCCCAGAGCGGTGATCTGCGGATGGTAACCAAGAGCTACTTTCGGCTCCCAAGCCCACAACCTGCCAGAGGCCGGTAAGGGTAAGCAGGAGAGCTGCACGCTTGGTCTCCCCTCTTCCCTACGCACCTCCTCAGGGCTGTTCTTCCCACTGGCCTTCTCCCTAACGGGGTGGTCATACTCACCCCCACAAGGCAGCAAGAGGTAAAGAAAAGGGGTGCGGGGACAGAAGGAAGTACGTGCGTAGGAGGAGATGAGGGAAGCCCCTGGCTCTCGCCGACGCTGGGGGAGGCTCACCTTTCCTCCCCACGCACAACGGAGCCCCGGCAGCAGCTGCGGCTGCTTCGTGCCCAGTTCGGAGCGCGAGACGCCGCGCTGCCACAGAGACGATCCGGCTCAACCGAGTATTAAAGCACTCGCCTCAGACGTACCCAATTTCATCACGGGTCTGTAGCGCAGTGCGAGGTACAGGACGAAATCAGGGGCAGATGACCTCTGTCTCTTGGTCCTATGGGCTCTCTAAACGGACCTACAGCACTTGATGCTCACAGTTCAGCACAAAGGGAGGTTCTAGATCCACACAAGTGGTGGTGTTGACGGCTGGCTACAGCTGAATTACACGTGTGACAATGTGGGATGGCAAGCTTCGTTTTATATGCTTACACCATCCTCTCCTAAGCCTCTGAATCTGCCCTGTGTATGTGATTTACCCTAGCCCTGCATTTTCTATTTTGTATAAATTGGGCTGATGACCAAATCTACGCATTTCATTCAACTTACAGCAAAAATCCCATAAGACACTTGGATCTACATATATGACAAGACAGACACAAGCTGTGGGATCCAGAAGGTAATACGTTACGCTTCCCACACAACTACTTGGTATCAGGGAAACAATACTAGAAAAATCATGAGTAACAGCTGTCAAAATACAATTTGTTACAATGCTGGAATATAACCAGATGCCACACACTGATGCACACAGAATTATTTGTTACTAACTTTAAGGTTTATAATTTCACATATTTTAGCTACCAGAACAATACTTTACATTACAAATTTACATTACGCTTCTTGGTCTCTACCCCAATGTAAACCAGACAAACATAATTTCTGGAATTGAGGGAAGATGAGCTCTCACAAGTTCTTTAATAATGTCAAGCTAAAACATAAGGAAAGGTCCTGCGAAATCCCAGTTTCTTATTTTTAAAACCTCGGAGTTGTACGTTTTCCACTGCCAAGTAGCCTCCGGACAAAAAAGTTTCATAAGCATCAATCAACACCAGAGTTCTTACGCAGTGGTCAAAGTAACCATGGAAACAACTTAATAGCTTTAAAAACCACACACAAAAAGCTTTGAGAACGGAAATCAAATCCCAGTTTAGTTGCACCTAGGGATGCAACTGAAAGGCATAATCTGATTAACAAACTACTTTTTTTTTTTCTTTAAGATACAAAAAGATACAAGGATGGATGACTAAATTAATGATTTTTTAGCACCTAAAATCCTAAAAGAGAACTTGAACTTTAAGATTAAACTAATCCTCCTATTGAATAGAGAAGATAACTAAAATAAAACCTTTACAGTGTGTATGTCAGTATTAAACATAATAAAACACATCCAATCCTTCATTCAGCCTAAGTTGCTTAGAAACCAGGAAAGTGCTAACTACCAAAATACGCGTAAACTGGAGTTTGGTGCAGATGTTGGAATTTAGATTATTTTAACGTGAAGGAATAGGACCGCAACCTTCAAAGGAGTGAAAGGCAGACTCCTTCAGACTGAATACTGACAGCGACTGCAGAACCGACGAGGTTCCACAGGCTTCTCTCCGTACGTATTTCCGAGACAGCCGACCCTGCCTTTTGCTCCCCTAACCTATTTACTGAAGTGAAACAAAAGACTCCCAACCCACTTAAAAAATATATCTGATATAAAACTGTGCTACAGCAGAAGAAATCTTAAGTTCTGCAGTTCTGCTTAAGATGTTTAAAAAGACCCAACAAAAAGACGTGTTAGCACCACAGGATCCTCTTGCTGAAGAAGGTTCCTCACGAGCACCACAGGGTGAAGCGCGCTGACAACACCTCCCAAACCCAGGAGAACTTGGCTGTAAGAGCCCAGCTCCGACCAGATTGCTCTGGCACGAACTGGAAGCAAAGCAGCAGTAAAGAAACTTTGCCATGTGACACCTGCAAACTTTGCACGTGAATCGCACTGGTTTAGGAGGGCTACGTGTCCACCACAGCCAGTGCTGGCTTGTGCCAACAGTCCCCGGGGACCAACAGCCGGTGAAGACGAGCAGTGGGTGCTCTCGACAGAGGAGAAGACAGCCAGCACTGACCCGGGGGCTGGCTCAGCCCCAGCCTGCGCGCCACTGCCCTGCCTGCCAGCTGCCCTGACCCTCCCCGCGGGACCGGGCCACCGCCACGCTCGCCGGGCTGTGCTCACAGCCGTGGGGCGGCAGGGCGGCGGAAGAGGTTGCGCGGGGGAGGCAGAGCCTCCCTCCAGCCCCTCAGACTCAAAGTCTGGCTGCACACAGTGCTGGCGACCGTGGCGCTGGGTTCTGCGATGCCTCCTGCGTACACAGCCATCGCTGGAACTCTCGTAACGCTCTCTGGAGAACCTTTACCAGGAAAGCCTGGAAAGGTGAGCTCGTAATCCTTTGCTGGTTTAGAGCAAGCATAATGGTCCAAGCTGAGACGGAATTAAATCACATCGACATGGGGAGCGTGGGGAAGAGTGTAACGACAGTAACTATTGCCGGGTTATTTGTTAGCCGCTTCACATGGGGCTTCTGTTCTCTTCGCACCAAGCGCCCCGCGACACCGCTGTGGAACCTGCAGAGTTTCGAGGAACAGCTCAAGCAGCAAACTACCCATCGACGCGCACACGCGGCACCATGGAAAGACAGACTGCCTCTGCCAACAGGAATATCCAGCATTCGGATGCGCTCACACGTTGCTACTGACAGTCTTATTAAACGTTATTCTGCTTGGCCGACGTGTTACATCCTAATAAAGGTTAGGAAAAGACGAGACTTTACAGACAAGTTCAGAAGGAAATTCTGAGTGGGAAACAGAAATTAGCGGTATGGCACAAAGAAAGCCATACAGCCGTAAAGCACTTCCCAGAACGAGGCATCACTACGCTTAAGTAATAAGAAATTGTTTACGGATTATCAAAAACAGTAGTTTTGATATTTTAAAAAACAGTTTTCTTCCACATTCCATTCCCATCCTATTTTTCAACAGAACTGACAAGCAACTGCAGACAGAACTCTGCAGCACAGTTCAGTGACCATGTATAAAGGGGTTTATTTTAATAGCAACACACTGATAATCGCCGCTTAAAGGATCTCCCTTTCGAAATCAAAACGCTTATGTGTGTGTGTGTACGTCCAGCTCCCTGAGAAAGCAACCTAGGAGGAGAGGAGGAGCCAGGTGACCCAGTCTTGGCCGTCAGGACAAGGCAACTGCTCACACCACCACCACCACCCATCAGGAGCCGAAGGAAAATTTACGCGAGCAAAGCAGTCCATGAGCTAGCCCTCAGGGAGAAGAAAACAGGCGTCTGTCATGTAAAATACACACATTAGGGAAGACCAACATTCAATTCTCTTCCTCTTGATGCTCCAGAGAGACCAAAAAAAGGGAGTAACTAGCCTGGAACGGGAAGAAAACTCATTACAGCCGGAGTAACAACCAGTGAAGTGCAGTGAGTGAGAAACAAACCAAGTCAAGATTAGAATAAAAGGTCCAAATGGACAATCTTTGCCAACTATGCTCATACTTGACAGTATTTGCTCACTTTCTGGCATTTAATTTTGAACTCTGGCTTACTTTTTCAGTATACAAAATACTAACATCCTCTTGTAGAGCTTACTTAAAAAAACTCAACTGTTTTTTAAAGAAAACAGAGTGATAGAGGTTATTAGGACCTCTGAAGTAATTTCTATTCATGTGTTTCAAGGGAAGATTATTTTTTTTTTCCATTTATGTGTACATGGGATATGTCACTGGAATGAGCTTCTGGGAAAAGACATTCGCTACATGAAATACTCGCTGCTCAGCGAAAAAGAGTTTAAACTCTTAAATAACTGTCAACAGCCACAGAAAGTAGGCAAAGCAACAGAGATTAATCAAAACCAGCTCCATATTTTAAGCATGAAACAATGCTTCTTCTGTTGCAAGATATTTTTAGAGTAACAACAAAAAGTCAAACTGAAGCTTGAAAGTATTCCAGTACCAGTTTAGTGTTCCAGCTAGTGGATGTGCAGCTTATGCACCACAAAGTCCCTTTGCACTTAAAATTCAAAGCCTAATATCGTAGAGAGTTTGGACACAAAACCCAGCTGAATTTGCGTATTTAGTTTTAAAATGCAAACCTATTTTATTCAATGGTTTCAAGCCCTTGCATTTGCCAGAAGGGTATCTGAAGCTCTTGATGCTCTCAGCCTGGTTACAACTATATTAGTCAGATTGAAAGCTTTAACGAGACATAGTGCAAGAAAGGTGGGGTTTAAATATATTTGTTGTTTAAAAGTTGCTCAATTCCAAATCTCCACTATAAATGAGTGAATAGCCAATAATGAGCTCAGGGAGCCGATGACTTTTGTTGGGTGCTAAATGCTCTGCATTTAACTAAATAAGTTCAGCTCAGAGCTGAACCTTTACTGCTGCAGGGAAGTAACCCCGAAAAGAATTTTAAAATAACGATTAAGTACTGGCTGCTAGCAAAAGATTAGGGCTTCCTGCACAGCATCTTCACTTTTAAAGTCCCAATTTAGTTGCCATTAGCAAAAAAAACCCTGTGTCAGTGAATTTCAGCACACTTATGTTTATCGTTCAAATGCCGCACGATTGCTGTGCGTCAGGCTTGTACCACTGGCCCATGCTCACAGGAGTGGGAGAAAGAAAAATAAGAATGGCAGAACTCCCACCGTCGGTCACAGCTCATGCCTTTGAGAGCCATTTTATTTTTCAAACAGAATACTAGTATAATCTCAATTTCTTAATTGTATCTGATCATATGTAAAAAAGGAAGACATTTCAAATTCACAGATTTCAACCAACTTGTTTAGTATAAAATGTTGCTAAACAGCAAGGCATATAAACAAAATACCCAAGATACGCCAATCTACAACAAAACATAATGCAGAAATAAAAGCATCCATTCTATCCTAACATTCAAAAACTTCGTCCACTCATATTTAGGTCAAAGATACTTATATAAAGATACTGGAATACAAGGAGGAGGAAAAACAAAGGAAACAAAGTCTCAAAAGAGTATTGTAAAAAACTAAGTCTGATCTACAGGAAAACCAAACAACATCAAAGAAAAATTTATTAATATGGAACTTTTTTGTAGCCCAAATTAAAAAAAAACTGAAGACATTCACTGAAAGTAGGATGCATATGAATACATAAGCACTTCAATACCTTTTATTTTATCATCCAGAAATCCAAACCACTGATCTCATTTCTCCAGATTCTTTACCTTTAAAGCACTACAGTTTTACATTCTAAACATTATCTTTTTGTTGACATAATAATTTGTCCCGTTAATTAAGCACTACATAAACATCTAACAAGCCCTTAAGCTGGGAAATGTAAAAGTCCCAACTACTTACCACACTAATTTCTACTGAAATCAATGAAGTTTTCAGGCATACCGTGTACTACATTTGATGTTATACTTCTGATGGGATTTAGTGCAGGAAGAACACTGCAAACTAAGCACAATACTTCCATTATTCATGTTCCTTCAGGCCTGATATTGGGTCAACAGAACAACAATGCTCATGCGACTAAAAAGCCATCTGAAATAATTGGGCATGTTCTGTAGAAATCCAATATACAGGATTTTCTTTTCACGTTGAAATACATTACAAGTATTTTATGCTGAATGGTCTTTTGCTTACTAAGTAACAAAAAAGGCAGATCCCAGAACACAGGCACGTTGCTGGCGTTAGGACAGTTAAAGAAAACAAACGTAATAACATGCTGCAAAGCAGCTGGCAGCATGTAAAACCAACAGGAAATACTAATACAAATCTCTCTCTGAAGCATTTTGAAGCATTTAAGAATGAGTAGTGAGTAAAACTTCTACTAAATCAATCATCATTAAAAAGTACTTTTGGTTTATATTCTGAAGCTTATGAAGTTTTTTCTTTATGCTGTCACCTCATCATGGACACAGACAAGCCTTGCAGGTAACCCTCTAGGGCTTGAGTTCGAAGAACAGTCTTCTGGCTCCAATTTACTGAATTGTGTCACTAACTTCGGGAGTTTCTGTGCTATACTAAAATAAAAAAGGTCAGCTCCTTCCAAGGGAGGCCAGAGGCAGAGAGTCTCCCAGTGGCTACAGAGATGAATTTAAAAACCTCCAGGAAAGAAACCAGCCAACATACAACCACAATCAACCGCCAAAACAACACAGAAGAGAGCAGAGAGACGTTTCCGAGGCAGCTAGAAAGAAACACAGGATAGAAATAAAGACAAAGAGACGAGATTATCTTAAATACCGAAAAAAAAGTTCATTAAGGAAACAAAGGCAAAAGGCAAAGAACAAGGAACGCAGCCGTGTGCCCAAGCAGAAGTCCTAAGGAGAAGTCCCGGTGGGGGTTACGCTAAGAGGCTCCCAGTCACAGACTGCCACCTCTTACGAGAAAGAGACCTTCTGAGGAACCTCTAAAGGACTTGGAGTCTCTTTCAGAGCTTAAAGAGATAACATTTATTTGATGGTAACAACCTGAAAAAGAGGAGAAAATACCAAATTTTTACTTTGTTTCTGAGGCTGACTGAAAACCTTGAGAAACAAAGGGAAACTGAGAGCGCAATTGCTGTACATTTCCAGCTCAGTGTACCTGAGACAGTGTGAAACCACAGATTACTTCCCAGGACGCAAAAGTTAATGCTCCTGTTTGCCCTCTTCCTGCTTGGCTCCAAACATTCCCAAAATAGTTTTCTGCTACTTTAATGTGACAGGTGCAGACTGTGGGCTTTTCCCCCCCTCGAGTTCTGTCCTTTACCAAGTACATACACCACTGCAGTGGAAGGAAAGGGGACAAGACAAAACAAAAATCAACTTACAGATACTTATTCCCATACATCAGAAATAACTATGTCTGAAAGGGTGTAAAGACAGGTTGCTTCATACCGCAGAAAACTGTAAAAAAGCTGGATGCAGAAAAAGTTGTATGCCTGGGTCAAAAAAACTGGTTTGCTTCAAGTTCCGTTCCTTTGGCACATGGGTTTACCTAAATACCGTATCAGCTAACTTGTCGTCAAATTCACATTTAGGAGTAAGTTCAGTAAGTTTTGTTTTGAAAAGCTGTCTATGCATAAACAACAAACTCTCAACACACATTTTCATGGATGTTCAGGTATGTTTGCCCACACTGATATACAATCATAATCACGTATGTGCACGTCTGAACACACACACTCTGCTTCATTGAGATTTCACCCAATCCTACAACAGCCCCCTTCTGTCAGTGCCTCCCCGCCACATCTAAAGAAACCCATTTTAATAAAACAACTGTAGAAGAAAGAATTATTGCTGAAGCAACTGCAGGATCTGAGCCCAACTCCGTACCGCTGGCATGCTGCTACCAGAGTAGCCGAAGGTGCCGTTTTTCCATCCCAAAGTGAGATTCCCACACGTCAGTCTGCCACCGGGTTAGGGCAGAAGTTGTTTATATAAAGACCCTCCACCAGCCTTTACTGTAGCACTCAGTCTCTCTCCCAAAAGCATCAACGCTAATTCTTGCGGCCCTCTTTTTCAGGATAACCCTGAGCTAAAAAAGTTATTAAAAATTGTATTTAACATACTCGGCAGCTAGATTTCAAGACCTTATGCACATCTTCGGCTCTTGCGCCCCTAAGTCAGGGCAAATGAGGACATTTGAACATTAAAATCCATACAAGCTATTTTTAAAAAAAACAGTCCTAATTTCTTTTTGTTCCTTAACCCTTTTACAGACTTTTTAACACTACAGTTGTGCCTTCAATCCAGGACAAAAGGCCCACCCGTTCCTCCCGGCGCGGGTTCCGCCAGGCCAGCAGATGTGACAGCACTAAGATGGAGCTCCTGCACAAACAGGAAGAAACTCTATTCAGCAGAACAGGAATCGTTCCACTCGGCTTTGAATGGCGCAGACTTCCAGGCGTTCCTGTCATACACAAGCAAACCCATGGGACAACAGGGGTTACTTCAGTTTAAGGATAAGCCACGGCAGTTCAGCCTAACCCTCTCCCCGTTCCGTCCCGTGGCCGAGGCGGAGCTTTTGGCAGCCACTGCTCCCATCTGCAGCCCACCGCCCCCGCGTCTCTCCTCGCCGGCTCCTGGGATGCAAAGCACGGGAGAGTTACCCACGCACCCCCGCAGACGTTTGGGAGCACATTCTGAACCGGCTACAGCAGCTTAAGATGTTACTACCTTCTAGCAGCTCAACGTTACTCCTAAACCGGGTGTACACTGGGGAAGGGTCACAGAAGTCTCCCTAAGGGGGTTCAGCCTGGCACTGCGGAGCTGTGCTCACTCACCTACTGCCTGCTATATTCTCAAGCTCTGAAAAAACAGAAGACTTTTTCAAAACTTCATCAGCAAAAAAAAAAAAAAAATCAAAAAAAAAAAAAAATCAAACCTACGTGCTCACGAAGCCTGGATTTACAACTGCATCATTCTGAAATGGTGGCCAGAAGGATGAATGTTTCCACATTAATGTTCTCCCCAGTCAGCTTCCATCATTAGCGCGCCTTTTCACTCCCTCCATAGTTCTTTAGAGAGCAATAAATTTTAAGAGCTGTTGTTGTTATTGAGGACCTGAAGGACCATGAAATGGGACAACTCTACAATTAAAAAAATTTCCATTTCCCATTGTTTGGAGTTTAAGGACCAGGGAGAGAAGCGAGCAAAAACCAAGCTCTGCAAAGAGCAGTGTTCTGTGCCTTGCTTCACACCTCTGAAAGCCGAAATATGTCTTACAGCTGAAAGAATTGCACGGTCCTTTGGAACAAAAGAGAAAACTATTAAACTGCACACAACTTTACAGGTCCTGGATGTAACACACAATGGAACACACACCTTTCTTTTCAAACTTTTCACAACATCTTCAAATACAAAATAAGCCAAAATCTTTGGAATCCACTGTACAGATTAATTACATCCTTTTTAAAAGCGTCTCCTGCACTCCTCCTTACTCCGGCTTTCACCAGGCAGGCATTACTCACCAATTTTTCCCAATACTTGGTTTCTGTAACATTCAATTCACACACGAAACTCTAGAGCTTTGCTTAAAGAACAAAACAAAAAAACCAACCCAAAAATGAAACCAAAAACCCTCCCACACCCTAACACTCCCCTTGCTGTTCAGAAATACAGCAGCATTGCATTTCTAAAAAACAAGGGGAGAAAATCCTTTCTTCTGCACACATTAATCCATACAGATGTGACGAGATCCTATAATAAAATAAAAAAAATGCTTTTTCTGACCTGAAGGAAAAAGGCTTTTCAAGCTTCAGATTTTAATCAAAGCCTGGTCAAAGCTCTGTTCCAAACAGCCTGATTTTCCTTTCGAGCTTAAACAATTTCCATCTAATACTTTAAAGAAAAACGTACCAATGAAAGCCTCACCACAGGAATCTTTACCCCACTATGTTTAAACAACTCCAGCTGGTAACTCCAAGTCAGCAGTACACACAAATTAACAGGATGCCTCTCGTCTGGCCCTGGGATCACTTCTGTGCATCTTTGATCTGGTGTCAATGTTTTTTCTTTCCAGGATAGCTCTCATCATTCAGTCGCTTAGAAAGAAACCGTGGTGGAGCGTAAACTTCAGAAAACCACAAGAATTTCCTGAAGAACACATTACCTGCCAGATGAACGCAGAACTGCTTTTTGCAAAAGAACACTTAAAATACCTTCCTTGTACAACTCAGTATAATTTTTAAAGCTGCAATGCAAGATACGCGTATAACTTGCTTGTCAAAGTATGACTGCATCGTTTTAAAGGATCTGACAAATGTGAACGTGGTAGTCATGTTACGTTCCATACTTCATACATTAAAGGAATTTTGTGGGGGTGGTTTTTTTTTTGGTTGTTTTGGTTGTTGTTTTTTTTTTTAATACTGGGAACAATAAATTTGTGTTTCCAAAGAGCATAAGTTCTCTCTTACAGATAATTTAGGATCTAACTCATCAGAAAATCAGATCTATTAGTCTACATTAATAGCTCGAAGTTAAAAATTTAACTGTGAAGAAAAGGTAACCGTCACTCAGGTCCACCAGCTTTCCAGCCATCGCAGCGGAGACTTCAGCACGACCTGCACAGAGCAGGCAGGTTTAGTACTCGGCCACCAACACCCGCCCACCTGTAACTATTACTCCTCCTCAAAGGGCACTGCTGGTCCTTCTCTGCCCTCAAAACTGGCAATTAGAGTTCTTCGATACCCTTTTTCCTCAAAGGCAATACACACTAAGTATTTGGTAGCCTACTAAATTTATGATTAATAGTAAAATAAGCTTTATTTTTTTAAGTGAAATTTGTTGGCGATTAATTTTACCTTCAAAAATCTCTGTAGTTAATGTAAAAACTAGAACGCGATAGAAGTTTGATAACCAACTTAAAACTTTTCACTACATTTATTTTCAATAATAAAAATTCTATTGCCCGTAATACATAATGGGTCCTTTTCCATAATATAATTGCATAAGTAGTTTAAAATATGTTTCTTTAGCTCCGGGTCCTGAACCTCTGTCGTTGGGCGGTGTTTAAGCTGGCAGGGCAGTACAGCCAGCCGGCTGGCAGGACTTCTATGGGAAGAACGGAGAGCAAGTGGCTCTCACCTGTCCTTCCCGCAGCGACCCAGGAACGAGCGCACGGGACAGACCTTCGGGAAGCTTTCGACCTGCTACCTGTGCCCCTGACCGCGGGGCATCACTGCCGCAACACAACACATTCAGTTGCCGGATGTATAACGCACAACTCGCCTACATTATAAAATATGTTATGAATATTCCTACCTGAGTCTTTCTTGTTCCCTTTTCCACCGTCTCGGCTCTTTTTTAAAACTGCCTTTAACATTGTAAATGTTGCTCCTAAAGGATAACAGAAAGAAACAAAAATAAATACAACATTAATAATGTCCATTCACACAAACCCAAACAAAATAGAGATAGGATCAATACAAATAAAACAGTGAGGTAATCAGAAGAAACTTTTTAGTAGTTACATTTATTTTTTACAACATACCTCGGTTAAGCAAAGTCCTGAAGCACAAGGAACGTTTTAATACTTGAGCTAAGTAATTAGAGTTCACTGTCTTATACAGAAAAATAGTACAGCATTCTCCACATTCCACATATAATTAAGGTTATAAGGCCAAGCCCGTGTAAGTTACTGTAAGAGACTCTGGCAAAAATAAACCAGAATAAAGGTCTGACTCCCGGCCAGAGTCCGTCAGCGTGGCCGGGGAGTGGTGACATGACACCAACCTGCCGTCAGCCAGGGACACCGGACCGCGGGGGCATAAAGCGGGCAGGTGACAGGGGGACATGGTGCCACCACACAACTGTTCTTCACCGCTGCGCCACGCACTGCCGACCGACACAGAAAAACACTCCCCCGAACAACGCTCAGTTTTTTGAAAATAAGAAAGTATCTCCTAAAATCCAACCACAAGATCACGAGAGGGAAACACTAAATGCAACATGACAAAACACTCCCTTCCTCGCTCATCTGGATGAGCTACGTACAGAGACAACGCACGAGAGCAAATCTTCTGAGATTAACAAACGGCACCAACAACTAGAAAAATCAGTTTAAGATGGAACGCCTGAGCCAACACTTAACCGCAGCCCTGGTTACTTGCTTTGAAATACCACAAACTTCGTGGTCCCCCACAGCTAATGGCTGGGGGGATGAGAAAGGACTGTACCTCCACTCTCACTCATCGTGTGTCTTTCCAACCGCTTCCCCTTTCCCAGCACTCACGCCTTCTGGCTTTGCACCGCTCCCTTACACAACAGCTTTCACAAAAAGCAAGAACAAGGAAAAGCAACAACCCACGTCCTCAGGCACACTGTCACAAAAAAGGCGGAATGACTTTTCTGAGAGCCTCAGGCACAGCCAGCTGGAAACAGCCCATCTGCTGATACGAGAAAATAAACCACTTCTTCAGTTGTACGAAGACCAACACTGCCTTTCAAACAAAGTCCTCATTCCACTCTGTCCGGTACCAAAGAGGCCTCTGGAGGAGACCATGTCCCTTTGCGGGCACCAGAATTCACATCTGGACCAGGGGGAAGGAATGGAGAAGACAACACCAGAGATGGGCGGTGTGGACCCTGCAACTTAAGAGACTGGAAAGGTTGTTTATTTTAAAGAGCAATATAGACTGGAAAGGTTGTTTATTTCAAAGAGCAGAAGACTCGAGGAGAGGCCTAACCACGTTAGCCTGTTGTATATTTTAAGACCCTTACACCGAAGGGAACAATCTATCCGATATATCAGCTCTCCATGGACCAAGTACCACGCGCCTGCTGTGCAGCAGGCAAAAGCTAGCCTAGACACAAAGAGAAAGCTTCCTAGCAGTATGGTCACAAACTACGGGAAAACTGCCAGCCCGCAAGGAAAGAGTGGAACATTTATCTCTGAAACAGCCATCTGCAAGAGAAAACCACAACTGGTTGTGGCTGGAGCAAGACGTGTTAGACTGAGGATGAAAGATCCAGGCAAGTTAACGTATTTCGTTTGTATGACACAGTTGTCAGTGGATGGGGACAAAAGCAAAAGAAAAGCCACAAGCCAAGCCATAAACCTCGCAAGCTTCTGCCCCAGGCATGAAAAAAGGTTTGTAAACTTTAAAGCTTATTTTTCTTCAATTCTATCAGAAGTTGTTTAAAAATGGAAATCTTTCAGACAGGTCAGATGCGTACGCTGGAGGGTGAACCAAACGCCCCCTCCAAAGCCCTCCCCACACCTCCTCTCTGCGGCGTTGGCTTCAGCCAAGGGGAACGCGCAGGCTACAAAAGGCTCATCGGGAAGCTCTGTTTATTTAACACAGACTTTGTGCTTCATATTCAGACACCGGCCATTTGTTCCAGAAACCTAGATATATAAATTTCACCTTAACATTACAATTTGAAGGTCTTACATTCTTTGGAAGCCATTTGTTATATGTAATTGGCTCCTTAAAAATCAAAGTTTTCTCAGCTCATTTCAGCACGTTGCAATGCAGGTAACTGCACTGAAGGGTACCGTACCTTTCAAACGTTCCTCACAGGCACTGACGGGCTCAGTTAGAGCATTCAGCGAAGGAAATACTGTTCAGTCATCTAATTTAAGGCTGAAACATAATGCGTATGTAGAAGAATGGGAAGTCTAATTAGAGCTGCAGAGACATTCTTAATTTGGTATTCCCTAACTTCTGCCTGGCTTTGAGACGTGAACGTTAACTCTAAAATTATGCAGTGTTGTACATTGGTGGTATGTTGTATGACAAATTTTACTTACAAGCATTTTAAAATCTCGTCAGTCTTGCAGAACAATAGTGACTTTATTAAAATTCAGCTGGTATCACCACATGAACAAGGAAGAAATAGTCCACCTGAAGTCTTGCTGAAGTTCACAGATGTCTAATCTAGCTCTGCCCTAGAGACCAATGGATGCTTTTTTTTTCCCCCAAAAATGATACAGCTTAGTGGTGTAGTACAACCAAAACCAAAAATACAAGAGGGCAATTACGAAAGAGTTTGGCTCCAGAGCTGATGGGAGGAGGTGGAAGCCTACTGTAAGAGAAGACAATGACACTGTTGCAAGAGAACTGGATCTTTCTTAAGAAAAGTAATGTAATAATAAACCACAACATTTACAGGATCTTGAACAGGTGCAGTGCTACAAGAAACCCTCTGTAGCAGCTCAAAGAGAGAAGAAATGTGAGCTTAAAAAAAGTCAGTGGAAAAAATAACGGGAGCAAAGAGGAACGCAATGGACAAATTCTGTGAACTCTTCCCTAGAGGATTGCCAACCGCCCCTTTGAAAGGGACTCCTTCCTCTCCACCGTGGCACTGGTGATTGCCCGTTTTTTCTAGTTATGTAATTCCACCGTTCTTGAGATCGCAGGCATCTCCTTACGTCAGCTAACCGCTGAGCCAAATACTCCAGCTGATTCCCTGTACAGAGCTCGCAAATGATTTATGTCTGTAGCAGTAATTTTGAGATATTACACCACCAAAGACCACTGGCACTTACAGGGGATGCGAATACACGATGGAAAGCTCCTCTCACAAGAGAAAAACCGAAACAAAAATATTTAACAATATTTTGAAAATTCATTCATTAAATGTAAAACACAGCAATTTGGTATATTTGTGTGTGTGTATAAAAATTCTTATCTAACCTGGGCAAACTCACGGCTTCTAAAATATGACATAGACTGTAGTTCATCTGTAGCGTTTGTTCCCTGTACTTTAGAAACACTGAATTGCTGGATGCACAGAGGCTTCAAGTTGAAGACTTTACAGCAAAGCAACACATTGTACGTTTGTCTACAAAGTAATGTATGCTGTCAGAGTTGCTTTTTAAATTGCATTTTCTGACTTAGCTTGGCTGACTATAAACTAGTGAAAGAAAAATTCCTCTGCATTCCCCACCAGTGGTAAGAAGAGGGGAAGGATCACCTCCCCTGACCTGCTGGCAACCCTTTGTCTACCGTGGCCTGGGATACCATTAGCCTTCTACGCTGCAAGGACAAACTGCTGGCTCATGGGAACGGTCTGGATGGTAGGGCAGAGTGTCTTCTAGCAAGCTCGCTGACAATATGAAACGGGGATGGCCGATACACCACGGTCGCGATTCCGTCCAGAGGGACCCTGACAGGCTGGAGAAACGGTCTGATGGGAACATCATGAAGTTCGAGAAGGGGACGTGGAAAGTCCTGCACCTGGGGAAGAACAACCCCAGGCTCCAGTATACGCTGGGGGCGCCCAGCTAGACAGCAGCTTGGCAGCAAAGCACCCGGGAGTCCTGGTGGACCCAGAGTTGACCACGAGCCAGCAATGTGCCCTTGCCACAAAGAAGGCTAATGGTATCCTTGGCTGCATCAGAAGAGCACTGCCAGCAGGTTGAGGGTGGAGATCCATCCCCTCTGTTCACCACCGGTGTAGCTACCCCCCCGCCCCAAGTACCGAGTCCAGGTCTGGGCTTCCCAGTTCAGTGTCAATATTTGAAGGGAGGGTGCCAAGAGGATGGAGGATCTTTCCAGAGGTGCCCAGTGACAGGACAAGAAGCAATGGGTACACATGGAAACACGGGAGGTCCCCCCTGAGCATCAGGAAACACTTTGTCACTGGGAGGGCACAGGTTGCCCCAGCAGGTTGTGGAATCTCCGTCATTGGAAGTATTCAAGAGCTGTCCGGACACGGTCCCAGGCAACCAGCTCTAGACAACCCCTGAGCAGGGCGCTGGGCACAGTCCCTTCCAACCTCAACCATCCTGTGATTAACGAAGGTGTTGAGCAGGATTAGACTCGGCATCGACCCCGGGGGTACACCGCTAGTTACTGGCCTTCAGCTAGGCTTCGAGCCACTGATGCCACACGTGGTGTGCATTTCACACCGTGGCACTGAGGATACTCCACCCCCTTTGGGCCTATCCATCCTGCAGGCAAATACACCGCACCTACTGCTTTTAAGGGATAACCCCCACTCGCGCTCAAAAGACGAGAAACACCTTGGGATGGATCTAACGTACTGAGGGGGTGGTGGGAAGAGCGGGAAACGCAATTGTAAACCTCTTGGGTAGGTTCCAGTACGTTGCCTTTCCCCCACAAGGCCCGCCTCAGGCCAGGCTCCTAGCAGAGGCAGGAAGTGCCTCGCTCGAGCGGCTGCAGAGAAGACACTTTCTGCCTCTGAAGAAAAGCTCACGGCACGGAGCAGAAAGCGCTACAGAAGCTAGCTGTATGAGTAGAAAGTGCTGTACGAGTAGAAAGTGCGTTGTAACTCGCTCAGTCTTACTTACAATGGCATATGCCTCCCAGTACTACAGAATCTAAAAATTCTAATTATCAGATTCCAAAAGGAAAGAAAAACAACTCCAAGCATTCTTTCTAAGTACACAGTCAAACACCCCTCCCAGATAACCTCCTCATCTAAGACATCAAAGAAAAGTCCCAATGTATTTATTACACTCTGCTTTTTAAATAGAAAGGGTTTTGTTTTTTTTTCTTTTCCATACAAAAAAGGTACGCCATGTTAGAAAGTCTGCACTATGCAATGGTGAGATCTGGAGCTGTTAATGAATTTCAGAATCTGAGAACAATAATCTACGTACACAGCTAGAACAGAGTGGCAATTAAAAAAAACCCCACACCTGAAAACCCAAGTATTATATTTAACTTTCTTCTTCTTTTGCAAACAAGTATAAATTTTCGATTAACCAGAACAGAGAGGCTTCATACAGAACTGAAATCTTACAGTATATGTCATTCCTATTCTTAGGATACAGGTAGAGAATAAGAAGAGATCAAATAAAAGGAATCGAGGACAATTCCATCCCAAATCTTCTCCTTTTGGAATCGAGGCCAGCTTCCCCACTGTGCACACAGTTCTTCAAGGATGTATTCCAATAAAGAACAGGAATGGCATGCGAGACGGCTGCTTATTCAGACACATTCAGTGTAGATACAGAAGTTGCCTATTACCCCAAATTACAGTTCATTCTCCCCATAAAATGATATGCAAAAATGAAAAATAACCACTTCCAAAGAAATTCTCCTTTTGCTACGTCAATTATCCTCACGGAGAGACCTAAGCAATAAAGGCTTAGGAAAGCAAACCCAGTGAAATTCACTATTCATTTGCAAGCTGAAAGGCACAAAAAATAAACTGTTTTCTTCAGTAATCCTAAAGCCAACACCACGGTTACTTTACAGCATCACGGAAGTTGCACAAAGGTGTGTAGTTGAACTGTTTAGGATTGAACCAAATACTACAGCTTAGAAATACTGATTACAAATAGATGATGTGGAACGACTGAGGGATCTGGGGTTGTTTAGCCTGGAGAAGAGGAGGCTGAGGGGAGACCTTATCACCCTCTACAACTACCTGAAAGGAGGTTTTAGAGAGATGGGAGCTGACCTCTTCTCCCTGGTTACAAGTGATAGGACAAGAGGAAACGGGTTCAAGTTATGTCAGGGCAGGTTTAGACTGGATATTAGGAAGCATTTTTTCCACTGAAAGGGTTATTAAACATTGGAATAGGCTGCCCAGAGAGGTGGTAGATTCACCATCCCTGGAGGTGTTTAAGAAAAGGGTAGATGAGCTGCTTAGGGACATGGTTTAGAAGTGGTGGTGTTTTTATCAGGGTAGGTTAATGGTTGGACTTGATGATCTTAAAGGTCCCTTCCAACCTCACTAATTCTATGATTCTATGATGTGATATTTAAAAAAAAAAAAAATTGTACATACTGTGAAGCTGCCTGACAAATATCCAAAAGCATTTCAGATAAAAAATTCTTCATGCTCATCTTTCACACTTCAAGAAGACTGATTAAACTGAACGGCAATATTGTACATTTATATTTCCTCATCCCTTGAAAGAGACCTGGGATATTGGATCTTGTGTAGTTTTAAAGATATTTTGATTAACAGGATGTTTTCCAGCAATGCTGGCATCTCGTCTTTTCGAAGCACATTGTATTTCCTCTTTCTCCACAACTAAGGTTAAATAAAATCATTCACAAAAATTTCAGGAACACTTTCAGCTATTGCAATTGCTTTTCTTTGGTAAACAAGTCAGTTTTAGATTTTCTTGTTTCCAATTTTTAAATTCTGCCCTGAAACCACCTGTTTGTTGTTTGGTTGGGGTTTTTGTTTTGTTGCTGTTGCTGTGGGGGAAACGAGGGGTGTGTGTGTGTCTGTGGGGTGAGGGGGTGGGGGGTGTGGAGTGGTTTTTTTAAAAACTTTAACTGTTGTTTCCATTTTTAAAACAGATACCAGGTGTGGACTGGCTATCCAAGGGTTGATATTAAATGATATCACATAAGAAGGAAAATACCTCAACACGCGTTTGCTTATGCAATCAAAGATCGGGTTAGCTGCTCACAAAGCTGGACCCCCCACCCCAGCTCACGTCAAATACATTTTAAAACAGGTCCTGCCCTCCCACCAGTCCAACTGTTGTTCCTTAGAGACACAGGACATTTCATACAGTTGCCTCGTACTCAGCGCATGAAGGGAAGGGGCGGAAAGTCCCTTGATTTAAGAATTTGTACGATCAGCATTTTCATAAACGAGGGACTCCAAAACAAGATCAGGTTTGTAAAATACAAATGCTAGGTTATGTAGAGAGTTGGGAACACAGACAAATACAACAGTTTACTTCATTACTAATCTTTTACAAATTAAGTACTTCGCTACCTAAGGAATCCTCTCCGAAAAGCAAAAAGACAGAAAAAAAATCTCTCCCCATTTTCACTCTGCCTGTGAGCCTCCCTTAACGCTCAGCAGCTTCCTTGCGTGCGAGTATTTTCCACATATAGCTACTACTGACAGATGCCAACATCAGTAACAAGACAATTCATAGCTTTTGTTCGCATTCGTAACTTTTGTCCCACCTTCCTTCCAGGTCTGCAGCCTGCACGTTTCATATGCCTTACCCATCAGAGTGGGCTGTTTGCAGAGATCCACCCACAGGAGTTCATCGCTTCTGGAGAGGTGAAATAAAGTAATCCTACAGGTACGTAACCACCTGAGCTAAGGCCCACAAACTCCGCGTTTACCTGCTTCCCAAAGTTGTGGTGTTCAGTCTCTCCACATTTAAATCCTGAAAAACAGTTAGCATATATTTGCAAAGAAATAAAGGGTGGAACATCTTAGTCATTCTACCATTTGCACAGAAGTACTTCAGGACTCACCACCTTCCAGTGGAGGATTTATTAAACATATACTTCAAAAGAGCTGTATTTTAAAAAGTGTATTTTGTAAATATCCCAAGACTCAGTCCTAAGGTTTGCAGAAAACTTGATTTAGTCACAACTGCCTTCATTGCCTTTACGTGCATTAAGAATTTCATGGTTTACACGTAGAGAAGTTTCAACACTTCCCTTAATTCAAATTCCTTTAGCTGAACTGTATTTGTCAAACAAGGACAAAACAACAACAAAAATATTTAAAGCAGCGAGGTGCTACTGATGTAACAGAAATCACGATAAGACAGTAAGTAAAAAATCCTTTAAAATGACTACATTTTGAGTCATCAATATCTAACATTTTATAATAAACAGAGGGCATATTCCCAGACCTAAGAGACTCCTAATTCAAGAATGTTTGTTTGAAAACAAGAGAACAGTGTTTTTTACTTTTTTTTTTTTAAGGTACAACTTGTGATAAGATATACTGTTTTATTATTATTCAAATACATGAATGAAAATGATAAAACAGATGCACTGAAGAGGTCTGTCTCTGACTTCATACAATAAAAGTAAAAGGCACATATGATGTTTCCAAGGGGCTATATTTGGCCAAATCCAAACAAACTCACTGAAGTTAAACAGCTATTATTGAAATGTTTTTCTACAATGCCCTGAACAATTACAGTCTTTACCCTTTGCAGATATTTCTTATACAGGAAGAGCAATACTGATATAAAAATTGACAAGCTATACTGTATTTTTTTCATTTGTTGCTCACTCAATAACCTAATTATTATTAATCTTACCTACGAGATACTGCCCCCCGACACCCCTGAAAGCTATGCATCAATTTAACAGGAGGCTGCAAAGAACCCAGAGGTTTCCCATTTGCTGCTCACTTCTACATAGTGGAATTCTGCCCTGAAGCACTATTAAAATACAATGAAAGAGGTGAAAGATGAGGAAGCGTGAGAAACACCTCATTATCGTGTTAGCTATTAGAATGCGCTTTTGCGGTAGCTTTTTTCCCACCAGTCGGGTTCTAGATTTGACTGCCCAGATGTCACAGATGTACCTATTCCCTCCTGCAATCACCCAGTTTTGGGCTATGCTACTCCTTTACCCTATCCCTGATTATTTTGGCCAGTGTCTCTACGGACTACAACACAGGGGAAAAGATGGTCTCTTCACCTGACTGCTGTCCAGAAATCCTTGGTCAGGTGCCAGACCCTGCCAAAATGACTGTTTATCAGTTGTAAAGACTCCTGTTGCCCAGCTACTTGTTACTATCCCGAAGCGCTGAAGAAACTGATATTGCACTGAAGCAGACAAAGAGCGCTCACAAGTCAGAAATCTTAACTTCAAAGGTCATAAGCACCTGTTTGAACTAACCTGAACAACTCAGCAATGATGCAGATGAAGAATCATCAGTTGAGTCATTTACCTGTCTACACTGGGGAAAAAGAGCAGCAGTTGTCAACAGTGGAGCCATAATAATCTTAAAGATTCGCAGCTGTTTCTCATATGAAAAATATCTGACCACAGACAAATTTATTTTTTCCTTTCTTTTCCCATTCTGCCAAGTCCTTCCAGAGAAAATGCCAAGACCATAGCTTTCTACCATCTTCTACAGAATTACCCTTCTCTTCAGTTATGATTTTTTTTTTTTTTTTTTTTTTTTGGTAAGTCATCAAAAGCCCCCTACTTCTCATCACTAGTGAATTTATGAAATTTATCCTTGCTATTTAGTCTTCTTTCTGAACCCCTCTAGCTCTTGTAGTTTACAAGATACCACCAAATCCTTCGGAGGATCCAAAGACCCACTGTGCCCACTGTGCTCTCCCGGGCCCATCTCCTTTAGCCTAACTCCTCTCCCAGCAGGACTGTTTTCTCCCTTCAATTTTATCTTTAGGTATCACAGAAGCAAATTACTCTCTATCATTCCACTGCCTTTTATTTCTAAATTCAATGAATTATCTCTCCTCTCCTCCAGCTTTGCTGGCAGGGATCAGCGTACGCAGATTACGCCGCAAAGTGGGTTTTTGCTTCAGGGGCAAGAAGGTGGTGGGTGGGAGTGGTGTGGAATGACGAGGGGCGGTGAGAGAAAGACTGCTTGCTACTGGTCTTCAGCAATCATCCTCACCTCAATAAAAAGGTTTCACAAAAAAAATAAAAAGAAAAAGAAGATGGCCCTCCTCTGAGTGGAAAGAAGGTCACTATTTAGAGAGGCATTCTAGAATGAAATACGGTCACGAGGTTTAAAAAAAAGTCCTGAGGAAACAGCATTATGAGCACCCCCACCAGCACCCCCGGGAACCAGTGGATGTCACAGATAGAGTTTGCACTGAGGCAGGAATGAGCAAAGGGAAATGAAATCTAACCATAGATATTTTTTTTCTTGCCTTTGTCATAATGGCCACTTTGACCCCAACTCCCTCCATCCTCCCATGTTAAACAAAGTGACAAACCCCCTCCTTTAGAATCAATTATGAAAGGTTCACAACACTAGGCAAGAGAACTCATCCCTTTCCAGCTGGCAGAAGCGACACCCGGCACACGCTATGTCAGCAGAAAATCAAGAGCCTAAAACTAGATGAAAACTAGGTCAGAAACTGCCATTTCAGCTCCACTAGTATAAAGAAAATGAAGACAAAAATCACGCTAACCAAAATTCTGACCCAACTCACAGTAACCAAGTCTTATTTTACTGCATAGTTGCAACAGCCCCGTCCTCTCCAGAACGTGCAGAAGATTAGGAGTACGGAAATAAAATGTGTTTTTCAGTTTCTCAACTGTCCCAGATACAGTCCTAATTTCCAGACCAACATCAACAAGCTGCTCGTAAAACAACACAACCGTTCGCTCCGAGCAGGCAGAAGCAAAGGCGGTGCAGAAGCACCCATCTTACATTACACAGGCTGCACTTCAAACACCGTCGTGGGCAAAACCATCTTCCTTCGTCCTGCCGCTCTACATCAGCCTGAACCTGCTTCCTACGCACCGCAGCAACTCCACACGCTGGTTCGTGACCCACAGCACTGAAGACAACTGATCTAGCAAAGTGAAAACGAGGACAGATAGCACATTGGTATCTATGTTAACTGACCCTAACTTTTTAACAGATTGGCTCTCCGGACTATTCAGGCACTGTGCAGTTTCCAGCACATCCATTAGAAGAGTTGTGGGTTCCCCTATTTCCAATAAAAGGCCCAACAGTCTTTGCATTTTGTATTTAAGCAAGATTTTTCTGCTCCTGTTAAACTGCATGTACTATTAAGGAATCACCACGGTCTAGAAAGGTCAGCTGGGGAAGAAGCCAAAGAAATCAATCTAGAAATAATTTTAGTGTTAAAGACAAGCAATAACCGGAAGCAATACCTACTTTGCAAAAAACCTATTACTACAGGACAGGCTACAAACTTCATATAACAGTACCAAACTGACTGGCCACACATCAAATTTGTAACAATTTTGGGCAGGATTTGCAAAGGGCTACAACACCTGATCAGGGATCCTCTCTTCTTCGTCCTGCAGCAACGGGAAAACCCAGTTTCTCCTACAGCAGCAGGAGTGATGTCTTCATGACATGAAAATTCCGAGCCCAATGACCGTTCATTTCAAGTCTGCATGGCAACGTCATCCTACCAGCTGATTCAGAAACGCTACCTGGCACATTGGATTCATTACGCTTTAAAACTCACTTGGCCGTCTCCTCCAGCTGTGCACACAATTTCTATACTCTCCTCCATCGGAGAAAAAGACCAAATGCCATTTAGCAGGCAGCAACATGACCTCACGGCAGTTGAATTATTATTAACTTTTGGTACAGAACATTCTTTTAAGATGGTTGGTGCTTCCTCATCAGATAGCACACACAAGATTTGTCCACTAATCATAAGCCAGGACGCAGTTTTCTTTAAGTCATACCATTTCTACTCAGACTGCCCTCAAAGGATGGGCAAGTTCTCCAGTCACACGATGCGGGAGTAGCCAAGGGCTACATTTCCCTCATATGTCACGACTGAAAAGATTATAAGGTCCACCCAGTGAGGTTGAATACTAATGACTTAACCTTCCCAGGCTTACTAATATCACTAAAATCCATAAGCTTCGCAACTGAACTACGGCAGCTGAGACAGGCGAACCACCATCTGCTTGTTTATTGTGGTTTTTAGGCTACAGCTCATACAGAGAAACAAATAAATTACTATTTATTTCAACCACTTTAAAACTTCAAGGGAAATTATCCCAGATAAAGGGATTTAATACGGTAAAATGCTTTACTAGAAGGAAACATCAGGCTAAACCAATAGCAAGGGGGATAAAGTTACTCAGTTTCACTTTCAACTTGCCAAATACTGCAGATGATAAATCTGTATGTATAAAAAAAGTCCTACATAAACCTACCCAGTGATGTGCCTGCATGGAGTATTGTTTTGAGACTTAAGATGTGTATTTGCAACTCAGATCTCGCAAAGCAGCCACTTTTGTTCCTTTTCAGTCCGATGCACACCAACCAAGCTGTTATCAGCCTCAATATCAAAAAAACAAAACACAAAACCAATACACAAATGAAAAGGAACAAATCACAGACTGTCTTTTCCCAAATTAGACCTGACCAAAGTGAGTAATGTCTTGAGAATGTCAATGGAGTACACTGGTAAGCTAAGGCAGCTCTGAAAACAGTACTCTAGGCAATATCCAAAAAAATGTGACTTCAAAGTGATCTAACACCACAGGTCTCTTCTGGACACAATTAAAACAGCATGTGGTCCAACAAACATGTTAATTTCCATATTTGTTTCTTTTGTCTACAAAGCTACACATAAAAACCAGCAAATCAAAACAAGAACAAAGGAAAAAAAACATTAGGCAGCTCCAGATTTGAAGAAACTCTGCTGTACCTCAAAATGAGGCAATTCTACCACCAGGCTACATATAAGCACACCACATGACTGTGAAAAGGCAAAGATTTTGTATACCCACAATGCTTTTATACAAAGATTTTGTATACCCACATTTTTGAAAAGGCAAAGATTTTGTATACCCACAATGCTGCCTGTTGCATCTACTGTACCGAGTCTGACAGCGGTACCGCTTCGCACATGAAAAAAATTCTGAAGGCTTTAACAGACTGATGATCCTTTCAGAAAAGAAAAATAACTTCCCTCCAAATGTGAAACGAAACCATTTGAGACCAAGCCAAAGCAGGCACCAGTGAAACCCGGCGGTATTTGATTAGCAGATGCACATAACTCAAGGAAAATGTAGGACGTGGTATGAGTGCCCTGAAGTGAAGGCTTCTTCCACCATTTCCCTCATCCACTGAAAAGCAAATTGGCAGTAAGCATGGACGATTTTCCTCAGAGAATTTCTCTGTGCAACAATAGCAGAGGGGACCAGTTGTAATACTGCTGAGTTTACAGAGCGCTGACACACATTTGCACCGTACTTTGCTGGTCAGAAGCCATCGCCCCAAACTCTTCTTCCTTTCAGTCTTCAGCCCCGACTCGGGGTGCAGGTACTTCAGCAGGGCAGATCGCTACCGATGCCAAGAAGATCTCTCAGAAGAGGAAAAAAATGCTGGACATAGTTGACAGTCACTCTACTAAGGAATTTCAACTTTGAAAACAACACTGAAATGAACCCACAAGTGGATGAGGCGGCAATACAGCTCTCTTCTGTGCCCGCAGTTTAACTTCAGTCCTATGCTGGCACCACAGCTGGGTCTACTCCTGGACTCTTTTACAAAAGGAAGGGAAAAGGAAGGGAAAAGGAAGGGAAAAGGAAGGGAAAAGGAAGGGAAAAGGAAGGGAAAAGGAAGGGAAAAGGAAGGGAAAAGGAAGGGAAAAGGAAGAAAAGGAAGGGAAAAAGGAAGGGAAAAGGAAGGGAAAAGGAAGGGAAAAGGAAGGGAAAAGGAAGGGAAAAGGAAGGGAAAAGGAAGGGAAAAGGAAGGGAAAAGGAAGGGAAAAGGAAGGGAAAAGGAAGGGAAAAGGAAGGGAAAAGGAAGGGGAAAAGGAAGGGAAAAGGAAGGGAAAAGGAAGGAAAGGAAGGGAAAAGGAAGGGAAAAGGAAGGGAAAAGGAAGGGAAAAGGAAGGGAAAAAGGAAGGGAAAAGGAAGGGAAAAGGAAGGGAAAAGGAAGGGAAAAGGAAGGGAAAAGGAAGGGAAAAGGAAGGGAAAAGGAAGGGAAAAGGAAGGGAAAAGGAAGGGAAAAGGAAGGGAAAGGAAGGGAAAAGAAGGAAAGGAAGGGAAAAGGAAGGGAAAAGGAAGGGAAAAGGAAGGGAAAAGGAAGGGAAAAGGAAGGGAAAAGGAAGGGAAAAGGAAGGGAAAAGGAAGGGAAAAGGAAGGGAAAAGGAAGGGAAAAGGAAGGGAAAAGGAAGGGAAAGGAAGGGAAAAGGAAGGGAAAGGAAGGAAGAGGGAAGAAAGGAAGGGGAGGGGAAAGGAAGGGAAAAGGAAGGGAAAAGGAAGGGAAAAGGAAGGGAAAAGGAAGGGAAAAGGAAGGGAAAAGGAAGGGAAAAGGAAGGGAAAGGAAGGG